>NC_080172.1:595175-940175 GCF_950295315.1 Erinaceus europaeus | reverse complement strand
GTCTCTCTCCCTCTCTATCTCCCTCTGCCTCTCAATTTCTGGCTGTCTCTAGTAAATAAATGAAGGTAACTGAAAAATATTTTTAAAAAGAAGCTTTCTGTTCATCTTGGCGCAGTTGTGCTTACCGCCTCAATGCTGGTAATGCTTCATCTCTATCTAGACTCAATGTATTGAAGGGAACATGGGACTAGAACTCATTTTGTTTACACAAATAAAGAATAATAAAGCTGCCACCACTGTACTCTTGCCTCAGAAAAACAAAGCATGAAAAGTGAAATCAGGGAGTTGGGTGGTAGCACAGCAGGTTAAGCGCATGTGGCACAAAGCACAAGGACCGGTGTAAGGATCCCGGTTTGAGCCCCCCGGCTCCCCACCTGCAGGGGAGTTGCTTCACAGGTGGTGAAGCAGGTCTGCAGGTGTCTGTCTTTCTCTCCCCCCCCCCCGTCTTCCCCTCCTCTCTCCATTTCTCTCTGTCCTAGCCAATGACAAAAATAATAACTACAACAATAAAGCAAGAGCAACAAAAAGGAGTAAATAAATAATTTTTTTAAGTGAGAGCAGTACCTCTTTGGCAGATACACAGAAGAAAGAGTATCGCAAGTAAGACTTAAAAAGAGAGAAAGACCACCTTGTCTTTGTATAAAGGAATCAGAGCTGTCATCCAGAGGAGGGTCCCCACTGTGGCAAAAAGAGACTTGGTCTCTGATCAAAAGTGGGACGCTCTGGGACCCTGCAAAACCCAGGGAGGGTACGTGGCCACATGGACGTCAAGTCGTCTGCAACTGATCTAAGCCAACCATGCTGCCTCTGCTTCCATGCCTGTGCTCTGATCACACAAACAGTCTGATCTAATTCTCCTTCACAGCCTCGTGCTCCTGACTGACTCAAAGCCATCATCTCAGCGTTTGCCACCACAGGAGCTATCTGCACTCGGTATGCAGAACCAACCCACAGTGCTTCCTTGTAGCTTCTGCTTTCAAGCAAATACCAACATGCCCTAAAATACCCTTGTTTTTTAAATATACAATCCAAGATGAAGTTACAGTTGCAGAAAAAAGCGTCAACAGTGGGACTGATTTTTCATTTCTAACATTCTAATTCAACTGCAAGGTTTGAATGATTGTAACTCAGAGGCTTGTTTCTTACTCACTAAATCACGCAGGTATGGGCTCTTTTTCCTTTTCAATAGTCAACTCTCAGCCATCTATTCAATAATGTCAGGCTTTAGAATTACCTGATGGTAAAAACCAGAGGATTCTACAGCTGCAAAGGCAAGACGCCATTTGTACATACTGCACGGAGATTTTAAATGGTTCCCCAGTAGTCACAGTACAAAGGAAAATACATGCCCTGGCAGAGAAACGGTAGAAGGCTGTCAGTCGAAAGAACCCCAGCCAGAATGGGGGTCAGAGCAAGCCGCACATCCTAGAAACATATCTAGGCAGACGCCCAGCAGGTCAGATTCTCCTCCCCTCCCTGTCTCTCCAAAGTACTTGCTTGTGCAACATTCCCAACACAGAAGTCATTGTTTTAGTAGGTCAGTTCCAAGCACAAAGATTATGCTTCTGATATGATCCCCATAGCATAAAAATTCAAAGCAACAATGCAATAAAACAAAAATGAGAGAAAGGCAAGTAAAAGAAATACTAGTTCAACAGTCTACCCTAGGAAATCAAAAATACTTAAGCACATCACATCACATCTGAATCTCTTACGATTTTTAAAGATAATACATAAAAGACATTATATATAATACATGGATGAGTTTTTAAAGATTTTTTTTTTTTTATGAAAGAGAGAGTGACAGAGAACAGAGAGGGGCTGGTGCACTGCTCTGGCAAAGTGGCGCCAGGGGCTGAGCCTGCAGTCGCTGAGCCCTCAGGCATGCAGGCCCAGGCTCTCCCTGCTGAGCTGCCCGGGTCCCCGTTCTGTGCTTATTACAATGCCATGTACCGCACATTGGAATGAATACTTCCAAACAGATGTTTCCATGTGAATACAACGTAACACACAAGCTGAAAATGGGCGTGCTGGATGGGGCTAGAAGGGCAGCTCTGAGCTGTTCGCAGTTAGTCTGCAGAATGATCTGGATCCACTTCCCAGCATCCATCAGGTGACAGCTTATAACTCACACCTCTTCTGCAGACGTACTTCATTTACACTAAGAGTCTACTGTTTGAAGTTAGATGTGTGGTCTTGCAGTGCCAGGAGAGTCTTAAGACATGCCAACACATATTTCAGATGTGAGCCGTCATCCAGCTCGCTAGAGCCCCTTACTAAAAGACATTAACAAGCTGTATTCAGTGGTGTGGCTGTAAGGAGCTGATGTAGCCAGTATTATCCTGCGGCATGATTCTCTAAGCCCCCACAGCGGTGACCTAGAATAAGCTCATCTAGTGAGAACATTTACTCAGAGAGTGAAGTGAGGAGCCGCAGAGACAGCAACACAGTCACACAAGGAGACTTTCATGCCTTGGGCTTCAGTCCCAATCACCATAAGCCAGAGCTGAGCGGAGCTCTGGTCTCTTTCTGTCTGTATGCTTCTAATTCTGTCTCTCTTTCATTAATACATACATAAAATGATGAAAAATAATAAGAATGAAGTGAAAGGTGTGTGCATATTTGTAATCTCATTAAGATCAAAGCTACAACTCTACTAGAACTCCGTGAGGGAAAGAAAAATCTTTATGAAATTAAGAAAAATCAGCTGCAAATTGATTATTGATTCTCATGCCCTTGCAGGTTGCACGTGGGGTGACTGACTGAGCGTCTTTTCTGGAACAGAAGGCTTCCCAGTCAGAGAGCCAACAGCTTACCTTTGCTGGAACTGCACAGTGTAAAGTCACGCACTAAGGGAGATCTTCCCAAAGAAACTTTGGGTGAAGAGCAGGAGTAGGAGCGTGAGCGGACTCCCGAGAGCAGTGATTCCTACAAGAAGTCATAGTACATTCTTTTAGTAGGACCCAAGCTTTCAAAGTATTTTCACCATGAACGTTAATAAGTTAGCTATTCTGAGAGAAAAACAACCCTGAACATTTCTGATATGATCTGATTAAATTGCTTCTGGGAGTCAGGAGGATAACAAAGTGGTTATGCAAAGGCTTTCATGTCTGAGGCTCCGCGGCCCAAGACTCAGCCCCTGGTGCTACCACATCAGAGCTGAGCAGTGACCTGAATACATTTTTAAAAAGACCAGTTTCTGTTTGCCTTGTGCAACAGTGAAAATGTTTTTGTCTTCTACGTGCTTTGGTAAACATGAGCGTTTGGAACTACCTGTTGCACGTACTTTAGGAGACTTTATGGCACCCCCAGCAAGGCTAGCGGAAAGTGAACAGTTAAGTTCCATGATCTTGTCTCTGAATATTCGACACAACATTTTTTTGGATGACATAAATCATATTTAATATTTAAAGTAAACATGCTTGTGATTGAGATAGCAAAGCAGTTGTCCTTCAGGTGAATTGGGCTATTGGAAATATTATGAAATATCTTTCTCTTTTTTTGCATTTTTTTATTTATTGATTTAATAATGATCAACAAGACTGAAGACTAAGATGGGCACAATTCCACACAGTTCCCACCACCAGAGTTCCATATCCCATCCCCTCCACTGGAAGGAGTCTGCAAGTGTCAAAATGTTTTCTACATAAATTAATGACAGTCACGTTTTTATACTAAACAACGAAAACATTCCACTTACAGGTAGAGAAACGAAGACATGCAATGCTACTAAAAGTCACCCTTGGGGCTGGGTGGTGGCGCACCTGGTTGAGCACACGTTACAGTATACAAAGACCTGGGTTCAAGCCCCTGGTTCCCACCTGAAGGGAGAAAGCTTCACAAGTGGTGAAGCAGGTCTACAGGTGTCTCTCTCTCCCTCTCTGTCTTCCCCTCCTCTCTCAACGTCTCTCTGTCCTGTCCAATAAAATAGAAAAAATGACCTCCAGGAGCAGTGGATTCATAGTGCCTGCACCAAGCCCCAGCAATAACCCTTGGGGGGGGGGGTGGGAGAAGTAAGCCCCCATTAACTGTCCTTCAGAAGCACTGTGCTCTTCTGTTCAGGAAACACGTGGTCATTCCCGGGTCACAGACTTATTCCAGGAGCCTGGAGGAGAGCCAGACACAGAGGCCTTGGGCCACGGCTCCCTGACTGCCTGTGCAGAGAGGACCCACTGCGTGTGGGTGTCAGCACGACCACTTGACACGCACAGTGTGCCCTCCTAACTGCTCTACCACAAAGGCCTGATCCAAGCCATCTGCACATAAGTAAGCTGGTAAGCCTCTTTGCATGAAATAGAATTAAAAATCAGCAGGCAGTGAGTTTCCTGCTTCACTCTGAATGAAAAGCCCCATTAGCAACCACACCAATTTCTTATTATTCAGAAATATTGCACGACCTTTGGTCTCGGGCTCAGTGGCTTAATGCTGAGACTAGGCAGGGGCATAGGGAGTGCCCCTATAGAGCTCGGACCGGGTTCAAGGTCTAGTGCTCACCTATGGGGGCTGCACAAGCAGAGGAAGCAATGCTGTGGGTGTCTCGCTCTCCCTCTTTATCCCTTCCTTTTATCTCACTTTCTCTGTCTTGTAGAAAAGAGAGAGGGGAGGGGAGGAAGTGGCTTCCAGGAGCACTGGGTTCATCATACAAGCACAGAGACCCAGAAATAACCCAGGTGGAAAAGATAAACAAAAAAATACAACTGTGCCAACTCTCCAGACTTCAGAGTTGTGGCAAACAGATTCAGCCTCAGTGGTTCCGAGCCTGGGTTTGAGTTCTGTTCTATAATCAGGCTTCAGCAACCTGCACAAAACATTCAGCTTCTCCAGACCATATCCTGCCCACAAATCACAGGTGCTACTTATACCCCAGGTAAGTAAGTCACATTTTGTATGTAAGTAAAAACATGCCGTTGTGTCTTAAAGAGGACATACAAACGTGAAGCATCACCATAGTGGCCGTGTGTGCACCGTGAGAGGCCGCCGGGCACAGCGCAGCTCGGCCGGCCTATAGCAGTGAGCTCCCTGCTTGAAATGAAAACAAGTGAGCAATCACAGAAACCAAAAGGGAAGAGCTGTCTCAACATAACAGGGTTGGCTCTGAAAGACTGGAATGGTTCGATCTTTAAAACAAACAACAATAATAAATAGAGACAACTACAACAACATGAAAGTGAGAGAAAGCCACGTGGAGTGGAAAGACTGACCAAGCTCAGGGGACAGGTGCGCTCAGACCCTCAAGAATGTTCACCAGAATCACGTCGGCCTCGGCAGTAGTGTCTGCCTCAGTGCCCAGACCAAGGAAGACAGCTGGCAGCAAGTCTGACCGCTTAAACATCTGGCCGCTACCAATATCCCAAGCACTCCTTTGTTTAAGAATGAGGGCCAAGAAAACTATGAAAAAGTGAACTTTTTCCAAGTATGTGAAAGATCATACGCACTGGCGGTGAAGCAATGACATCACACACAAGCCAGAGCCACGATAAGCAAGAACAGGACACATCAAAGGGAAGGCAAGAGGTGAGAAAGGCAGGTGCAGACAACTCGTGGAGCTCAAAAAGGAAAGAAAAAAAAGAAGTCTACACTTCTGATTCACCTTTCAGCCAGAAATATGACCTGCCAACTTCCTTCCCACGCCTACAGTGTGCCCCACGAACACCAGACAGGATACCTTGAACTGCAGGCCACTTGACAAAGAGAGTGACTCGGTCCTGGAGATGTTCAAGTCTGCTTCCGGGGAGGTCTCCCAGGAGTCCAGTTCACGGCCGCTGGGAAGCCCAGTTCCGGAGACGCTCTGCGACACTGAGGCGCAGTGTCTGTGTGGCCACCCCGAGGGCCCTCTCCCTTCAGTGTCGGCGTCCAGGGCATCGAGGCTGGAACTGAAGCAGAAAGGGAGCTGTCAGGCGGGACGCGGGGACAGTCAGTGGCTGGTTCCTTTCTGCTTCTCTGAACTGAGGCTGTCAGTGGTTACGTCAGTGCAGTGGCTTCTCATCTAATTTCTTTGTCAAAGATTTTAACTAATACAAAAAAGGGAGGAGGGGAGAGGTCGTGATGGTTCTGCAAAACACTCTCAAGCCCAAGGCTCTGAGGTCCCAGGTTCAATCTCTGCACCACCATAAAAACCAGACTGATCAGTGCCCTGGCAATAAATAAATGAGAGAGTGAACAAAAAGGAAATAAAAGATTTAGGGCTGGGAAGAGATCATGATGGTTCTGCAAAAGACTCTCCTGCCTGAGGCTCTGAGGTTCCAGGTTCAATCCTCAGCACCACCATCAGCCACAGCTGAGCAGGGCTCTGGTGTCTCTCTCTCTCTCTCTCCCTCCATATCTCCCTCCATCTCTCTCTCTCCATCTCTCTCCATATCTCCCTCCATATCTCCCTCCATATCTCTCTCCATATCTCTCTCTCCATCTCTCTCTCCCCTTCTATTTTTACTTCTTTATTTGAGGGTTGTAATGTCATTTTATTTTTTAATTTTTGTGCAGTTAATAGGGCTTACAGGACTATAGGGTCGCAGAGTACAGTTCACCAGACCACACCCAGCACCAAAGCCCTGTGTCTTCACTTTTCCAGTGGTGGTTGCCATGATTCTCACAATGTCCTAGAGACCGTTTACTTCTGGTTTAGGGAGAAGGGGCTGATTGCTTTCAGGCTGTGCTCCTTTTCTCTGGAGTCCACATAAGTAAGACTACTTACTGTTAGGTGTTATCACCTCCAGCTTCATCCACTTTGTCCCCAAATCCTTTTTTCTAGCCAGAGCAGTATTTAATGGAGTGCATATCCCCAGCTCCTTTGCCCAGCCAACTGTCAGTGGGCATTGTGCTGCTTCTAGTCTTTGCACTGAGGAAGGCGGCTGTGAGCACGCAGGAGCACACATCCCTTTGGATAAGTGTCTGTGTGTCCTTTGGGTCAATGAATGCCCAAGAGTGGTATTCTAGGTCTTAAGGTGATTCCATTTTTATTTGTTTAGGACTTTCCACACCACCTTCTTTCTATTGTCTACCTCGTTAAAAGAAAACTTAAAAATACTCAGGAAAAAAAAAGACAGCAATAGAGAGGGGAAGAGCACAGCTCAGCCCTGGCACAAGGTGGTGCCGGTCTTGAACCTGCAGCCTCAGGCAATGCCGGCTGGTGGATTAACAGGCTCGGCTGTCTCTGGGGCACGTCCAGTTTCTAGTGGCATTTGCACTGAAGCACAGTTTTTGTTTTCTCCTTCCTCATCAGAATCTCTCCTCTTAAAACTGTGTAGGGATGGGGGGGGGGGTAGATAGCATAATGGTTATTCAAAGAGATTCTCATGCCCGACCATCAGCCAGAGCTGAGCAGTGCTCTGAGAAAAAATCAATCCATCAATTAATTAAAAGAACTGCTTCCCCAGATAATCATTTCTACCTCGCAAAAACCATTTCAAGTTCCCTAACCGACAAAAGCTGGCTTTGTTCGTACTGTTGTCACTATTCCAGTCTGTACATGCCACCACCACAATCCTCACAGGGGCAGGGGCGGCTGTCCTGGCTGCAGGCGAGCAGACACCCGGGGCTGTTGGTGCCGGTGCCAGCTTTCCTCACATGAGGTGGGTCTCTCTCTCTCTCTCTCTCTCTCTCTCTCTCGGCTTTCCTCACATGAGGTGGGTCTCTCTCTCTCTCTTGGCTTTCCTCACATGAGGTCGGTCTCTCCTCTCTCTCTCCTCTCTCACCTCTCTCTCTTCTCTCTCACCTCTCTCTCCTCTCTCTCTCCTCTCTCTCTCTCTCTCCTCTCTCTCTCTCCTCTCTCTCCTCTCTCTCTCCCTCTCCTCTCTCTCTCCTCTCTCTCTCTCCTCTCTCTCTCCTCTCTCTCTCTCCTCTCTCTCCTCTCTCCTCTCTCTCTCCCTCTCCTCTCCTCTCTCTCTCCCTCTCCCTCCCCCTGACCCTCTCCCTCTCCCTCTCCTCTCCTCTCTCTCTCCTCTCTCTCTCTCTCCCTCTCCCTCCCCCTGACCCTCTCCCTCTCTCTCTCCCTCTCCTCTCTCTCTCCTCTCTCTCCCCCCTCTCTCCCTCCCCCTGACCCTCTCCCTCTCTCTCTCCCTCTCTTCTCCTCTCCCTTTCCCTCTCCCTCTCTCTCTGTCTTCCCCTCCAGGGTTATCACTAGGACTCCGTACCAGCACTACAAATCTACTGCTTCTGGAGGCCATTGTTTTCAATTTTATTGGACAGGACAGAGAAATTGAGAGAGAGATGGGGAAGATAGAGAGGGAGAGGGACAGAGAGACACCCGCACACCCGCTTCAGGACTCATGACGGACCCCCCCCCCGACCCCGTGCAGGTGGGGAGCCAGGGGCTCCACCGGGGTTTTGTGCAGGTCCTTGGCAAGAACTATGAGCGTTTACGCAATGTGCCCGCCCGCCCTGCACCCGACCTTCCCCACCCCGCCCGCCCCGCCTCGCCCCGCCCCCCGCCCTGCCCCCCGCCTCGCCCCCGCCCCGCCCCCCCGCCCTCCCCAGACCTCCCCCCCGCCCCTCCTGTGCGCACTCGCGGAAACCTGGCAGCGTTTAGACGCTCTGGTCATCGTGTACCTGGGGTGTGAAATGACATCTGATGGCCCCTCGATGATACTTTCGTCAGATTTCTTTTCATGTTTCTCTTTTCTGATAGACACAGAGAAGTGGAGTGGAAGAGAGACCCCTGCAGCCCTGAGCCACCGCTTTCGAAGCTTCCTCCCTGCACGCGGAGGCGGGGCTGGAACCTGGGTCCTTGCGCACTGCGCTGTGTGCAATCAGTGGACACCACCACCAGCCCGTCAGCTATCCTGAAAGTCTTTTACTTCTACATTGGGGGTGCCAGGAATGCACAACTACAGTGCCCCCCGGTACTGGTATTATTGTTGTTGTTTATTCATCAATTTCTTTAGTGCAGGGAGGAACAGAGGCAGAGGGAGGAGATGCCACAGTCCTGCCTCTCCACCCCTGGGCCCTTCTCTCTGCCAGCCAGGCGCCCCAGGGTGCTGGGCCCGAAGCCCAGCTCCTCAGGCACGGAGGGAGAGAGGCACTCTGCCAGCCAGCTGAGCTATTCCCTGATTCAAAGAGCTTCTTCTCCAGTGCAGCCATACAGAAACCTAAACGTGGCGGCGCTTTGATGTGCAAGCACCAGTCAGGGGCGCAGTGTAAAGGGTGACACTGCTCTCCAGGCAGTCACAGAGGAGTGCCTGCTTTCGCTCCAGAATGTGGCATCTTACCTTCTCTTCTTTACATGACTTTGTTCCTTGTCAGATCCAGGAAGGCCAAAAGGAAGCCTCAGGTCTGGAGCGCGCGAGCTAGGTGAGGCGCGAGGCTGCTGGGCTCCGCTGTCCGGCGCCGCTGCCTTGGTCTCCTTCGGTGGATACAGGCCGGCGCCGGTTTCCGTTGGAAGCTTCTGCCTGCAGCTCTGCGGGCCGAGCGCGGAGCCCGGGGACTCAGAGGCATTCGCAGCAAGACCCTCTATATTAATATGACTCGTGTCTAAGTCTCCAACCTGGTCATTCAAAGAGAAACGCTGATAATAGAGCTCAAGCAGAAAGACGGTTAGCTAGGTATAAAAGGGCCCCTACTTCATCATCTTCTCCTTACTGTCCCTTCTTTTTTTTTTTAATATTTATTCCCTTTTGTTGCTCTTATTGTTTTTATTGTTGTAGTTATTGTTGCTGTCGTTGTTGTTGGATAGGACAGAGAGAAATGGAGAGCAGGGGGAAGACAGACAGGGGGAGAGAAAGACAGACACCTGCAGACCTGCTTCACCGCCTGTGAAGAAGCGACTCCCCTGCAGGTGAGGAGCCGGGGGTTCAAACCAGGATCCTTATGATTGCCGGTCCTTGTGCTTTGTGCCACCTGCGCTTAACCCTATTTTTTCTTTGCTTTGTTTCATCTTCTGTAAACAAAGAATTCTATTATGTTTATTCATTTTGCTGCTACAATTCACACAAAAAAGTCCAATTGAATGCTTTATAAAATTATTCTTTATCATAAAGCCAGACGCTGGTCAGACCTGTAACATTTTATGAGCCACTGACTAGAGAACATGGAAATGTTTTCAAGTTTGAGAGAAAACCTGTCAGGTCTACAGATACACAACGATACTGTTTCGGCAACCACTTCCTGAGCTTTCTCAGTATTTGGCTATAGTGTTAGGAAAATGCACCTAAGAGTTTGGGGGCATAAGGGACCACATTTCCAATGTATTTTCAAACGCTTAGAATTCTATGGAGATGAAACTTGTAAGTATTTGCAGGGATATACCAAAACTAAGAAAAACGAAGTGTGGTCTGTGTTCCCACTGGAAAAATGGGAGCAGAGGCACCCGGAGACAGGTGCAGCCTGGAGCCCGGGTCACAGTGTGCAGACTTCATATTATGTTCAAATCATTCTCAGAGCAGTTTCTGTGACAGTAACTTTCTGTTACAATCCTGCCCCTGTGGCTGACAGCACCGTGACTTCTAGGGAATAACACACAAAGCAGCCATCTCTTTAGAGACGGACAGAGACTCTGAAGGTCACGACCTCCCTGAAACAGGACACCTTTCTGTTTCAGTGACAAAGCTCTAGAACCATAGCGCATGTAATCGGTGTGTGGTGAGGACCAAACACGGGATTTATGTGACGGCATCGTATGAGCCTGGCTTCAGGTTTAAACTCGGCTGCTGGCTTTGACTATAAATCTCACTTAATCAGATCACAGACACACTTTTCAGAACCGTAGAGAAGACACTGGTCTCCCAGATTTCATGTTCTAGTTGGGCCCCAGTGGCGACCTCCTGCCATCCGCCTCTGTGGACAGTGTCTGCAGACCATCCTATTATTCAGACCATTCTTTAACTTTTATTTATTTATTCATTGGGTAGAGACAGAGAGAAATCAAAGGGGAAGGGGAGAGAGAGAGAAGGACAGAGACAGAAAGACACCGGCAGCCCTGCTTCACCACTCGAAAGGCTTCCCCACTGCAGGTGGGGACCGGGGTTTGAACACTGCACCCTGTCTCACAGACGGGCCGGCTCCCCTCAGCCCTGGCTTACCTGGTCTGTAACCATGCAGTTAGCGTAGACTTCATCATCACCGTTCAGCCTGTCAGAAAGCGGTCCTACCGCAAGGAATGTGGAGGGCTGCTTGGGTTTTTTGAGGACATCAAAGGAGTGATCTAGGAAAACAGGACATATAAAGGAAGGATTTATCTGGCAGCCAAGCTTTACTTTCTTAATCTCACCATAAGGAAACCACCGACGCTGATTTAAAAAAAAAAAAAATGCATCTGTCTGTGTTCACATCTTAGGGCTGACATGAAAGTATTTTCACCTCTCCATCCAGATTCCTTGACAAGCTAAAACCTTCATAAAGAAAAAGTGGTAAATGGGGCAGGGGGACAGCATAAAGGTTCTGCAAACAGACTCTAAAACCTTCATAAAGAATAAGTGATAACAGCATGATGCCGACCAGACTTCCCTGGGCAGACAACCTCACCAATGCGTCCTGGAGCCCCGCTTCCCCAGAGCCCTGCGCCACTAGGGAAAGAGAGAGACAGGCTGGGAGTGTGGATCCACCTGTCAATGCCCATGTTCAGTGGGGAAGCAATTACAGAAGCCAGAACTCCCACCTTCTGCATCCATGCTCCCAGAGGCATAAAGAATAGGAAAGCTATCAGGAGAGGGGATGGGATACAGAGTTCTGGTGGTGGCAATTGTGTAGAGTTGTACATCTCCTATCCTATGGTTTTGTTAATGTCTCCTTTTTAAAATTAATTAATTTAATTTAACTTAAAAAAAGAAAAAGTGGTAAATGGGGCAGGGGCAGCATAAAGGTTCTGCAAAGAGGCTCTCATGCCTGAGGCTCCAGAGCCCCAGGTCCAGTCCTTCTCACCACCACAAACCAGAGCTGAGCAGTGCTCTGGGGAAAATAAATTAAATAAATAAGTAACTAAACAAGCAGGCAGCCCTGGGCCAGGTGGTGGTACACCGGCTAACACGCATGTCGCCATGTGCAGGACCAGGGCTGGGAGCCCCTGTCCCCCACTGAGCTGGAGACGCTTCATGAGCAGTGAAGCAGGTATTCAGGGGTCTGTCTTTCTCTCTCCCTCTCAACCTCTCCCTCACCTCTCAATTTCTCCCTGTCTTGTCCAATAAAATGGGGAAAATGGGTGTAGGGAGCAGCGGGTTTCTAGTATAGGTGCTGAACCCCAGCAATAACCCTGGAGGCAAAAAGAATCAAATTTTAAAAAAGAATAAATAGTTCTGACCAGGGAAATAACACCAGCAGTAGCATATCAGGCTTTTGTGCCTGCGGCTCTGAGGTCCCAGGTTCAATGCCTGGCACCACTATAAGCCAGAGGTGAATTGTGTTTCCTTGCTCTCTCTGTATATACACATATACATGTCTACCAATAACATAAATATTTTCTTTAAAATAATCTGAATTGTTCTAGGTAGATAAATAAGTGTCCACATCTGGCACACCATGAGAAAATTTAGTAAGATCAATTTAGTTTTCAGCCTGCAGTTTATTTTCCTTTGTATTTTGTTTTATGCAACAAAGGCTTCACTGGGACTTCATGCCTGTAGCTTCCAGAGCACGGGCTCCCCCTCCACACAGCCAGTAAAAGGAGAGAGGAAGAGATGCAGGAGGGGACACCCTCACAAACCTGCCCCTTTTCACGGGCTCCCAGGAGGTGGCCAGCTGGGGCTCAGAGCATGATACACTACACCCTCTGTCTAGGCCAGTCCCCATCCCCACTGTGGCTGGGGAACGAGCTCCTCTGCTAAGGTACTAAACTCAGGCACCGCGGCTCCCAGTCCAAGCCTGCACATGCCAGAGTGACGCGGTGGCTTCTCTCTCTTTCTCATACGAAGCTCTGGAATGTGACTTTTACAAAACCGTAAGCATGAACACGCATTCGCGTCAGTCACTTGGAGGCGTGACACTCCGTGACACTCTAGGGCAGGGCTCAAGGCGACAGTCTGGCCCTGCTCTGTCGGCTGAAAAGGCGTCAGCTGGGAGGCAAAGTGCTCACTGCCTCACATCCTCAACTCTGTTTCAAACAACAAGGTTGTTCAAAGTCAACTCACTGAGGCTGGAGATGTTACTTTGTGGGGATCACCTCAGCTCCAGAGCTGAAGGTAAAGGAGACCTCGTTTTTCTTTCTTCTTTTCTTTATTGGGGGATGGATGGTTTACAGTAAAATACAACCGTGGGTCCATGTGCCACACGTCTCAGTTTTCCACAGGACAATTCCACCCCCACTAGGTCCTCCTCCGCCGTCATGTTCCAGGACCTGAACCTTCGCCCACCCCACCTCCACCAGGACACCAACTCCAGTGTAAGTTCTGTTTGCTGTTTCCCTTTCTGTTCTTATTTTTCAATTTCTTCATTTTTTTAAATATTTTTATTTTATTATTTATTTATTTATTCCCTTTTGTTGCCCTTGTTGTTTTATTGTTGTTATTATTGATGTCGTTGTTGTTGGATAGGGCAGAGAGAAATGGAGAGAGGAGGGGAAGACAGAGAGGGGGAGAGAAAGACAGACACCTGCAGACCTGCTTCACTGCCTGTGAAGGGACCTGCCTGCAGGTGGGGAGCCGGGGGCTCGAACTGGGATCCTGACGCCGGTCCTTGAGCTTAGCGCCACCTGGCGCTTAACCCGCTGCGCTACCGCCCGACTCCCCTTATTTTTCAATTTCTATCTGTGAGTGAGATCATCCCGTACTCATCCTGCTCTTCTGGGAGAGTCTCATTTTTCTGTGACTTTGGTTGGATTAATCTCCTATATCTTTACAGCTTCCTCATTCATAAAAGTGGGTGAGGACGATGCCTTCCTCGTGCTGTGGTTAAGAGGACTGAGTTCAGACATGTCAAGCGCTTGACACACAGCCAGCCTTGGGAAGTGCTGCCAACCATCACATTCTTACTGCCACAGGAGCAAGTAGAAATCTCTCTCATTTTCAGCAGAAGTAAAGGTTAGTAACGTGAATTACAGTGTGCTGAGCTAATACTGACCACAGACACTTGCGAATGCCTTTCTTTTTTCCCCTCCAGGCTTGTCTCTGGGACTTGATGCCAGCACTATGAATCCACTGCTGCTGGCGACCATTTTTTTCCAGTTTTGATTGGACAGGATGGAGAGAAATTGAGAGAGGAGAGGGAGGCAGAGAGGAAGAAAGAGAGATAGACACCTGCAGACCTGCTTCACCACAGGTGAAGCTTTCCTCCACAGGTGGAGAGCCAGGGGCTCGAACCCAGACTCTTGCGTCGGTCCTTACACTTTGTGGATGACTTAAAAGGGGCAGGTGAAAAGCTGTCCCCAGAGCAAATGTCATCTTCACCACCACTCTACTGGGCTCTTCTGAGTGGGTTGCAGAGGAATAGAGGGGGAATCAGGAAGGACACACCTCCTCACTGTGCAGCAAAATATCCAGGGAGCCTGGGACAGTGAATCAAAAAATGAAATTCCAAAGACAGCTAGTAAGTGTACTCTTCTGTCAGAAATATATATAAAAACCTTCACTCTTTTGTAGAAAGTCCTGGATAACATTACAAAAGTCACAAAGAGAAAAGAGTTGCAAGAGCGACCAGGCTGCAGTTTCTAAATCCACCACTTCCCCACAGGAGACCAAAGTCAGGCTTTCACAAAACTTCTTGAAAAACCTCACAATGTAGATGAAAAAAATTATCTTACATACACGTCACCTTTAAACTGTTTATGTTTAACTTTTTATTATCTTCATTTATTTATTGGATAGAGACAGCCAGAAATCAAGAGGGAAGGGGAGGTACAGAAGGAAAGAGACAGAGAGACCCCCACAGCCCTGCTTCACCACTCGCAAAGCTTTCCCCCTGCAGGTGGGGAGCGAGGGCTTGAACCCAGGCCCTTGAGCACTGTAACATGTGCGCTCGACCAGGTGCACCACTACCCGGCCCCTATTTATTTATTTTATGGTGCAAAATTTATCTTTTATTTTTTTTCAACTTCAGTGTCACTTGACTGAGGGAATACTGACTTGCAGGACTGTTGTCATGAGTAAAATCATTTTATTTAGATAGCAATGTAGTATATCAAGTCCACAAGCACAAGTATAATCTCTACGGTCGGTATGATCCTTTTTCAGTCTAATATCATGAAATAAAGCTCGTTCCAAAGGTTATAAATCAAGAATCTGATAAAATATTTCAATGCATTCTGAAGAAATACTTGCTCATTTATCATTTTATAGCATCTTTGAAAAAAATCTATCATAAATAACTTAACAGGGTCCTCAAAATTCATTCAGCCAGCTTGACTGTTCTGCTGTGTCAGAATTCACAGACTATAAGCCACCGGTGTTTCTGAAGGTTGTTCCTGGGCCTCTATTTAAACACTTCTGTACTGGAAAATGAAGACTTAATGGCAACTAACTAGGAACTCACATAGTCCATAAAAGAGCTATCAGCGAGTAGTGGGTTTCACTTCAAGGGCATGGAATCAATTGAAGTCTTGCCCCAGATTGTTTGCTGCCAAAGAATCCTCTGATTAGTCACCCAACTGCCTTTTTTCTAACACTCGAAGCTCCTCACAGCTCAAAAATCAGCCAGACCAGAGACAACTTCTCATCTAACTTATGCAAGTAAAAATCACTTGCATTTAACTTTTCTTCCAAAAATAAACCTTAGCTGACTGGGGGGTAGAGAGACAGCATAACAGTTCTGCAGAAGACTATCATGCCTGTGGCTCTGAAGTCCCAGGTTCAGCCCCCCACACCACCAGAAACCAGAGCTTGAGAGGTGCTCTGATATAGAAAAACAAATCTTTTTTAACTAAACCAACTGACCTATGTAGTCAATCAGAAACCTACAAGGAAATCATAGTCAAGCCATAAAACAAAGTAAAAGATGATACAATCGCATCGAGGTCAGTATTTCAGAAAATGATGCGGGGCAGGCGGTAGGTAGTGCACCGAGTTAAGTGCACATGGTGAGCACAGGGACGGGTGCAGGGATCCTGGTTCGAGCCCCCAGCTCCCCACCTGCAGGGGGTCACTGGAGAAGCAGGTCTGCAGGAGTCTGTCTTTCTCTCCCTGTCTGTCTTCACCTCCTCTCTTGATTTCTCTCTGTCCTATGCAGCAACAACAGCAATGGGAAAAAGTGGCCTCCAGGAGCAGTGCAGTAACCCTGGAGGCGAAAGGAAGGAGGGAGGGAGGGAGGGAGGGAGGGAGGGAGGGAGGGAGGGAGGGAGGGAGGGAAATGATACCATTTACTGCAAAAAGAGGGTCATCCTCTCTTACCTGAAGACTCTGAAAATCAAAATTCTCCTAAGTTTGGTTAATAAACATATGTGATGACTTCAGTGTTGTTTCACAGGCTGTTCTGCTTAACCTTAAATTAAATTCTGAGATTTACAGATAGCAATAACTTTATTTTTGGTGGAATCAAGGCTACATGTATGCTTTCATGTTTTTAATAACAGGTAAACCTATTTTTAAAAAATATTTATTTATTCCCTTTTGTTGCCCTTTTTGTTTTATTATTATAGTTATTATTGTTGTTATTGATGTTGTCATTGTTGGATAGGACAGAGAGAAATGGAGAGAGGAGAGGAAGACAGAGAGGGGGAGAGAAAGACAGACACCTGTAGACCTGCTTCACCACCTGTGAAGCGACTCCCCTGTAGGTGGGGAGCCGGGGGGGCTCAAACCGGGATCCTTATGCCGGTCCTTGCACTTTGTGCCATATGCGCTTAACCCGCTGTGCTACTGCCCAACTCCCCCAAACCAATGTTTTTAGATAAAACATAAAAGCAACCAAACATCTCTGATCCAAACAGCCATACATTTTAAATCCGGGAAAACTAAATAATGTGCAACAATAGTTAGGAGCGTGAGTCCCGGGCTGTCTGGTCCCAGGGTCACCCTACACTACTGGCCGTGTGGCCTTGGGAAGGTCACTGAACTTGTCTGTACACCACTTCCGGAGGTGGGAATCAGGCTTAATCACATACCGAGCTCAGAATTGCTGTCCAGATTAAATGATTCACCTTTTAGCAACTGGAAACAAACCAACACAAGTACTGTGTTACTGTTATCTTTGTACAAATAGACTGTACAGTTTTTCTATCTAGTTTTGATTCTATTTTTAAAAAGGGTAATTTCACTTTTTGTTTTGAATGTACCTGTTTGAAACCAACCCAAAACAGCCAGAATGCACACAACACCCACGTGCTCTGCGGAGTTTCTCAGATGTTGCAATTCCTTTATTTCAGACTTAAGAAGCTGGGAAAAGTTGTGGGCCTAGCGGTGGCACGCCTGGCTGAGCGCACACATCGCAGTGCACAACGACCCGGGTTCAAGGCCCTGGTCCCCACCTGCAGGGGGAAAGCTTCACGAGTGGTGAAGCAGGGCTGCAGGCGTCTCTTTTTCTCTTCCCCTTTCCTCGACTTCTCTGTCTCGAGCCAAAATAAATTTTAAAATTAAAAACAAAGGAGAAGGGAACTGTTTGAAAAATCCACTTGAAACAGGGAAACCAAGAGAAGAAAAAGCACACAGACGGGCCGATAAAGTAAAGTTCACCTCCAACAAGTGATTCAGAAGCTGGCAGAGTGTGTGACCGCGGGACAGACAGACTAGAGTCGGACAATGGGAGACAGCGTCTCTGGAGAACAGAGGGAGGGTTAGGAATGAGGGTGTTCTAACAGGATGACGTGGACTGGCCAGGGGCCAGCTCCTCTCTGCAAGTGCCTAGAGGCCGAGCAGTCACTCGGGATCCCCAACATCCCTCCCCTGCGTCTCGATGCTTCGTAATGGGACCCCTGGAGCTGTGCAGTTGTTCTAGTCAGGCTCACAGGAGACAGCTGAAGGTCAGCTGATTCACACACAGGAGGAAGGGACAGGCCCCTTTTCTCTACCATCCACAGCTGCCCAAAATCTGGCAGGAACAGCTAAGGCCACAGAAGAGCCCTGGGCCCTGCAACCTGGTTTCTAGTGGACTCTAACTCCCCCTTCCAGAAAGTATGGGCTTGGTAGCAAAGGCGGAATGTGGCCGAGTTGCTCGTTATGTAAGAGACCCACACCCAGACATGAACAAACCCGGCGAAGTCAGCCTTCTACAGACTGCTGTTGACCCGGTTTGACCTACATTGGGTGCCAAGCTCCTGCCTGCAAAAGTCAGGAGAGGGCCTCTTCAGTGCGATGTCTCCCTCCCTCCCTCATTCATTCCCTCGTTCATTCCCTCATTCGTCCATTCATTTGGTTTTGTTTTAAATCCAGAAGTATATAAAGACAGCAGAAGAGTTTACTGAGCTGCCAAGTAAACAGGCAAAATCTATTTTAGACGCCCTCAGAGTTCCCAGGACCCAGCAAAACCAGAGCCCACAGCCATCACCCACAACCTTCCAATGACAAAATCTAGTGTTTTAGATCTCATCTAAGGTGAGGGATGCATTGGATCGACCTTCTCGTGGTGCATCCCGTGAGTACCCACTTATCGGGGAAACTGACGATCCTTCCTAGCCGACTGAATCCACATGGATTCCAGTCACTTTCAAAGCCAGCAACAAGCAGACATCAGGCTCAACCTGACGCTGTTGACTGGCTATGGAAGAAGGGCAAACGCTAGAAGAAGAATCTAAGGTGACCCCCTCCGTGACATTTGCTTGCTAAAATATATATTTTCTAAATGTCTAATTAGTTGATCGAGATAGAAATTGAGAAATGAGGGGGGAGATAAAGAGGGAGAGACACACCTGCAGATCTGCTTCACCACTCGTGAAGCTTTCCCCTGCAGCTGAGGACCGGGGACTCGAACCTGGGTCCCTGTGCATTGTAGTATGTGCCTACAACCAGGTGCACCACTGCCTGCCCCTTGTTAAAATATCTTTAACACTGAGGAACTTACGAGCAAGACTAGTGCTTCTCGGAGGACTGTTCTGGGCCATGAGAGGCTGCAGGTCCGACCTGGTCCTCTGACTGTGCGTCCAGCACCCCGCGGTCGCACCCCTTCCTACTCAGGGCCCAGCGGGACGCAGTCCTGCCCCCTTTTCCTCCCTGTTCTGCCCTCCTCCATCGTTGGCATCTTCTGGATGAGGGTGGGGTAATCCGGCTCCAGGCCCAGTCCACAAGCCCCTTTACTGTCCATTTCACGGTGCTCACTAGCTCCGGTCACCCGCTCAGTGACACCACTCACCTTTCATGGTGACAACTCTCAGGCCTTGACCTCTCAGCAGACCAGGCACCTGAGTCTCTGTGGGCCAGCAAGGACTGAACTCTTGACTGGCCGCCCACACTTGCCCCTCCCAGTAAAGGGCAGCTCTGTCCTCCTTTGCAGTTGCCGTGACTGTCCCCTTTCACCACCAGAAAGATGCAAAGACTGGCTGACTGTTAGGTCTGTGCTCCAGAAGTGGTCGGCTGCCATTTCCCACTTGCCTCATCAGATTTCGGGACTCTCCGGGGTGCGTCCTGATATTTGTCCGGGCCTTTCTCTCCGAGCTGGACTCGAGGTTAAAGAGGATCCATCCTGACCCCCAAAGTACCCTCTGGCTCGGAACTTCCTGCCAGTCAGACTTAAACTGCTGTTCATCTGGCCATTTCAGTCTACACCGAGAGGTACAGTCTGGGGGAACCCAGAGCACCAACCTGGGCAGCCTCTAATGTCTACCCCAGTGCCAACTTCATCCCCAGAACTTACCTCACCCTCCTGGGGTCAGTAGGAAGAGCAGTGAGCCCTGTGGTGAGGTCAGGCCTCTTGACCTCGGGCCAGTCCTGTCAACAGAGGCAGGCGTGAAGAGGTTCCAGGCCTGCTGGGCTGTACCTGTCCCTCCGCTCGCTGCCTCAGCACTAGTTCCAAACTTCAGCTGAGTATCAAGTCACAATTGGTCCTCTAAAGCCAGTTCCAAATAGCTCATCTATTCTGCTGTCTTCAGAGGCCTAATTATGGAGGAGGGGGAGGAGGAGGAGGGGGAGGGGAGGGGGAGGAGGAGGAGAAGAAGAAGAAGAAGAAGGAGGAGGAGGAGGAGGAGGGGGGAGGGGGAGGGGGAGGAGGAGGAGAAGAAGAAGGAGGAGGAGGAGGAGAAGGAGGAGGAGGAGAAGGAGGAGGAGGAGGAGGAGAAGAAGAAGGAGAAGAAGAAGGAGGAGGAGGAGGAGGAGGAGGAGGAGGAGGAGGAGGAGGAGGAGAAAAGTACTTCCCTTGGCGATACACCGGAGGCTGCGAGGAGGTGGGAGAGGGGAGAGGGGGAAAAGAAACCACAGTCCTCACAGAACACCAGATCTCTCCCACATCTGTCCGCGCTCTCATTCCCAATTACAGTTGTACAAAGCAGCCTTCAAGAGGACATGTGTTGGGGCCGCGTGGTGGCTCATCTGGCTGTGTGCACATGCTACAGGGCTCAAGGACCCAGGTTCGATCCCCTGGTCCCCACCTGCAGGTGGAAAGCTTCACAAGTGGTGAAGCAGGGCTGTAGGTATCTCTCTTGTCTCTCTCCCTTTCTATCACCCTCTTCCCTCTTGATTTCTACCTGTCTCTATCCAATAAAAAAATTAAGATAATTTTTTAAAAAAAAGAGGACGTGTGTTTATGTTTGAAGAACTCTCGAATGTATAAATGAATAAGTAACTCCTGTTGTGCCCTGACTTCCCCCGAGCTAGCAGGGGATGTTCTGTCATGTGTGCTGTGTGGGCTGTGGTGTGATCAGACGTGACCAGCAGTTCTCGCCCCCTTGATGTGATTTTCCAAGGCCTAAAGCAAATGCGTCCACAGAAAGTTTGAGGGAGGGAAAAAACTAGCACATGATACAAATAGCAGCGTAAACGGGAGAGGCCTCAAAGTGGCAGGATTTTGATGAGAATAGTTCAAGAACCTGTAGCCAAAATATGAGCAAGCGGGTGAAGATGGTGCTGCCTGGCCCTCCCTGCAGAGCAGCCATGGCGGGGACTCCCCACTCTCTGCAGGGAGCTGTCAGCCTGCTCTGCCCCTCGAGGAAGACGGGTCCTGACATGAGAGCAGCCTGGAATGTTCCAGCTGTGACCAGGGACTGTGAGCTCAGACTGACGGGGACTTGGAGGGCACACAGGCTCCTGTGCTGAACAGGAACAGACCTGGGCCCTGGGTCAGATTGATGGGGTCAACAGTTAATTTTATTCATGGATTTTCTTCAAGTTTGGGAGCTACTTTCTGCCCTCATCCAGCTAGAAGCCCTATTCTCAACTGTGACACCATCTCCCCAGACAATACTTTGAGCCCACCTGCATGTCAGCTATCAGACTCAGGCAGAAATTCCTAAAGTTATGGGCCCCTTGGAACACACCTAAGATAGACTTGCTAGCTTCTTCCCACCATAACCCAGGAAGTCATGAAGAGGGGCAGGGACCCTGAAATAAGAGAGCACAGACTCAAACCTAAGGCGTCACCAGAGTGGCATTCTGATACGACTCTCTTCCCAGCCCCCTCTCTCCCCTTCACAAAACACACTCTCACTCTTCCTCATGTGTTATTAAATTAAAATTTTTTTATTAATTTATTTATTTTCCCTTTTGTTGCCCTTGTTGTTTTTACTGTTGTTGTAATTATCGTTGTCATCATTGTTGGACAGGACAGAGAGAAATGGAGAGAAGAGGGGAAGACAGAGAGGGGGAGAGAAAGACAGACACCTGCAGACCTGCTTCACCACCTGTGAAGCGACTCCCCTGCAGGTGGGGAGCCGGGGGCTCGAACCGGGATCCTTATGCCGGTCCATGCACTTAACCTGCTGCACTACCACCCAATTCCCTAAATAAAATGTTTTTAAACAGTTCAAAAGAGCCCCAATTCTGTATTAGATATTTCTAGAGCTATATATGTTCTTTCTTTCTCTTCTTTTTTTTTTTTATTTTTGTTTTTGTTTCCAGGGTTATCGCTGAGCCTGGATGCCTGCACTAGGAATCCAGTGCTCCTTACAGCCATTTTTCCCCACTTTATTGAATAAAGACAGAGAAATTGAGAGAGTAGGGGAGATAGAGAGGGAGAGTGACAGAGACACCTGCAGCCCTGCTTCACCACCTGTGAAGCTTCCCCTGCAGGTGGGGGCGGGGGCTCGAACCGGGATCCTTATGCCTGTCCTTTGCACTTAGTACCGTGCTCACTTATCTGCGCTACCGCCCGACACGCTCTATGTTCCTTCTACCCTAACTTCCCTCGTGTTTGGGAGCTACTCTGTGCCCTGGCCCAGCTTTCCAGACCTGTTTTTTGTTCTCAGCTCTGACACCATCTGCACAGACAATACTTTGAGTCCACCTGCATGTCACCTCAGCTGTCGGGCTGAGGAAGAGAAAGGGCGGGGTTGTAACCATGAGTTTGTCACCAAAGTCCCAGAGACAGATGGAGGAAGAGTCTGACCTTCCCTGAGATTCACGTCAAGACATCTCTCTCCGTGAATCATCAGTGTACAGACCAGGCTGCTCGCCACCTGGTCCATGGGTCAGGTGTCTCAGTTTCCACAGGACGCTCTAACCCCCACCAGGTCCCACTCCGCCACCATGTTCCGGGACCGGAACCCCCCACCCTAGAGTCCTTGACTCTAGTGCAAGGCACCAACTCCAACAGGAATTTGCTTGACTTCTCTGGGGCCCGCCAGTATCTGCCTTGATTTCTGTCCCTGAGCAAGCAACTCTCGGTCCTTCCCAGAAGCTGAAGAGGCGGAGGGCAGTCTGCCGAGAAGAGGGTGACAAGCCAGAGTCGCACCCCCTCTCTCTGACGGGGGCTAACCAACACCTGGCCGATGAAGCCCAACTAGCCCGGACTAAAAGGCAGTTTCAGACAGTGTCGCCTGCAGGGAGCCACAGGGTGTGGAGCCACACTGCTCGGCAAATGGCCGGCCGGCCTGCTGCTCCTTGCTGACAAGGATGAGCTTCTGGACGGGGCCTGCCAGTGAGACTGTCTGTCTTCACTGTGAGCCCAGGGATCTCAGCAGGCTCCGTCGCCTTCAGGAAAAGGCTCCTCTTCCTTCACAAGGCGGCTCTGCGGCACACACACCCCCCGCCCCTGGCACCAGGCATCCTCCAGAGAAGAGCCGCAGGGTACACGGCACAGGGCACATGGCACACGGCACATGGCACAGGGCACACGGCACACGGCACAGGGCACAGGGCACATGGCACACGGCACACGGCACAGGGCACACGGCACAGGGCACACGGCACACAGCACAGGGCACAAGGCACAGGGCACACGGCACATGGCACAGGGCACACGGCACATGGCACACAGCACATGGCACAGAGCACACGGCACACGGCACAGGGCACATGGCACACGGCACAGGGCACACGGCACACGGCACAGGGCACATGGCACACGGCAGAGGGCACACGGCACAGGGCACAGGGTACAGGGCACATGGCACACAGCACAGGGCACAGGGTACAGGGCACAGGGCACACGGCACAGGGCACACAGCACACGGCACAGGGCACATGGCACAGGGCACACGACACAGGGCATACGGCACAGGGCACATGGCACAGGGCACATGGCACACGGCACACGGCACATGGCACAGGGCACATGGCATAGGGCACAGGGCACACGGCATAGGGCACAGGGCACACGGCACACAGCACATGGCACAGGGCACACAGCACATGGCACACAGCACAGGGCACACAGCACAGGGCACAGGGCACAGGGCGCATGGCACAAGGCACACAGCACAGGGCACACGGCACACGCGGCCAGGTGGGCGAGGAGACACCTTGAGCGCAGGGAGGCAGCTAGCAGCCAGGGGCTTATGCCTTGCCTGTGTGAGGTTCAAGCCCCAGAACTGGATGGCTGAGAGGTACTCTGGCCCCTCTCTCTCTCTCTCCCTCTCTCCCTCCTTCCCTCCATCTCATTCTACATTTTACCCTTCTTCCCTCAATTAAAAAAAAAATTCGAAGGGAGAAAAATAAATGAAGCAAGTAAGTGTTTTTCTCAATGTGTTCCATGGCTGCCTCCCCTCGGCCAGCTATCTGAGAGCTCCGTCTGTCCCTGCCCACAGCAGGCTGTGTGTCTGTGCTGTGCACAGCTGTGTATTCACACACTAAAGTAACACAGCAATGAGAAGGGTGACTCTGCCAAGTCCAGCCCCACGTTGTAGCGCCACTCTGGGACAAAGTGGACGGAACTGGAGAAGGTGATGCTCAGGGAAGCCGGTCAGGAGGGGAAGGGCAGCTCCAGGACGGCTCCACTCACGTGCGGAACAGAGATAATTGAGTGTACAAACGTGAAAAATGGGGCCTGGCACTCTGGTGCATGGAAGTGACCCCTCTTATCCCACAATCTTGTTGATCATTATTAAATCACTAATTTTTTTTTAAGTTGAAAAATAAGAAAACACAGGTTGGGTGGTGGTGCACCTGGTTGAATGCACAGGCCACAGCGCACAAGGACTCAGGTTCCAGTCCCCAGCGCCCCCTCCAGGAGGAAAGCTTTGCAAGTGGTGAAGCAGGGCTGCAGGTGTCTCTCTGTCTCTCTCCCTCTCTATCCCCACCTTTCCCTCTCAATTTCTGGCTGTCTCTATCCAATAAATAAATAAAGATAATAAAAAAAAGAAAACACAAAGCAGAACCTGGACTGGAGCTGGTGTCCTGCACCAAAGTCAAGGACTCTGGGGTGAGGGGAGGGCTCAGGTCCTGGAACCTGATGGCAGAGGAGGACCTGGTGGGGGTTAGAGTGTCATGTGGAAAATTCAGAAATATTATACATGGACCAAAGGCTGTATTTACTGTCGACTGCAAACCATTAGTGGCCCCAATAAAGAAAAAATAATAAAAATTCATCTCATAAAAATCATACTAAAACCCAGATGTCATGTATGTAAAGTGCCTATCAGAGCTTCGTGGCTGTGGTTATAATGAACAAAATGCTACCTAAATATTATTTTGACTTTGACTGTAGAAAAGTTTGTGTGATCAGGCCCAGGTGGTGGCGCACCTGGTTGAGCACACACACTACAGCGCACAAGGACCTGGGTTTGAGCCCCTGGTCCCCACCTGCAGGGAGGAAAGCTTCACAAGTGGTGAAGCAGGGCTGCAGGAGTCTGTCTCTCTCCTTCTCTGTCTCCCCCTTCCTTCTCAATCTCTGGCTATCTATCCAATAAATAAAGAAACATAGTAAGCCTTAAAAATAAAAAGCACCTGAGACCTAAGCTCCCCAAGGTGTACTTTTCTGCAAGGCCTGGCTTCACGTGCCAGCTGCAGACTGGGTGGTTGGCTGGTGTTTCTCTTTCTTGTGCTCGCTGGAGCTTCAGCCCGAGGCTGACTTGTTCAGAGAGAGAGAGAGACAGAGAGACCAGCAATGAGGGAAAGACACACAGCACAGATACTCCCCCAGAGTGCTGGGGGTTAGGGTTGTGCTTAGAGCAAAGTGGGCAACAGCCCCTACGTGAGCTGTCTCACCAGCCCTGCCAAACGGTTTAGCAAAAGGGGAGAGAGTTTTTCACATTAAGAGACCTCAAAGATGGGCAGGAGTCGGTGAGAACACAGGAGCCACTCACACAGAGGACAGGCAGAACTCACGACAGCCCAGCATCCTGGGTCTACACAGAGTCACTCACACAGAGGACAGGCAGAACTCATGACAGCCCGGAATTCCTGGGTCTACACGGAGTCACTCACACAGAGGACAGGCAGCTCATGACAGCCCAGCATTCCTGGGTCTACACGGAGTCACTCACACAGAGGACAGGCAGAACTCACGACAGCCCAGCACTCCTGTGTCTACATGACCTTGTACTACAGGATGCAGTTCTAAAATCCAAGTGACAATTATAGGAATCTTAGGCAAGATTCAGTTCTTATATTTTTAAACCTTTACCTAATAAACATTTCATGTCTTGGTTGATTCTCTTATTAAAGCCAACAAAACAGAAACCCAGGCATTCCTGGAGTCCTTGAAGCAGAACGGTCGTGGATTCTAGCCTACCTCATCTTCTAACCACTATTGCCTAGGACAGCCTGTCCCTGCGCTGCCATGGAGAGGAAGCACCCCAGGAATAAACTCTGGGCATGCTGTGGCTTTGACGACCACTGCTTATGTCGCAGACTCTGGACGCTGCTTCTGAATCCCTCCCTCCTTCCTCTCTTTTTGTGGAGGCATGAGGATAAGATAACACTAGATGTGCTTTTAGTTGGTTTTTATAGTGAATTTCTCCTATTGCCAAACTCTAAATTCTCATATCATGCTCTATGTGTGTGTGTGAGAGAGACAGACAGAGAGAGAGAGAGAGACAGACAGAGAGAGAGAGAGAGAGAGAGAGAGAGTCAAAGAACAGTGTTAAGGACAACAAGGGGATAAGAGAAAGCGCACAGGCTGGAGGTGTAGGAGGCCGAGCACACACTATGAGCCGTGGTCCAGGCTTAGGGCACTGGCCGCACAGAACATGAAGGCAGCACCCACAGCGGAACGGAGTGAGGGTGTCTCTCCTGTTTGCACCTCTCTCCACCCCTCCTCTATCGGAAATGGAAAGATGAAAAAGAAGTCTGCTTGGTGCAGTGGAACAGTGTATGGGTGGGGCTAGACAGGAGAACAACAGAGAATAAGGGGGCATTGGCGGTGGCACACCTGGTAAGCTCTCACACTACAGTGCGCAAGGACCCAAGTTCAAGTCCCCGGCCCCCACTTGGAGGGAAAAGTTTCACAAGTGGTGAAGCAGGGCTGCAGGTGTCTCTGTCTCTCTCCCTTTCTCTGTCTTCCCTTCCTCTCTCAGTTTCTCTCTGCCTCTATACAGTAATAAATGAATAAATAGATAAATTTTTAAAATAAATATTAAAAAGAGAATAAGAAAAACTATGTCTGGTCTTTAACAAAAAAAAGTGAGATGTTTGCTAACAAGCCAGAAACTGCAAGCCTTGCAATCCTCCCCCACCATGTCCCAGGAGAGCAGAGCCGGCACTCTGAGCATGCGGTGAGAAAGGCACCAAAGAATGAAGTGACCGACTCACTGAGCCGCTCACGCCACGGCTTGTTGAGGACTTGCCGTCAGCAAGGATGATAGTCACCGCGACAATGACACGCTGGGTGGGTCTGTCCTTGGAGGGCTACGTGTGTCCGGAGACGCGGAATCCCGGCACTGAGCAAAGGCACAGGCCTGACTCCCTGCGCCCGCCTCCCCTCTAGCTCTGTGCGGGGCCTCGCGGAGAGGCCATGAAACAGGCACATAACTCCTCGTCACTGCGTCTAGCAAGTCGGGGGAGTGGGCCACGCCGATTCTCAGGCCCCTTGACTTCAAGGGTCTCTGGTTCTGGGGCTCGACCCGGCCAGCCCCGGCTTAACCCAACCCACTGGGCACCGCTGGCTCTCACGGTCTGACTGAAACCAAGCCGCGGG
Organism: Erinaceus europaeus; assembly: GCF_950295315.1. Lineage (NCBI taxonomy): Eukaryota > Metazoa > Chordata > Mammalia > Eulipotyphla > Erinaceidae > Erinaceus > Erinaceus europaeus. Next base: position 912,890 of record NC_080172.1, on the reverse strand, counting down.
CGCTGTCTGGCAGCCCTCAAGTCTTTGTGGCCGGCCTCATTTCCACTTGCACTGTGCTTGTCCACGACCACCTGTTAATCATCTTCAGGCCCAGGTCCCCGCTCTCGCTCAGGTCGGGTTTAATTTATACGCAGAGACGGTGCCACTTGCTGTGGTTCCAGCTGACCGAGCTCCGACTCTGCACTGAGGAGGTGGGCGCGACTAAAGTGGCCCTGCAGGTCCGCTCAACTCTCCAGGCTGCCCGCTGGCCCTGGTCACTAGCCCGCTCTCTCCGGGCTGCTAAGCTGCTCTGGGCCCAGGCACACACGGCCCGGCAGCAGAAGCACACAGGGATGAGGCCGATGGTCACCCTAGTCTGTCAGGTGTTAGAAACAGCAGACTCCATGGTCTCAGGAACTGTTATTTGCCCCCACACCAGTCCTCCATGTCCCAGAATAACCTTCCCTCTGAAGAGTCTTTTAACTGTATTTCCAGAATGTATTTCAAAAATGGTGCTGAGATAAATTCAAACCTACAGCAAGGTTGAAAGCAAAGGGTATCACACACACACACACCCCAAAAGCGCCAACACGCCCTGCATCCCCCAGATGCTCCTGCCGCTGACACGCCGCTCAACTCTGTGTCGGGACTCGCTCTCACAGGCGGGCGTCTGTGCCCTGGACCATGTTCCGTACGCCATGGCCACGGCTGAATGAATTCAGCTTTAAGACGGAGTGACGGAAAAACAGGTGGGTCTAAATGAACCTTTACGCCCCCTGGGGATGGCATTTCCGACAGCTAGGTGCGTGGCAGACCGGCTCCAGCTGAGGTTCCCTCCACACCAAGATGGCCGACCCATCTTGCTCCTTGCGCTGGCCTTGATCTCACTCAAGATCAGTTGAGCTGAAGAGCATGAGCCCTCCCCCTCTCCCTCTCTCTCTCCCTCGTCCTCTCCCTCTCCCTCCCTCTCCCTCTCCAGCTCCATCTCTCTCTCTCTCTCTCTCTCTCTCCCTCTCTTGCCCTCTCCCTCCCCCTCTCCCTCTCCCTCTCCAGCTCCCTCTCTCTCTCCCTCTCCCTCATCCTCTCCCTCCCCCTCTCCCTCTCCCTCTCCAGCTCCCTCTCTCTCTCTCCCTCTCCCTCATCCTCTCCCTCCCCCTCTCCCTCTCCTTCTCCAGCTCCCTCTCTCTCTCTCCCTCTCCCTCCCCCTCTTCCTCTCCCTCTCCAGCTCCCTCTCTCTCTCTCTCTCCCTCTCCCTCTCCCTCTCTCTCTCTCTCCCTCTCCCTCTCTCTCTCTCTCCCTCTCCCTCTCTCTCTCCCTCTCCCTCTCTCTCTCCCTCTCCCTCTCCCGTTCCCTCTCTCTTTCTCTCCCCCTCTCTCTCTCTCTCACACACACACACCTATTTCATTTCAGAGGGCAGAAAAGAAGGACCCGCGAGCTAGCTAGGCACGCTGACAGCTGCCGGCTTTCACTTTTCTCCAAGGAAAGAACAGGGTGATGAGGTGAGTTGTTCTGCTCCAGAAGACAGAATTCAGCTCTGAAAGGACAGCGTTCTGGATAGCCTCCAGAAATCCCTTTCCCGTTTGCAAACTCACATTTTAAAAGATTTCATTTTTTTTCTACTTCCTTCCTGTAGAAACTTAGGAGCTTATGTCCTGAATTCAAAGAGAAAGAAGTCTTTTTATTTTTTAATTTTTATTTATTTTTACGGTAGAGAGACTTTTTCATGAATAGAAGAGAGAAATGACTAGAGTGAGGCTCTGGAGAGTCAGCCTGCTACGTCCCTCTGAGGACCTTGCTGTGTGCTTCTGATCTTACCTTGCTTTTTTCAGATGTGGTAAGGAAGGGGTTTTAAGAAAGCAAGTTCCATTTTTAAAAGCCTGTATAACTCCAAGGTAGTCCCGTCAGGCATCCACAGCTCCTAGCAGGAATGATCAAGTTTGCAGAGTCCCTTACGGTCCCAAGCTATGAAGCACACACCACCACAGCAGACACGCCACAGCACACAGCCCTAACAATGGGGGAGGCCTGCCCAACGTGTAGGGTTCGAGTTATCCCAGTTTCAACAAAGACGCAAGCACCTAGATGACTCAAAAACTAAATAAAAAGTAAAAGAAAAATAAAGACTTCTTTCTCTTTGAATTCAAGACATAGGACCCAACTCCCTGCAGGAGGCGGGAAGAAGGGAAGAGAAAGAGGAAAAAGAGAGAGAAAGAAGTATGGAGAGGGCTGGTGACCCAATAGCATTCTCGGTTTGAGAAAACTCCTAAGACAATTGCTACAGGCTGAGTCCGGCCAGGGATGGAGCAGGAGGCAGGTGGGGGCTAAGACCTGTGTCCGCCCGCAGGCCACAGCCTACCATGTCCACGGGTCCCGCCCGAGGCCAGTGCGACAGAAGCGGCTTGCAGGAGAGGGGGTGTCACGGCTATAAGGCTACCCTGGTACTAACCACAGCTCCAGACCAACAGCTTGGGACCCTAAGGGACCCTGCAAACTTGATCATTCCTGCTAAGAGCTGTGGATGCCTGGCTGGACTACCTCGGAGTTATACAGGCTTTTAAAAATGGAACTTGCTTTCTTAAAATCCCTTCCTTACCACATCTGAAAAAAATCAGGATAAGATCAGAAAACATTTCCTTAGTTACAAATTTTTTTTTGAATTGACACACATTTGAGAGCTGAAACACAAAAGAAGCAGAGGGAAGAGGGTTTGCACTAGTTCTGTGCAAACCCCACAAAGACAGCCGCTCACTGTCAAGAAAGCTCTGACTCGGCCAACCCCAAACAGTTACCTTTTCCTCAGCTCCCATTCTCCAAAGGGAACTACTCACACGCCATGTCACACAAAGGCAGACTCAAAGTGAAAGGAAAGAAAGAGCCAGCGAGTCGGCCTCAGAAGGCTGCACGGAAAATATTTGTAGAGTGAATTTTACCAAGACAGGTAGAAACATGTACTTCCTCAGAAAACAACCTCCAGAAGGAAACCAGGGGAGAAAAAGGCAAGAAGAGGAAGAGGCCTGACTCGTCTCGGGGGAAATAAAAGGCCCTGTGATGTACCTTGTTTAGACGCCCTCCTTCGGATCTTCACTCTGGGAAAGGAAGGCCAGGAGTAATTAAACGGTGAGTCTGAGTCAGAATCCATGTCTCTGTTTTTGGTGAAGTCAACAGATTCAACAGCAGGCACTCGGGGAGAACTCCCGGGTTCCCAGCCAAGCGGCAAGTCTCCCTCGTGATGGCAAAGGCGGCGATGGGCTGGGCACAGAGCTCCCGGACAGGACAGACCGGGGAGGGAGAAGCAGTGCAGCCGCTGCTGTGGCCTCCTCAGGCATGTGGGCTGAGAGGGAGGCTGTAAATATTAAAGCCCAAGTAGGGGAGTGAAAGGAGAGGGAGGGAGCCTGTAAGAGTCTGCACTGGTACACCTCGGACGGTTATTCAAAAGGTCACCGGGAGCTGATGAATCATTAACTCCTCTCACCCGCGCTGGACACGGGAATGAAGAAAGGGAACGAGACTCCAAGAGCTGCCCGTGATTCAAGAACGGCTCCAAGAACGGCTCCCAAATGCAGGTGTTTCTTTTCTTCTGGAGTATGACTAGCATTTCTCAGCAAAGCCACTCCGGGCAGAGCTAGATAAAGCTTGAGGGCCATGTGTGCAGATGGCCAGGAAGCTCAGTAGGCAGGCAAATAAAGGCCATCACATCAGGCTCAGGACAGAGGTTTCTGCTTTGTTTTTCAGAGCCATCTAGACTTCCCTAGGCTATTGGCAGCTTTTCAGATCCAAGTTCCAAGACAACTCTGACACAGTTCACTGCACAATCCAAGCTCCCCATTTTAAAAGTCCCCAAAGTGGCTGGAATCCTGAACATTTACACAGAAAAGGACTCACCTCATCCATTCAACGGCATTTACCTGGCAGGGTGTTTTCTTAAAAGTGACTGAGTCTGGGAGTCGGGCGGTAGCGCAGCAGGTTAAGCGCACGTGGCACAAAGCGCAAGGACCAGAGAAAGGATCCCAGTTCGAGCCCCCGGCTCCCCACCTGCAGGGGAGTCGCTTCACAGGCGGTGAAGCAGGTCTGCAGGTGTCTGTCTTTCTCTCCCCCTCTCTGTCTTCCCCTCCTCTCTCCATTTCTCTCTGTCCTATCCAACAACGATGACTACAACAACAATAAAAACAAGGGCAACAAAAAGAAAATAAATAATTTTTTTTTTTAAAAGTGACTGAGTCTAGCCATCAGTCATGGACTCCGGGCACCTTCAGAGCTCTGGCGTGCGAGCCCCTCTCAGTAGAGCAGTGGCCAGCGTGCGACTAGCTCCTCTCCTGCCGTCTCCTCAACAGCCCCCCGGAACCAGCTCCCGGCAGAAGCCCGGAGCTGCCTCCCCCAAACCGGCTCTGCTCAGACCCCTTCCCACTTGCCACAGGTGCAGAGAGCAGTACCCAGTGCAGCAGCCCCGCAGCAGCGAGTGTCCGCAGAGATGGGGACGGCACGGCAGCAGGAAATGGCGCATCTAAGGCAGCTCAGTAAACTAGAGCAGAGACCGTGTGAGGGCCTGCCTGACTCTGCAGACTTGGAACATGCATCTCTCTACCTCAGTTGCTCTCCAGACTGGGCACGACTGTGCCATTCCGTATGAGGAGAGAGATGCAGGGGCCAGGTGGTGGCACAGCGGGTTAAGCGCATGTCATGTGAAGAGCAAGGACCCATGCAGGTGCCCCGGTTCGAGCCCCCGGCTCCCCACCTGCAGGGAGGTCGCTTCACAGGCGGTGACGCAGGTCTGCAGGTGTCTGTCTTTCCTCTCCCTCTCTGTGTCCCCATCCTCTCACCATTCCTCTCTGTCCTGTCCAATAAAATGGAAAAAGAATGGCCACAGGAGCAGTGAATTCACGGTGCCGGCACCAAGCCCCAGCAATAACCCTGGGGAAGGGCGGGGGAGAGATATGTAAGGCCTGTTCCGTGAAGGTTTATCCAGCTGATGGAAGATGGGTGGGTGAGGTGAGCTGACAGAGTGGGGAAAAGGGAGAAAGCGCCTGGTTGCACATGCAGGTGGAGACGAGAATGACACAAGTCACTGCTCTGCTCTGCTAGCCACAGGAGGCAGCGGCAGCAGGACTGCGAGGTGAAAATGACCCTCCATCTATCTTCTGTGGCTTTGCATCTGAAAACTTACACATTTTCTTACTAGACTGTATAATTGCAGGGACAAATTTTAAATTCAGTTTTATTTGTATAGACACTGCCGGGAGCCAAAACCTTAGCTAAGTCTCTCACATAACCGGTGAGCGGACATTCCGATCATTGGAACTGCGATTACCATCTAACTGTTTGGAAAGTTGCTCACCCACCTCCCTCCCCCCACTACCTTAGCAGAACTTCCTCATGGTGTGTGCTTAAAATGCGGCTGCAAAATAAAATTTTCAGAGCTTGATCAGAAACCTGTCTTGCTCTCATTCTTCGTGTCTCTTGTCCCCTCCATTCTCTCGCCCCCTATCCTAGGTTTCCGTCGATAACCCCGCAGGCCGGGGTACCTGGCGCCCAACGTGGGGTGCCAGAATGCCCCGGCCAGCAGGGCGGTGAGCAGGGGCTAGGAACCCAATGAGACCTGAAATGATAGGGACACGAGACACAAAGAATGACAGCAAGTCAAGTTTCTGATCAAGCTGTAAATTTTATTGTGAACACAGGCATTATAAGGCTTTGGGGAAGGAGGGGGAAGTGCTGGAGGAGGAGGAGGGGGAGCAATCTTCAAAGGGGGAATGTTCCTTGCAACATACAATGGATGAAATCACGTTTGCTACCACAACTATGTGTTGTATCACTGTTTCTGGTAAATGGTCTACCTGAGGGAAAAATGGCCTGCCCAGGGGAAATGAAACTTGTCTCGAGGGCTTCCGTTGTCTCAAAGCTTATCATCTATCAAGCAGAGAAATGGCTCCTGGCAGACACAGTGAAAAATTGAGAGGGAAGGGTGAAGCGGAGGGAGAGATAGCTACCTGCGGCCCTGCTTCACCACTCGTGAAGCTTCCCCTGCAGGTGGGGACCGGGAGCGTGAACCGGAGACCTTGAACACTGTAATGTGTGCTCTACCAGACGCACCACCACCAGCCTCCATAAGTTACTTTCAGCCTTTCTGTCGAGTGTGAATTTTAGTGCATATGGAGTTATAAAGAGAAAAATAAGAAGAACAAGAAAAATTTTAAAAATACACTGGAATATTTCATTCTAAATTTTCTTTCTCCTTTTTATATTAGTGATTTAAAAAAGTTTTTCAAAATCATAAGATTTCCTGGGTATATCTTCATAGCCACACATAGTCGGTGTAAGTTAAGAGCGATTTTTCAGCAGGGCATTGAAAACTATCAGACCACCCCATCAGCTGGAGCCCTGGGAACTGTGCCCCTCTTATCCTATGGTCTTGTCAGTGTTTCAGTTTTATAAATAAATAAATCGGGGAAAAAACTATGATGCCAATCCAGTGAAATAGCTCACGTGGATAGGGCACTGTGTCACAAAGCGCATGGCCCAGGCTCAAACCCAGCCCCTACTACATGGGAGGAAGCTCCAAGCTTCAGTGCTATAGTGTCTGTCTCTGCCACTATCTCTCTTTATCTGCCTCTTTGTATCTCTGCCTCGAAAGGAAGGAAGGAAGGAAGGAAGGAAGGAAGGAAGGAAGGAAGGAAGGAAGAAAGAAAGAAAGAAAGAAAGAAAGAAAGAAAGAAAGAAAGAAAGAAAGAAAGGAGGGAGTCAGGCAGTAGTGCCGCGGGTTAAGCGCAGGTGGCGCAAAGCGCAAGGACCAGCATAAGGATCCCGGTTCGAGCCCCCGGCTCCCCACCTGCAGGGGAGTCACTTCACAGGCGGTGAAGCAGGTCTGCAGGTGTCTGTCTTTCTCTCCCCCTCTCTGTCTTCCCCTCCTCTCTCCATTTCTCTCTGTCCTATCCAACAACGACGACATCAATAACAACAATAATAACTACAACAATAAAACAAGGGCAACAAAAGGGAATAAATAAACATAATAAAAATTTTAAGGGACTGCTGGTGCCTATCACACAAGCTGAGATGGGTCAGCAGACATCGCTGTCTTTCTCGCCAGGCCCAGGGATGGTTTAGAGTCGTTTAACTAGAATAAGTCCTAGATCAACAAGCCACTGCAGCAAACTACTCCTTATTTTGACATTCTGGAATAGAACAGAAGACTGTAGGCCAACGCCACCAAAAAGATAGGAAAGAATTTTACATTTCGCCCACAGCCATGCCACCCTGAACACGCCCGAGCTGGTCTGAAGTGCATTTCTGAGGCCAGAGGCCAGGCGGATTGCTTTTAAATGGAACTTTCCTCAAAGCGGCCCTGCTGGCCAGGCACAAAGTGGTGTGCAGTCTCCTGACACGAAAAGCACCCGGCCGGCCTGCAGGAAGTCCAGGAGACTCTAGTCCCACGTGCTTCAGCAATATTGACATCTGCTGGAGACTGAAGGAAAGCCCACTGCCCGGACATGCAGCAGTCAACATGTGAAGTGAGAGGAGAGCACTGTTTGCTCAGGGTCCTTTTCCTTTCTAAGTCAGCTTGTTTCCTGCTCACCACAGAATTCCTCCCGAAAACGGCTTGTTTCCCTCCTCGCTTTCTATGCTAATTGAACGTTCTCCACCGTGTCAGGATGATAGCATTTAATTAATGCAGATGCATCTCATCATCTCCACTGGTTTAATTCTCTGGTTGGCTGGTTGTAACTGCAGCTACTAGAATTTAATGGCATATCCCTAAGGCCACTTTCTCACCAGAAAGCACACAATCATTACACAGTGAAAAAAACAATGGCCTCATCAGCCTTACTGTGCCTTCTTTAATTAAAACAATTCTCTGCTTTGAAAAGAGCCTTCAAAAAGTCACAGCCGTGAAAGATTCTGCCTGAGAAGTCTCCGCTCTCCGGAAGACCCGCCCCGGAGGGACTCTGATTTTCCTGTCCAGATGAGTTTCACTGTCTCTTTCCACCACCATTATCATAGCGGCTCAGTGCCTACACCTCCCACTTGCTTTTCTTTTTGACAGAGAGTCGGAGATGGAGACAGCAACAGAGAGAAGGGGTGGGACAACCGCAGCTCTATCCCACCTTTCCAGAAGTGTCGCCCTTGCAGGAGGGGCAGGGGTGCAGGACCAGCTCCTCACGCGTGGGACCCCGTGCTCTCTACTCAAAGAGCCACCACTCAGCCTCTCAGCTTCGATAAAATTAAAAGTCCTTGGAAAGGCTTTTTTTCCCCACTGGAGTTATCGTTGGGGCTCGGCGCCTACACTATGAATCCACTGCTCCTGGCGGCCATTTTTTTTCCTTTTCCTTTTCCAGTATTTTTTATTATATAAGGAGGGGGAGGTAGAGAGGAGGAGAGAAAGAGAGACACCTGCAGCCCTGCTTCACCTTTCCTGAAACACCCCCTCTCCAGGGAAGGGAGCAGGGGCTCAAACCTGAGTCTTTGCACACGATAATGTGTGTGCTTAACCAGGTGCTCCCCACCTGGTCCCCTTATTTTTATTTTTATTGTAGAATAAGTGTAATTATTGTCCAGTGGGATCCAAGTCCCTTGAATATAAAATTGTAATCACATTTTTAAAAACTCATCAATGTCTGGCACCACCATCAGCCAGAGACAAGCAGTGGTGTCTCTGGTATCCCTCCCTACCTAGCTGTCTGTCTGTCTATCTGTATCCATCTCACTAAAATAAAATATTTTAAAAGTCACAAACTCAAAGACAAATGGCTTTTCGGAGACACACACACACACACACACACACACACAGAGGTATGTGCATGTTCAAATAGTGACTTTACAGGGAATCCTTATTCCCACAGCCCCCTCTCTCCACCCTCACTGGTCACATCCATCAGCAACAGCATCACAAGCCTCTGTGGCCTCTCCAGGACCTGCCCTCCCTGCAGAGCAGCCATGGTGGGGACGCTCCCACTCTCTGCAGGGAGGCTGGTCAGCCTGCTCTGCCCCTCGAGGAAGACGGGTCCTGACGTGAGAGCAGCCTAGAATGTTCCAGCTGTGACCATGGACTGTGAGCTCAGACTGACGGGGACTCAGAGGTCACACAGGCTCCTGTGCTGAACAGGAACAGACATGGGCCCTGGGTCAGATCAATGGGGTTTACAGCTAATGGTATACACCCTTTTCTCATGTTTGGGAGCTACTCTCTGCCCTGATCCAGCTTTCTCACCCTATCCTCAACTCCGACACCATCTCCCCAGACAATACTTTTAGCCCACCTGCATGTTAGCTATCCAGCTCAGGCAAAAATGACTAATGGCATGGGCCCCTTGGAACACACTTAAAATAGATTCCTAGCTTCTCCCAGCATGAAGACCCCTAGTGTCACCTGCTCTGTTCCTGCCTTTGGGCTCCTGTTTGTTAAACAGTTTGTGCTGCTTTATATCCTGCCATCTTTCAGCCACCAAGCTGCAGATGCTGCCATGACGCCATCCTGACTTCCCTGGACAGACGCCCTTACCCATGTGTCCTGGAGCCTCCCCTCCCCAGAGCCCTGCCCCACTAGGGACAAACAGACAGACATAGGCTGGGGGTGTGGGTCCACCTGCCAACACCCATGTCCAGTGAGAAGCAATGACAGAAGCCAGAACTCCCACCTTCTGCTCCCCATAGAGAATTCTGGTCCATCCTCCCAGAGGGATAGAGAACAGGGAAGCTTCCAGTAGAGGGGATGGGACACGGAACTCTGGTGGTGGGAACTGTGTGGGATTGTACCCCTGTTAACCCACAATTTTCTTAATCATTATTAAATCACTAATAAAAAATAAATAAGTAAATAAAACAGTGACTTTATTGCTTATTAGTGCCTCAGCCAAGGCATGCATACTCCCTGAATCTTGACTGCCCTTTATAAAATGGAGTCATTTACACCAATGCTTAAAAGTGTCATTCTGAGGAACAAATGAGGTTATTTTAATAAAGAGTGTTTTCAAGATAGGTTTTAACTTGAACATGAAGTGCACAGCAAGTCTTGACATCAGGCCCCCCAGGAACTCCCCAGTGAGGCCCTGACAGTGAAGAGTCGGGTGAGGGGAGCTAAGAACTCTCTTGGACTCTGTTTATAGAAACTGCTGCCACAGGAGTTAAGGGGGTCTGATCAGATCAAATGCCACCTGATGGCCCGCAGACTCACACTGGTCCTTGCCCCCACCCGTCTAACCTTTGGGGCAGGCAGAGTAGAGACACAGTGCAGGGAAGGGAGGCACTCCACCACCTAATTTGTTGGCCATTACGCCCAGCACAGCTGAGCGGCCTCAAGGCATCTCCTAGTGACGAAACCAAACCCGAGCGGGAAGATCTCAGCACCTCCTCATACCGGGAAAAGCAGCAGGAGACGCTCTCAGCACCACTCTCACCTCCACAGTGTACAATCGCTTTCTTTTTATGATTTTTAAAAATTTTTCCCTTTTGTTGCCCTTGTTTTTTCATTGTTGTAGTTATTGTTGTAGTTATTATTGATGACATTGTTGTTGGATAGGACAGAGAGAAATGGAGAGATCGGAGGGGAAGACAGAGAGGGGGAGAGAAAGACAGACACCTGCAGACCTGCTTCGTCACCTGTGAAGCGACTCCCCTGCAGGTGGGGAGCTGGGGGCTTGAACTGGGAGCCTTACGCTGGTCCTAGTGCTTCGTGCCATGTGCGCTTAACCTGCTGCACTACCGCCCGACTCCCACAATCTCTTTCTTTTTTAAAAAATATTTTATTTATTTATTCATGAGAAAGATAAGAGGAGAGAGAGAAATAACCAGACATCACTCTGGTACATGTGCTGCCGAGGATTGAACTCCGGACCTCATGCTTGAGTGTCAAGGGCTTTATCCATTGCACCAGGAATCTTTATTTTTTTAAAATTTATTTTAGTTCTTTATTGGGGGATTAATGTTTTACAGTTGACAGCAAATACAATAGTTTGTACCTGCATAACATTTCCCAGTTTCCCACATAACAATTCAACCCCCAGTAGGTCCTCCGCCATCCTGTTCCAGGACCCGAACCCTTCCCCCCACCCACCCCCAGAGTCTTTTACTTTGGTGAAATACACCAACTCCAGTCCAAGTTCTGCTTAATGTCTTCCCTTCTGATCTTGTTTTTCAACTTCTGTCTATGAGTGAGATTCTGTCTATGAGTGAGACTCTTCTCTTTCTGACTTATCTCACTTCACATGAATTTTTCAAGGTCCATCCAAGATCTGCTAAAAATAGTGAATTTACCATTTTTAATAGCTGAGTAGTATTCCATTGTGTATATAGACCACAACTTGCTCAGCCACTCATCTGTGGTTGGACACCTGGGTTGCTTCCAGGTGTTGGCTATTACAAATTGTGCTGCCAAGAACATATGTGTACACAGATCTTTTTGGATGGGTGTGTTGGGTTCCTTAGGATCTATCCCCAGGAGGGGAATTGCAGGGTCATAGGGTAGATCCATTTCTAGCCTTCTGAGAGTTCTCCAGACTGCTCTCCACAGAGGCTGGACCCACTGACATTCCCACCAGCAGTGCAGGAGGCTCCTTTGACCCCCACACCCTCTCCAGCATTTGCTGCTGTTACCTTTTCTGATGTGTGACATTCTCACAGGAGTGAAGTGGTATCTCATTGTTGTCTTTATTTGCATTCTCTGACCATCAGTTACTTGGAGCATTTTTTTTTGTATGCTTCTCAGTCCTTTTGGATCTTTTCTGTGGTGAATATTCTGTCCACGTGCTCTCCTCACTGTTGCACAGGGTCATTAGTTTTCTTGTGGTTGAGTTTGGCCAGCTCTTTATATATGGTGGTTATTAGCCTCTTGTCTGATGTGTGTCATGTAAAGACCTTCTCCCATTCTACAAGGGGTCTCTTGGTTTGGAGGAATCTTAATTTCTAACCAAGAACCTGGTCTCACCCTTTCAGGCTGTGTCTTTCCAAATCAGTTTTCAGTGAGCCCCAGGGCATTCTCGACTCTTGTGCAGGTCTCTGTGGCGCGCACCCTGCCGGGCGCCCCAGGTCAGAAAGCACAGTGTCTCTCGCTAGCTGGCCGTCTCCTCTCTTCCTGCCACGTGGCCACTTCTCCCTCTGAGCATGGCCTTTGTCACTGCCCACCGGTGAGCTCCTATGTCTTCTCCAGGTTTAGTTGTGTTTGCTTGAGCCAAGTGAACCTTCTCCTTTTAATTTAATTAGTGATTTGACATTGATCTACAAGATCACAAGATGGCAGGGACAGCTCTGCACCGTGCCCACCACCCGGGCGCTGCAGCCCAGCCCTCCGCTGGGAACCGCACAGTTCTCCCAGTGGCAGACGTGGGGTCTTTGTCATGTTTTATTTCTGTTATTCTTTAACAGATAGGGGAAAAGAGACGGTGAAGGAGACTACAGCGCTGACACTGCCTTCAAGGGGGCAGGGCGGGTGGGGCTGGGCTCACCCACCTCGGCATAAGGCAAAGCGCACTACCCAAGTGAGCTATGTTGCCAGCCCTCTCCCTTCTCAAGGTCTGTGCTGACTGCTGCCATCCACCTGCTCTTCAACCCCTCCCTCACCCCGACCTACTCAGCTAGACTGTGAAGGAAACGCACATTGAAAAGTCTGCCTCTCTCACGCCCCACTCACCCCGCTAGGGACAGACAGACACAGGCCGGGGGTGTGGATCCACCTGCCGACACCCATTCCAGCGGAGAAGCAATGACAGAAGCCAGAACTCCCACCTTCTGCTCCCCATAAAGAATTTGGGTCCATGCTCCCAGAGGGGGAGAAGTGATAGGGGGAAGATGACCAGAGGGCTCTGAACTCCAACTCCACCAGGACCCGGAGAGAGAATAGGAAAAAGGGAGGGACATTCAGAAGTAGGAACTGGTGTAGGTGTGACTTGGAAAGGAAGAGAAAATGGTATCTTAAAAAAATGGGCAAATGTATACAAATCTAGACATACAGTTGCAGAAATAATAGTTAACTCGTATCTGCGGCCTTAGGAGACCTGCTGGAGTTTCCAGTGGAGAGAGAGGGGATGCAGAAGTCTGCTGGGAATGATGTGGAGGCATAACTCTGTTACCCTGTGACTTTGTAAGTCAATATTAAATCACTAATAAGATTTTTGGGGAGTCGGGCGGTAGCGCAGCGGGTTAAGCGCACGTGGCACCAAGAACAAGAACTGGCATAAGGATCCCGGTTCGAGCCGCCAGCTCCCCACCTGCAGAGGAGTCGCTTCACAGGCGGTGAAGCAGATCTGCAGGTGTCTGTCTTTCTCTCCCCCTCTCTGTCTTCCCCTCCTCTCTCCATTTCTCTCTGTCCTAACAATGATGACAACAATAATAACTACAACAATAAAACAACAAGGGCAACAAAAGGGAATTAATAAAATAAATTTTTAAAAAAGATTTTTTTAAGGTTTGGCTCTCTACTGTGACAGAAATAGAATCAGATGTCAACCCTTCAATTGATGTCCCCCATCCCCCCTTTTGAGCAAAATGCCAGCTACTCAGATTGCCCACACAGCGTCTCTCCTGAAGTCCTAGAAACGGCACCTTCCTGTCACGGCTCACCGAGGTCAGGGCCGTCGGGTGAGTGACCTGACCAGCTCTCACCCACAGAGACAGTCCCTACAGTCACATTTCAGTGAATGAACTAGTGGCCAGTATGACTCTGTGATTTCTGGGGGCCTCAGCACTCGGGGTGACTTTTTCAGGGAGAGAGAGAGAGAGAGAGAGAGAGAGCCAAGCAACACCTGTGTTGCCTCCAAAGTGGTGAGAGCCGGGCTTGACCTTAGGTGACACATCTGGCAGAGCAGGTGAGCAACTCCGCTGCCCCACAGGAGAGACCCCTTAACAGGGCGATGGGGTCACCAGAAGCGGACTCTCGTCCCCAGCTGTCTGGAGCCAGTTCAAAAGCCACTTCTGCCACCACACTGGTCATCACGTGGCTGTGACAGGGCGCAGAGCAGTGGAGCCATAGGACATGCCCACAGGCACAGGACACCGGGCCCAGTTCTGGCGCAGAATGACCCCACAGGCAACTCAACAGACCGCTCTGAATGGTCCAGTCGGCTCAGACCCACCTCTGCCCAGAGCTACCAGCACTTCCTCAGGGAGCAGGTGGAAGCTGAGCACAGGGGCGACACAGCAGGGCTCTAGGCAAGCCTCTGGGAGCAGCCGATTCCCATTCCAGGCCCTGGCTTGCCACCTGCCCCTGCACCTTCTCTGCTCCAGGAGCTCTTTCAAAAATCTCTTTATGCATAAAGCAGAAGTTTTTTAATCCAAAACTTTAAATAAACAAAAAAAAATAGCCTTTCCCTAAATCAATGGATTCAAGTTCAAATGCACTAGTCCTTTTTTTAAAAAAATATATTTATGTATTTATTCCCTTTTGTTGCCCTTGTTTTATTGTTGTAGTTATTATTGTTGTCGTCATTGTTGGATAGGACAAAGAGAAATGGAGAGAGGAGGGGAAGACAGAGAGGGGGAGAGAAAGACAGACACCTGCAGACCTCCTTCACCGCCTGTGAAGGGACTCCCCTGCAGGTGGGGAGCCGGGGCTGGAACCAGGATCCTTATGCCGGTCCTTGTGCTTTGCGCCACCTGCACTTAACCCACTGTGCTACAGCCCAACTCCCTTTTTTTTTTTTTTAACCAAAGTCCTGCTCAACTCTGGCTTATGGTGGTACAAAGGATTGAACCTAGTACTTTGGAGCCTTAGGTATGAGAGTCTCTTTACATAACCATTATGCTAGCCACCCCATTTCCCCTTAAATAAATTGGTCTTTCTCAAAGCCTTGCATTCCCCCTCAGACCCCAGTGTGTTACCAAGAGGCTCAGACTAAGCCAGGCTCCTGCGACTTCCATTAACACCCGTCCTTACTCCCCAAGTCGACCAGCCTGAAAGCAGATTACCATCCTATCGGTTCAGATTTTTAGCAGCAATCTGTCCTGGTGAACAGTCTGCAGAGCTAAAGTTTCTGGGGGTCCGGTGCAATGCTCGGAGGAGACGTCCTGCTCGCAAGGACCACACCTAGGGAGCTACGTCCTGCTCGCAAGGACCACACCTAGGGAGCTACGTCCTGCTCGTGAGGACCACACCTAGGGACCTGGAGACATGGCTCCAGGGCCACAGCCCCCCCCCCCTCGTTCTGGAAGCAGATTATGTCTCTTGCCTCGGCAGAAACGCTGAGGGGGGAGGCATGTGCTGGAGACAGTCTAGAGTTTGGCTCGGATGGCAACATCACCTCAGGAAGCCACCCCTGGCGGTGCCCAGCTGGCAGCGAGGGCATCTCCTCCTCGCCCTGCTTTCTTCTCCTGCGTCTCCCACCCGTCGTGTGCCTGGCAAACATGCCCGCACTCTGCCTACCCTCCCTGCCACACCTGCCCTGGGCATGCCGTGGACTGCCTGGGTCTTGCACCAGTCGAGCACCTGGCCACCACGCCGACGCTCTGCCACTGGCCACCCTCCCAGTCCTAAGCGGGTGACACCCGCCAGGTGTGGGAAGAGCCCGCCGGCAGGCTGAGCACAGATTTGCTTTCCACCTGCAGCCCTGCTTCACCGCTCACAAAGCTTCAGCCATGCAGATGAGGCCCAGGGCCTTAAACCCAGATCCTCACACAAAGGAAGGCGTGTGCTCTGCTGGGGTGAACTGCCACTCAGCCCCCTTCCATCTCAGAGATCCTTACAGACCCTCCAGGAACCTGGGTGAAGCATCTTCTAGAGTTTGGTCTCTATGTGTCTGCAAGCCCTCCAACCAGCACCAACGGCTTCACAGACCCTAACTCCCAAGGAAAGTCGGAACCCCCTTTTCATTGATCACTTTACCTGCTTTATCTCTTACCACTTTCAGCCAAGTTCCAGATGCAACCATGATGCCAACTTGACTTCCCTGGGCAGATGACCCCACCATGTGTCCTGGAGCCTCCCCTCCCCAGAGCCCTGCCCCACTAGGGGACAGACAGACACAGGCCATGTCCAGCGGAGAAGCAATGACAGAAGCCAGAACTCCCACCTTCTGCTCCCCATAAAGAATTCTGGTCCCTCCATTCTCTGAAAGGAGGGTGGGCCAACATATTTTACCACTTGAGGA
Organism: Erinaceus europaeus; assembly: GCF_950295315.1. Lineage (NCBI taxonomy): Eukaryota > Metazoa > Chordata > Mammalia > Eulipotyphla > Erinaceidae > Erinaceus > Erinaceus europaeus. The sequence continues at coordinate 896,844 of NC_080172.1, read as the reverse complement.
AGATGGGTCCTGAAATGAGTGCAGCCTGGAATGTTCCTGGCCGTGACCACAGAATGTGAGCTCAGACCTACAGGGATGCAGAGGTTACACAGGCTCCTGTGCTGACTATGGGCCCCAGGTCAAATTGATGGGGTTTACAGTCAGCAATATTTATACACGTTCCTCATATTTGGGAGCTACTCTCTTCCCTGCTCCAGCTTTCTGGTCCTTTTTCCAACTAGGACACCATCTCCCCAGACAATAACTTGGATCCACCTGCATATTAGATGTCAGGCTCAGGCAAAAACTAATAAAGCCATGGTCCCTTGGAATATACCTACAATAGACCTACTAGCTTTTTCCAAAATGGAGACCCCAAAACTTCATTTGCTAGATTCTTGCTTTTAGTTTCATGATTAGTCAACAATTTGTTCTGCTTTATATCTTAAGTCTTTTTCAGCCACCAAGTTACAGATGCCACCATGACACCAACCTGACTTCCCTGGGCAGATGCCCTCACTAGTGTGTCCTGGAGCCTCCCCTCCCCAGAGCCCTGCCCCACTAGGGAAAGACAGACACAGGCTGGGAGTATAGATCAACCTGTCAACACCCATGTCCAGTGGAGAAGCAGTGACAGAAGCCAGAACTCCCACCTTCTGCTCCCCATAAAGATCTTTGGTCCATCCTCCCAGCGGGATAGAGAATAGGAAAGCTATCAGGGGAGGGGATGGGATACGGAGTTCTGATGGTGGGAACTGTGTGGAACTGTACGCCCCTTATCCTATGGTCAATATTTTAATTTTTTTATAAATAAATGTTCTAAAATTTTTGGTTCATACTCCTGATGGGGGAGAGATGTTAGAGGAAGATGACCAGAGGGCTCTGAACTCCAACTCCATCAAGATCTGGAAAGAAAAGAGGAAAAAGGGAGGGATCTGGATGTAGTAGTCAGTGCAGATGGACTAAGAAAGAAGGGGAATATTGCTAGGCCTACACAAATATGGACAGATAGTTGCATAAATAATACTGAACCCACATCTGCAGCCTTGGGGCAACTGCTGTCACTTCCAGTGGAGGGACTGGTGATCCAGAACTGGTGGGAACAGTGTGGAGTTGCACCCTGTCATCTTGTGATCTCGTAAATCAGTATCACGTCACTAATCAAAAATCATGATTGTAAAAGAAATCCGGGAGCCCGCGGTGGGCCTGATGGATCACAGAGTGCCGGGGGAGGCCTGGGGAAGTGGCCTTATGGAGCTGGTCAGAGCAGCAGCTGAGCCGTGGGGCTGACCCAGGTCCATGATGGACCTGGGGGTCCTTGGCCTGGAGGACCTAGCTCCCTCAAAGGGCGCCACCGCCCCGCCGCACCCCACAGCAAGCATCTAGTCTCCTCAGGTGTGTTGGCGGGGCCGGGGCCGGGGCCGGGGCACAGGCTCAGCTCAGAAGGCCTCCATGGCATCAACGTGGAGCAGCCATGGGCCCAAGATGCCAGGGCCAGGCAGGATGAAGTCAGGAGCCCCCGCTCCGCCCTCACTCCCCTCGAGGGGCCTCAGCAGCTTCTTCCCGGAGCAGAAGCTGGTCCCCTGCGCTGGTCCCCTGCGCTGTCGGGCAAGCAAGGCCACACATGACGGCGGCCGGCCAAGCGCTGCACTGGCTGGTCTGATCTCACTCGAGGATTATAGCCAGGGACTCTGCAGTCGAGGACCAGACTATGCTACTAAGAGAGTTCACAGGGGCAGGGCATTCGGGAAGGAGATGGAGAAGATGGCCATGGAGCAGCTAGGAAACCCACGCGTCGGCTTCTCGTCCCCTGACCACGTGGGTCTGCGGCACTCCTAACAAGTGCGGGGAAAGCCGGACTTTAACAAGAGGAGGCTGGAGAGGACGTGGAGAGAGGGAGAAAGGGGCACTGCTGGTGGGGTGCAGGCGGGCAGCCCTGGAAAGCAGTCTGCAGCATCCTCAGACAAACACAGATGGCGATGCCACGGGACCCAGCTGCCCTGGAGAGCAGTCTGCAGCATCCTCAGACAAGCACAGATGGCGATGCCACGGGACCCAGCTGCCCTGGAGAGCAGTCTGCAGCATCCTCCGACAAACACAGATGGAGATGCCACGGGACCCAGCTGCCCTGGAGAGCAGTCTGCAGCATCCTCCGACAAGCACAGATGGTGATGCCACGGGACCCAGCTGCCCTGGAGAGCAGTCTGCAGCATCCTCAGACAAGCACAGATGGCGATGCCACGGGACCCAGCTGCCCTGGAGAGCAGTCTGCAGCATCCTCAGACAAGCACAGATGGCGATGCCACGGGACCCAGCTGCCCTGGAGAGCAGTCTGCAGCATCCTCCGACAAACACAGATGGCGATGCCACGGGACCCAGCTGCCCTGGAGAGCAGTCTGCAGCATCCTCAGACAAGCACAGATGGCGATGCCACGGGACCCAGCTGCCCTGGAGAGCAGTCTGCAGCATCCTCAGACAAACACAGATGGAGATGCCACGGGACCCAGCTGCCCTGGAGAGCAGTCTGCAGCATCCTCAGACAAGCACAGATGGCGATGCCACGGGACCCAGCTGCCCTGGAGAGCAGTCTGCAGCATCCTCAGACAAGCACAGATGGAGATGCCACGGGACCCAGCTGTCCCACTGCCAGGCATTTACCCGGAAGACAGAACCACACTGACCAAAGGGACACACGTACCCCTGTGTTCACAGTGGCTTGATTCACAACCACAGAGACCTCGAAATAACCAAAACACCCTTCACCGGGTGACTGGATAAAAAAGTTATGGAGTGTATGCTCAGCAGAGTATCACGCAGCAATAAAAAGGGAGGACAGTGTGTCCTCTGGGATAAAGTGGACGGAACTGGAGAAGGTGATGCTCAGGGAAACCAGTCAGGAGGGGCAGGGAAGCTCCAGGACGGTTCCACTCATGTGCGGACCAGAGACAATTGAGTGTACAAACGTGAAAAAACACAGGGGCAGGGCCAAGGTGGCGACCTGGAAGCAGCCGCTGGCGTGAGCTCCACAAGCAGCAGCTTGTGACCTGGGATTCTCTGGGTAGGGTTCCAGATGCTACCATGATGCCAACCAGACTTCCCTGGGCAGACGACCCACCCATGTGTCCTGGAGCTCCGCTTCCCCAGAGCCCTGCCCCACTAGGGAAAGAGAGAGGCAGGCAGGGAGTATGGACCCACCTGTCAACGCCCATATTCAGTGGGGAAGCAATTACAGAAGCCAGACCTTCCACCTTCTGCATCCCACAATGACCCTGGGTCCATCCTCCCAGAGGGACAGAGAATAGGAAAGCTATCAGGGAAGGGGATGGGACATGGAGATTGGGTGGTGGGAATTGTTTGGAGCTGTACCCCTCTTATCCTATGGTTTAGTCAATATTTCCTTTTTATAAATAAAAAAAATTAAAAGAAAAAACAAACAGCCAACCTCTGTCTAAGACTATGGGAGAACTAGTGGTTATCTGTGGGGGTGGGGTGGGACACAGAGCTTTGGCGGTGGGACAGGTGGGGACAACAGGACTATGGTGGTGTCTCTGGGAGGCTGGAGGTGGGAATACAGAGCTTTGGTCGAAGTAGACATGACTAACAAATTTTTAAAAAATAAAGGGTGAAAAAGAGAGAGAAAAGCCATGTTTGGAACATACCAGAATCCAGCCTGTCCTGGTCTGCCTGTTCATTCAGTCCAGTGGGCAGGCTGCTCACACGCTAGAAAAGACAAAGTCGGTGAGGCTTGAAAAGTTATTCAATGCTGTTATGATACGTAAGGACCTGGGCTCGAGCACGGTCCCCACCTGCAGGGGGAAAGCTTTGCGAGTGGTGACACAGGGCTGCAGGTCTCTCTCTGTCTCTCTTCTGTTCCCTCTCCCCTTTCAATTTCTGGCTGTCTCTATCCAAAAAATAAATAAAGATAATTTTTAAAAAATTAAAATAATTTGCTTTAAAAGAATGAGGTAAGTTGAACTGTCATTCTTTAAAAAAAAATTACGTGCTACACTAGTGTTTATTTCCACAAATCAGACAAACAGTATTCCACAAGCATCACCACATGTAAACAAGCAACTAGCCTTAGTGCTTACTACACATGAGTTAAAAGAAAGGAGAGCTCTGTCCCAAGCTAAAACACGCTGAAAGCTATTCCTAGGCTATTTGTTCTCAGGAAAACACCACCCGGCTGTGCTCTTGTAGTTATATTGTTGGCAACCAGCAGTAAACGTCTTCTCCAAGTATAGATTCGTTTTGGAAAACGTATTCAATCATCTCCTATACCCAGCTACAACCCAGAAAGATAACTAGGCTTAGTAATGTGAGCAGAGCTTGAAATGCTCGCGCAAGAAAGCTGAATTTTAAGCTATTCTAAATTTGACTCGGGGACACATCCCCGGCTTTGGGTTGGTTTATTTTCCCATTTTCATTGCCATGAGACTTTTAAGAATAACTCTTGAGGGAAATGAAAAGAAAAATAAAAGAGACATGAAAAGGGGAGGCAAAAAAAGACATTACCTGTACATCTTCCTTCTCAGATGGTGGTCTGCCGGACACTGAATTCTTAATCTCTGCAAAAGAAATCATTGCCATCAGGAATCTGCTGACAGCAGGGTTCAGGGAAAAGAAGGAGGAAAGGGAGGAGGCAGATGGTGAGCCGCAAGGTGGACGGACACTCAGGGCTTGTCTTCACAGAGCCCAGGTTCTCGCCAGTCTGCATGAAGATCAGCTCTGGGCTGAGTCAGATGTCTGGGGACCTGACAGCCCCTGGTATTATCTGTATGAGCCAAACAGCCCAAGAGCTCTCACTGGAAATCAAAGAGAGGAAGCAATCATTAAATGAAGAAACATTCGGGCCGGGCGGTGGTGCACCAGGTTAAGCGCACGTGGCACGACACAAACATCTCGGTTTGAGTCCACCCCCTGCCCCCATCTCCCCACCTGCAGGGGAGTCGCTTCACAGGCGGTGAAGCAGGTCTGCTTGTGTCTGCCTTTCTCTCTTCCTCTCTGTCTTCCCCTCCCCTCTCAATTTCTCTCCAAAAATTCTCCAAGAGAAAAAAAAAATGGCCAAGGAGCAGTGGCTTCGTAGGGCAGGCACTGAGCCCCAGAGATGACCGTGGAGGCAAAAAAAAAGGAAAAAAGCAACCTTCTGCATTCAGCAGGAGAGGTGTGCTTGGTGATCGAGGGGCCATGACTGGCACCCACCTCAGGAGGCCTCGCAGGTCTCCCCCTCCCATAGCCAAGATTCCTTCCGCATGCTTCAGAAGGGCACAGTTACCCTAGATGAGGGCCGGCCTTTCATCTTTGAAAGCTGAGAGGACTGGCTGCAGCTTTGGACGGTGGCCGGCTGGCACGGGGGGGGGGGGGGGGGGGGGCAGACACACTGAAGCCATCTTTCTGACCAGCTCTTTCCTGGAAGTCAGAGTGCGCTGTTTCCTGCTGTTCTGGGCCCAACAGGAAGGCTCACTTAAGGGACATCTTTCTCTAGCTCAGCTGATTGGTGCTCGTCCCAAAAGCCCAGCTGCCTGTAAACAAGAGTCACTGTTGTGCTAACAGCCACACAAAGAAGGTTTGGGTGGGGCCAGGCAGCAGACGCAGGCACCCAGGGTTAAGCCCCAGCCAGCTCCCCACCTGCAGGAGGGAGACTTCACCAGCCATGAAGCAAGGCTCTGGGTACATCTCTTTCTCTCCCTTTCTGACTTCGCTTCCCTCTCAGTTACGATCAAAAATAGAAAGGGACAGGGAAAGAAAGATAACCAGCCCCCAGGAGTAGCAGACTCATCATTCAGGCACTGAGCTCTGACTACAGCCCTGACGGCAATCAAAAGATTAATAAAAAAAGAGATAGGTCAGGAAATAGTAAGTGTTGGACACTCCCAGCCACAGAAGTTGGCTTATGATTTTTAAGCATATTTTTACGGTTTTTTATTATTTATTTGCCCTTTGTTGTCCTTGTTGTTTTATTGTTGTAGTTACTGTTATTGATGTTGTCATCGTTGTTGGATAGGACAGAGGAAAATGGAGAGGAAGGGGGAAGACAGAGAGGGGGAGAGAAAGATAGACACCTGCAGACCTGCTTCACCGCCTGTGAAGTGACTCCCCTGCAGGTGGGGAGCTGGGGGCTTGAACCGGGATCCTTAAGCCGGTCCTTGAGCTTTGCATCACGTGAGCTTAGCCCGCTGAGCTACTGCCCAACCCAACTTAGTATTTTTAACCCTGAATTCACACTTGTAAAGTCATCCTTGGGGGCCAGGCAGTGGCACACCTGGTTAAGTGCTCACATTACAGTGTGCAAGGACCCAGGTTCAAGCCCCTGCCTCCCACCTGCAAGGGGAAAGCTTCATGAGCAGTGAAGCAAGTCTGCAGGTGTCTCTCTGTCTCTTCCCCTTTCTCTCCCCCTCCTCTCAATTTCTCTCTGTCCTATCTAAAAAAGTCAGGAAAAGAAAAAAATGCACTGGAAGCAGTGGATTCATAGTGCTGGCACTGAGCCCCAGTGACGACCATGGTGGCAACGAAACAACAAAATGAATAAGGTTCTTCCCTCTTCCGCCCCATAGCCCTGCCTGGTGGTGCTGCTGGAACAGCACTGCCAGAAAATGCACTGTATAACTGTATATCCCCCTCTCCACTTGGTTAAGTCATCTCAGACCTTAAATAACCAGAAATATGTATTCAAACTCTTCCGATTGCCTGGGGGGGGGTGATAAAATGAAACCTGATTGGCTGCGGTGTAGTGCACCAAAGCAAAGGACTCTGGGACAGGAAGAGAAAAGGTGTGGGCTGGGGTCCTGGTGCATGAAGGTGGAGGGCCTGGGTTGGGGACGAGAGTGTTTTGCAGACGCCTGCATAGGAGGCGAGAAACTGGGCCCACCTGTCAACGACCGTGCTGAGAACCATCAGCCTTCCACCAGTAAGATGATAGAAAGACTCTGAAGCAAAGGGCTTTCTCTTGGGGCCCAGAGGTAATGCACTTTATTAAGCTCACACGTGGCCATGCGCATAGACCCGGGTTTGAGCCCCCCAGTCCCCACCTGCAGGGGGAAAGCTTTGTGAGTGGTGAAGCAGTGCTGCAGGTGTCTCTCTGTCTCTCTCCCTCTCTATCTCCCCCTCCCCTCTTGATTTCTGGTAGTCTGTATCCAATAGATAAAGATAATACAAAACAATTTAGGACTTTTTCCTGTTTCTACTGAGAAAAAAGTCTAAGGTATTTGTACAAGTGACTTCCACAATGGGTCATAAAAGGAAGAGAGCAGCAAAGTCACCAATTTCACTGCCATGATGTGTGTGTTTGTTTTAATTTCTTTATTTGGGGATTACTGGTTCACAGTCAACAGGAAATACAATGGTTCATACATCCATAACATCTCCTAGTTTTTCACATGACAATACAACCCCCACTAGGGCCTCCTCTGCTGTCATGTTCCAGGACCTGGGCCCTCCCTGCCTCCACCCCAGGCTTTTACTTGGATGCCATACACCAGCTCCAGTCCAGGTTCTACTTGTGTTTTCTCTTCGGATCTTGTTTTTCAACTTCTGCCTGAGAGTGAGATCATCCCATATTCATTCTTCTGTTTCTGACTTATTTCACTCAACATGATTTTTTCAAGCTCCATCCAAGATGGGCCGAAAACAGTGAAGTTACCATTTTTAACAGCTGAGTAGTATTCCATTGTGTATCTAGACCACAGCTTGCTCAGCCACTCATCTGTTGTTGGACACCTGGGTTGCTTCCAGGTTTTGGCTATTACAGATTGTGCTGCCAAGAACATATGTGTACACAGATCTTTTTGGATGGATGTGTTGGGTTCCTTAGCATCTATCCCCAGGAGAGGAATTGCAGGGTCATAGGGTAGGTCCATTTCTAGCCTTCTGAGAGTTCCCCAGACTGTTCTCCACAGAGGTTGGACCCACTGACATTCCCACCAGCAGTGCAGGAGGGTTCCTTTGACCCCACAGCCTCTCCAGCATTTGCTGCTGCTGCCTTTTCTGATGTCTGACATTCTCATGGGAATGTGGTGTTTCTTCTTTTTCAATCTGCATAAAATTAACTTTGAATCTTCCCTATATCAAGCAAACAATGCATTTGCATTCCACAGTCATATGCTGTCCTTGCATTCAGAATGAATATTAGCTCATACAGTGGTAATTAAATGGCCACGGCCTCCATTTGGTGTGGTCACGTCAAACCTTCCCCAACAGGGAAGAAGGCAGTAGGTACCCAGCTACCCTGCCCGTGTTGAGATGCACTCCCAAACCTGACCTCCAGGTGGCGGCGGAGGACCGTCTGCGTGAGTAACCCGGCCAGCACATGGCAACAGGGGCCAAGTTCACCCTTCAAGAGACTGCCAAGTAAAGTACCAAAATAAGAAGAAAACACCAATGTGCAAGGACCCGGGTTAGAGCCCCTGGTCTCCTCCTGCAGGGGGAAAGCTTTGTGAGTCGTGAAGCAGGGCGGCAGGTGTCTCTCTGTCTCTCACCCTATCTTCCCCTTCCCTCTTGATTTCTGGCTATCTCTAATAAATAAAGATAATTTTAAAAACTAAAGAAAAAAACTAACTTATTTTTTTTAATTTTACAATAGTCATATTTGGTTTTGAGGTAACCGTGGAAAGGCTAAAGAAAGGCTCTCCCCACTCTGCATAGATGCAGAAAGCAGATGTCAAGTCCCCAGCCTGGTTGCACCCCGTTGCTAAAGCCCAGGGCGGGGTGGGAGGTATTTGGAAGCACTGTGCCCAAGCACTAAAGGTTGGGTCAGTGGGAAAAGCCTCACAAAAGTATTAAAAAGCAGGGCCACAGCTCCGACAGGCAGGCTGCAGATACAGAGAAACACACGTCCAGGATGGCCGGGCAGGCTGCCCCTCGCTGGCTGAACGCGGTCGCTCTGCACGTCTGGGGAGCCCAGCTGGCCGCTGTAGACTCAGAAGAACGTTTATTCAGAGTCGCCAACGACGGAGTGTGTAGCTCCCATGTTGGGACAAGGAAGGATGTATTTGTGTTCCTTGTTTAGACTCCGGCTTCCTGCCCCACCCCCCGAAAGCTGGTCTTTGGAACCACACCGGCTGAGCACACAGGTCACAGTGCACAAGGAACAGGGTTCAAGCACCCAGTCCCCACCTGTAGGGAGAGGAGCTTCCTGAGTGGGAGCACAGTGCTGCAGGTGTCTTTCTTTTCTTCTCCCTCTCTGCCCATCTCTCCTTCCTCAGATTCTCTCTATAGATCCAATAAATAAGTACTTCAAAATACTTTGAAAACGCTAAAGCTACTCTGTGTATATTTCCAGCTTATCTTTATCATGGCTTGATGCGATTTTGTTTTTTCTCAGAAAATACCATAGCTGTGTTAAAGCAGAAAAGTCTTTCTAAAAGTATTGCATTTCACTTTTAAAATAAATCTCAAAGGTTAGCATTTTATCCCCGAATCATTAAAAACATGTGAGCTGCTGTGCATTGAGTCAGGATAATAAGATTTCCTTAGTTCACCTAAGACTATACAGAACTGTATCTCAGGGCTTTCAGCTAATGAACTTGCTCCATTATGGGATCTGCTTACACTCTACCACCAGCTGCCTGGTGCGAGCAGACCACCCGTTGCCATAGCAGCCTTCTGCCAAGCATGATATCAGTGACTGAGCTATCCTGTTTTAAAGGCCCGTTAATCTTGCCTTCAAGGTCCACCCAGCAGCAAAAGCAAGAATTATACCCTTCGAATCAGACTTAACAAACTCAGTAAGCATGGGTCCCATTGCCAGACTGCAGGGGCAAGGAGCATCTTGAACTTCCTACTCACCGGGGCCGCAGCAACAGGCAGAGTGGGAGACAAGAGGTGACCTGCTAAAACATTACATTAAACTTAAAAAAAGAAATAAAAGGAAAACCTGCTTCAGCCGGCAGATTTCGACTTGACACATAGATCTTACTGTCTCTTTTTTGCAAAATGGAATCACCGAGGTTAGATTTAAGCAAAGAAGAAGAAAAAAGCTCAGCTGAGAATACAGAGTCTGGGTATTTGCCTTTCACTGCCTAGTCTGCCATGTGACTGCCTCCAGGAAGGAGGCAAAGAGAACCAAGAATGGAATCAGCACAAACTGACTTCAGCTGCACAACTGAGCCAGCCGCCCGCCATTAAGCCCACCCTGAGCTCTGCGCTGGGCCAGGCAGCACAGCTGGCAGCCGAGGCCAGGTTCCCTGCTCGCTCTGCCGCTCCCTGCGGGAGGCTCTCCCTCTCTGAATGAATCCTCTCCGACTGAGCTCTAGGGAGTCTGAATCCATGCTGATTCATGGCCATGCCTGCGCTGCCGGGGTCCTGCACAGCGCCTCTCAGACCTAAGCTATGAATATGTAACACAGAAGCAAACGAGGGAGAAATTGTTAGGAAAACTAAACTTGCACCTCTACCTATCAAGAAAGAAGAAATTGTGGGCCAGAGAGACAGCATAATGGATCCGTAAAAAGACTTTTAAGCCTGAGGCTCCAAAGCCCCAGGTTCAATACCTTGCACCACCATAAGCCAGAGCTGAGCAGGGCTCGGCTCACTTTCTTTCTCCTCTGTGTCTCAACTCTCTCATTAAAATACATAAAATTTAGAACAAGAAGGAGGAGGAGGAGAAGGAGGAGGAGGAAGAGGAGGAGAAGGAGATGGTGATGATGGAGAGGAGGAGAGCAACTTGTTAAACAGACTAGAGCTGAGTCCTCTGCAGAACAGACTGACAAATGTCCTTGAGTAGCTGAGAACCTTGGTGCCGTCACGTGACCTGAGACCAGGTGTAAGACTCTGGGATGAAGATAACGGGGAGAGGGAGCATGAGGAGGGGAGACAGACCTGGCCTGGGTCCTCAACCTCCACCTGCTAAGTACTGTGGGCTTGCCGGACTCAATATTTAGTTTGTAATGAACAAATCTGTCTTTCTATGGGTAGGGAAGATAGCATAATGGTTATGCAAGCAGACAGTCATTCCTGAGGCTCTGAGAGGTCCCAGATTCAATCCCCTTCACTGTCATAAGCCAGAGCTGAGCGGTGCTCTGGCGATGGTGGTGATGATGATTATAACAATAGTGATAATGTTAGTAAGTCTGAGAAGTGTCTTTCTGCACCAGTAATGGGCTAGTCTGTAACTGATAGTGGCTGGGTACACTGAGATGCTTAAGAGAGGTCTATTTTTTATATTTATTTATTTATTCCCTTCTGTTGCCTTGTTTTATTGTTGTTATTGATGTCGTCGTTGTTGGATAGGACAAAGAGAAATAGAGAGAAGAGGGGAAGACAGAGGGGGGAGAGAGAGACAGGCACCTGCAGACCTGCTTCACCACTTGTGAAGTGACTCCCCTGCTGGTGGGGAGCCGGGGGCTTGAACCAGGATCCTTAAGCCAGTCCTTGAGCTTTGCACCACCTGCACTTAACCCACTGCACTACCACCCAACTCCTGGTCTCTCTATTTTTCTAGGTGCTGTTTTTATAGGAGCTATTTCAAGTAGGTCTAGCTCTCTTTTTTTTAAAGTAGTTCTTAAAATTTTTATTACCTTTATTTAGTGGATAGAGACAGCCAAGAATTGAGAGGGTAGGGAGATAGAGGGAGGCACCTGCAGCCCTGCTCCAGCCATGGCAAAGCTTTCCCCCTGCAGGTGGGGAGCGGGTTTCTAACCCGGGTAGTGCGCTGTGATGTGCGCTCCGCCAGGTGCACCACCCGGCCCTCCAGCAGCATCTCTCAGACTTGACTTCATGGCTCAGAAAAGCCGGTGACATGTGGGGCCATTAGGAAGCCACTGCTGGGGTCAGGGCAGCAAGGGCAAGTTGCTTTTGCGCTTAGTCACTGCTGGGGTCTAGGCCTTCCAGCTCTAGCACCAGGCTGATCAGACAGATGCGCGACTCCCTCCCCACAGCTCTGCTGACTCCCCAGCACCATGCTCCTGGCCGAGCCCCATCCAACGGCCTCTCCCTTCCACGTGCTGCTTCACTGCTGCCCTCACTGCACACGAGTGACCCGCAACTGCTGGATACCTGGAATGGCAGCGGGAACAAGCTAGGAAAAGCACTGTTTGTGGAGAGAGACGGAGACAGAAAAGGAAAGAGACACACCTGCACTGCAGTCTCGCCGCTGGTGACGCCTCCCTCCTGCAAGGGCAGCCAAACCTTGAAGCCAGACCCTGTGCATTCACTGTGAAGCCGTCACCCGGCATGAGAGCCGCCGCCGCCGCCCAGGGACCCAGGAGAAAATGTTTACCTACCACTCTGCGCGCCAAGACGGTTAGAACACTAGGCCTCTCACTTGGGTTTCCCCAGCATCCTCTCTCTGCGTAGGTCCACTGATAAGAAGCGTCACGGGGGGGGGGGGGGGGTCGGGTGGTAGCACAGTGGGGTAAGTGCACGTGGCGCGAAGTGCAAGGACCGGTAAGGATCCAGGTTCGAGCCCCCGGCCCCCCACCTGCAGGGGAGTCGCTTCCCAGGCGGTGAAGCAGGTCTGCAGGTGTCTGTCTTTCTCTCCCCCTCTCTGTCTTCCCTCCTCTCTCCATTTCTCTCTGACCTATCCAACAACAACGACATCAATAATAACTACAACAACAATAAAAATAATAAGGGCAACAAAAGGGAAAATGAATAAAAGAAAGAAAGAAAAGAAGGAAGCAAAGAAGAAAGGAAGGAAAAAATAAAGAAGCGTCACCAGGGTCCTACTCAGAAGCCGTGAGATGGTCCCCTATAGAATCCACAGCAGGAAATCTGTCTGTCTGTCTGTCTGGGGGCCCAGACAGTCCTTGCAAGTCAACAAAGTGGACCAAGACCCACTGAGAAACAGGACTGCAGTCAGGACCTCCAGGAGGTGGCGCAGTGCATGAAGCATTGGACTCCCAGTCATAAGGTCCCAAGTTCAATCCCCAGCAGAGCATGTGTCAGAGTGATAGCTGGTTCTCTTAATCTCCTCCTATCTTTCTCATTAATAAGAATAAAATCTTTAAAAAAAAAAAAAAAAAAGAGTAGCAGTCAGAGAGAGGACATTGAGGTAAGAGAGAAATTCCTACCTTCACGCGATCCAGAACACACTCCCCAATGTGTCTTATTTCAGTCTTCCAGGAAGAACTCAAATGTAGTTTTATGTATTTATCTTTTCCTCCAGGGTTATCACTGGGGCTCAGTGCCTCTACTACAAACCCACTGCTCCTGTGGCCATTTTTTTTCTTTTTTTCTTTTTTCTTTTTTTTTTTTTTCTTTTTTCTGATAGGACAGAGAGAAATTGAGAGAGGAGGGGAAGACAGAGTGGAAGAGAGAAAGACAGACACCTGCAGGTGTCTATCACCGGGGTCCTTGTGCTGGTCCTTGTGCTCAGCACTACTTTGCTTAACCCGCTGCACCACCTCCCAATTCCCTCAGATGTATTTTTGAAACACTGATTTACTTAGTAGCCAGAGAGAAAAAGAGGAGAGAGAAGGTGATCACAGTCCCCCCACCAGCATGTGTACACAGCGCCCGGCCTCAAGGCGGGACCCTACCCCACCCCCAACTTGGCCAACCCAGGTGTTTTTTGACCCACAAAAGAAATTGTTTACAAAAAGTTTTTTTTTTTAAAGGACTCAATGTGTACTTAAAAGAACTATTACTGTTTGAGACACTCAATCTATGAATGTCTCCAACTTTTTGATGCATAGACCCAGTTCTGAGTGTATATTCCTTTAGTCTACACACTTAAGGCTTCAAATTGGTGACCTGATTGAATTTTAATTGTGGGCTTAAAGTGTTAATACATATCCAACAGTGACTTTTTTTCAAAATGTTAAATCACCTATAATCTTAGACCAGAGAGACCAGACACAACTAGCTGTGTCACTATATTAGGCAGAGCTGCATGTCAACAGCATCAAACGACATGAATCATGGTGAGGTCTTGTGCAGTACAGAAAATCCTAACAATGGGACTTTCAAAGTCAACCACATTTCCAAATAACCTGGCAATAATCATAACTATCAATTCCCTTCTTAAGCCCTAAGACAGCAGGAGCCACCACCCCCCCTTCTCTATAAACCCGTATTTCTCCCAGTCCTGGGATCTCTGGGGCTTGGCTCATTTTACAACAGGCTTCTCCCAACCCACACCTGCATCTGCTGATCTCAACCTGATCCATGCAGCCAGTACCAGCCCGGCATGTCTCGCTTCAGACCGTGTCCACAGGTGACAGGCCTGCGATGTCAACCCTCCAGCTTCACTACTCTGACACCAAGTTATGGATGTTACCATGACTCCATCCTGACCTCCCTGGGCAGACGCCCTCACCCATGTGTCCTGGAGCCTCCCCTCCCCAGAGCCCTGCCCCACTAGGGGACAGACAGACACAGGCTGGGGGTGTGGATCCACCTGCCAACACCCATGTCCAGTGAGAAGCAATGACAGAAGCCAGAACTCCCACCTTCTGCTCCCCATAGAGAATTTGGGTCCAGACTCCCAGAAGGATAAAGAACAGGGAAGCTTCCAATGGAAGGGATGGGACAGGGAGCTCTGGTGGTGGGAACTGTGTGGACTTGTACCCCTCTTATCCTATGGTTTTGTTGATATTTTATAATTAAATTAAATCTAATTTTTAAAAAAGCTATTACTGTTTGAGAATGTATTCCTATGTTTCTCTGTGTAGTAGCTTTACTGAGGTCTAACTGATGAGCCATGCTACCCACGTATTAAAGTCACAGTCCAGTGGTCGGAGTTCAGCATCCCAGACAAGCACAAGGCCAGGGATTAGTACTCATTACCCACCCTGAGCCACCACTAACCTGTGTGCTTTCCGAATTTAGTTCCCTATCCTGGAGATGTAATTTGTTTAGTATTTTACTTATTCACTATCATTATTCCTGTGGCTATTATTTATTTATTTATTTATTTACTTACTTACTTATTTATTTATTTTTACCAGAGCACTGGTCAACTCTGGCTTATGGTGGTGCTGGGGATGGAAGCTGGGACTTTGGAACCTCAGGCAAGACAGTCTCTTTGCATAACCATTATCCTATCTACCCCACCCTATCCTAAATATTTTATGCAAATGAAGTCACACAACATGTGGTCCCTTGTAACTAACTCATTTCATAGAGCATACTGTTTTCAAATTCCTTTTTGTGGGGCCAGAAAGTGGCGCACCTGGTTAAGCGCTCACATCACAGTGCGCGAGGACCCAGGTTCAAGTCCGCAAGGACCCGGGTTCAAGTCCCTGGTTCCCACCTGCAGGGGGAAAGCTTCATGAGTGGTGAAGCAGGGCTGCAGGCATCTCTTTTTTATTTTCTATGTCTCCCCCTCCCCCTTGCAATTTCTCTCTGTCCTGTCTAATAAGAAAGGAAGGAAAAGAGAGAGCAAGAAAGGGAAAGAGCAAAAGAAAGGGGAAATGGCCACCAGGTGATAACTTCATCATACAGGCACCAAGCTCCAGCAGTTACTCTGGTGGCAAGAAGGAAGGAAGGAAGGAAGGAGGGAGGGAGGGAGGGAGGGAGGGAGGGAGGGAAGGAAGGAAGGGAAGGAGGGAAGGAAGGAGGGAAGGAGGGAAGGAAGGAAGGAAGGAAGGAAGGAAGGAAGGAAGGAAGGAAGGAGTAAAGGCTCAGCCAACTACGCGTACACATTATCATTCATGAAGACCTGGGTTCAAAGCCTGGTATGGTGGATTCATAAGCAGTGGAGCAGGGCTGCAGTTTCTCTCTCTCTCTCTCTCTCTCTCTCTCTCTCCCTCCCTCCCTCCCTCCCTCCCTCCTCTACTCCTGATGCTTACCCTATCTCAAAAAAAAGAAAGAAAAATGAAAAATGGCCAGCAGGAAAGGTGGAGTCATCTGATAGCCCTGGCATCATGTAGGCAGACAGACAGACAGACAGACTAGAAAGAGACTATCGTAGATCGCTGCATGGGGCTGTCAAGTACATCCGACATGATTTCAATGTCTGGGAAGTGCCAAAATCGCTGGTGTTTGCACGCACAGCCCTGATGACGCTGGGGGCCCGGAGTCCAGGCTCGACAGAGCCACATGCTCAGTGGCCCGGGGCGAGACCCCAGCCGCTGCCCGGGTGCCCGACACCTCAGGTTGCAGCCAGCCTGGTTCAGACCTGCATCTTCTCTCTGTGAGAAACAGGAGCCACTTGCAGGAGCCCTGAAAAGGTGTCATGTTCCCTGTAAAGGAGAACTCTACGGAAGGAAGTCTGAGCCAGCCCTGAATCCTCCCCCGTGCAGCAGACAACCTGCCCTGACAGCCCTGCTAAGGATGCACTGACCCCAACACACACACACACACACACACACACAATCACACTCACTCACACACACACTCATTCACACACTCACACACACACTCACACACACACTCACTCACACTCACTCACACACACACTCACTCACACACACAACACACACAATCGCACTCACTCACACTCACACACACACACACACACACACACACAATCACACTCACTCACACACACACTCATTCACACACTCACACACACACTCACACACACACTCACTCACACTCACTCACACACACACTCACTCACACACACAACACACACAATCGCACTCACTCACACTCACACACACACACACTCACACTCACTCACACTCACTCACACACACAACACACACAATCGCACTCACACTCACACACACTCACACACACTCACTCACACTCACACACAATCACACACACACACACTCACACACACAACACACACACAATCACACTCACTCACACACACACTCACACACACATCACAAACACACACACTCACACTCACTCACACACACTCACACACACAACACACAATCACACTCACTCACACACACACACAATCACACTCACTCACACTCACACACACTCACGCACACACACACTCACACAATCACACTCACACACACATTCACACACACAAAACACACACAATCACACTCACTCACACACAATCACACACAATCACACTCAAACACACCACACACACTCACACACACATTCACACACACCACACACACACTCACGCACACACACACTCACACAATCACACTCACACACACATTCACACACACAAAACACACACAATCACACTCACTCACACACAATCACACACAATCACACTCAAACACACCACACACACTCACACACACATTCACACACACCACACACACACTCTCACACACTCACACTCACACACTCACACACACACTCACACACACACACACACACACACACTCACACACACACACTCACACTCACACACACAATCACACTCACACACAATCACACTCACTCACACATTCATACACACTCACTCACACACAATCACACTCACTCACACACATACTCACACACACACACACACACACACACACACACACACGTGCCGGGTGGCATGTCAATACACCAAGCTAAAATCTGACGTCAGCACTCCAGGGCAGAAGCTGCATTCCACCCGCGGGCAGCCCAGCCCTGCAGCCCTGACACCCACAAGGAGACAGCACCTAGCGCCAGGGAAGCCGCCATCAGCCAGGGGTCCGGCTGCCTTATTTCTGCTTTAATTTGAGCTTTGCTAGAAAGCTCTGCATGTGACCCTCCCACCTGGCCCATTTTTGCACAGTAAATCGCATCTCAGCGACTTGCCTAACAGAAGCCAATTCCTGAGAGGCTGACAGAGGGAGAGGCAGGGACCCGGCAGTGGTGCATCTGGTTGAGCGCACACATTACAGTGAGCAAGGACCCAGGCTCAAGGCCCTGGTCCCCACCTGAAGGGAGAAAGTTCATCTCCCCACCTCTCTCAATTTCTCTCTGTCTCTATTCAATATTAAATAAATAAATAAATAAATAAATAAATAAATAAATAAATAAATAAATAAATAAGAGAGAGATGCCTGCAGTCCTGCTCCAACACTCGTGAAGCTTTCCTCCTGCAGGCGGGGACCGGAGGCTTGAACCTGTATCCTTGTGCACTGTAGTGTGTACTCTTATCCAGGTGCGTTTGGACTCCTAAGCAAGCTTCACGCCCTCAGAGCAGCCGCATGACCTCTCTGTGGTGCCACTTCTGCAAGGGTTGAGCAGGAAGACGCCCATGAAAAGGCACCCCTGTTGGTATGCATGAGACCCCTTCTGTTTCATTTGGTTTAAATCCCCCTGCTTAACACTATTCTATTTACATAACCACTTCATTCTATTTACATAACCACTGTTAACAAGTTCCACCCTCCCTCCAGGGCATTTGTGGTTCAGTGATAGGATTCTCGCCTAATCTGCCCCCTCCTTGTCACACTCTGATTGTCACCAGTCACTTTTCTCTCCACCCTCTCTATGTCACATCCTGTTTCCACCCTACTTGGGAAGTATATATAAAGACAGCATTGTGAGTTTTAGAGTACTTTACCTTGAGTTTAGCTTAGCTCGTCTTAGATTGTGCTGCGTCCTGCATGAATAAAGAGATACTGCCTACAGCTCAACCATGAGTCCCTGGTCGTCTGTTACCCGCCCGTGAAGCCAGCCCGGCGAAAACAACATAACCCGTCGAAAACGACACACACCCCTCCCTGAGCCTTGGGCTGCACCGGTCCCTAACATCAGCTCACAGGATCTCCTCCCTGGGCCACAGGCTCTCCGACAAATCTCCATGTGGAATGGCATGAAAATCAGTCTCATCAGAAATGACAGGGGAAGGTGACCAGAGGGCTCTGAACTCCAGCTCCACCAGGACCGGAGAGAGAGGAGGAAACAGGAGGGGCATTTGGATGGAGTAAGAGGTGTAGGTGTGATTTGAAAAGGAAGAGAAGAGGGGACCATGGGAAACAAAAACCAGACAAATCTATGCAAATACAGACAGATGGTTATAGACATAATCGTCAACCCATATCTGCAGCCTTGGGAGAACTGCTGTCACTTCCGATGGAGGGGCTGGGGATCCAGAACTCTGGTGGTGGGAACAGTGTGGAATTACACCCCTGTTATCTTATAGTTTTGTAAATAAATATTAAATCATTGATTAAAGAAAAGGGAAGAAAACCACTAACAGTAAAACAGAAAAAAAGAGAGAGAGGAAGGAAGGAAGGAAGAAAGAGATAGGAAGCTTCATGCGAGGCCAAGCAGTGTTGCAGGCGTCTCTGTCCCTCCCTCGCTATTTCTGACTCTGTAAGAAAGGATAAAGGCCACCAGGAGCAGTGAGGTGTGTCATACAAGAAGTCAAGTTTCAGTGATAATCTGGTGAGGAGAAAAAGGGAAAAACAAAAGAAAAAGATCTCCCCCAAGCTTACAAAATACTCCCTACGCCTCTCAATACATCACCATCTGCCTCACGGATCTCTACTCCACAGATTCACACTCACATTCAATTCCTTCCTTTTAAAAAATTCTTCTTTATTCATTATTGGATAGAGACAGAAATAAATGAAGGAGGGAGCTAGAGAGGGAGAGAGACAGTGACACCTGCAGCCCTGCCTCACCATTCACAAAGCTTTCCCCCTGCAAGTGGGGGCCAGAGCCTTGAACCCAGGTCCTTGTGCACTGTAACGTGTGCTCGACCAGGTGCACCACTGCTTGGCCATTTATATCACAGCTGCAGGGCCCCCTACTCCAGGAAGCTTTCCCTGACCACTCCAGCATCACACAACAGCAGTATTCTCGCGAAGCAATTTACAGGACTCCTACATCCCTAACCACAACCTGCTGTAGGAACTGGCTTCCCTGCCCCTGGCCCAGACTATTCACCTTAAAAGCAACAAGATGGAATCCTAAGAACTTATGTCAACTTTGCTTTGTTCCAAGGTCGGTCATCTGAAGGCTGACCATGAAGAAAAGAAAACAAACAAGAAGACAAAGTGGAAAACCGCCAGTTCTGTTGTTGTTGTTGTCAAGAAAAAGACAAAGGTAAAAATGTTTTCTAAATATCTTACTTATTTACTGGATAAATGAGAAGGGAGAAGACAGACAGAGAGGGAGTGAGACAGAGAGACACCTGCCACCCTGCTTCACCGCTCGTGAAGCCCCCCCGCAGCAGAAACAGAGAGCTAAGAAAACAGGTCAGGCTACAAATCAGGCTACAAAGATGCGTTCAGGGAAGACGGTGTCAGGGCAGAGGAAAGGGCTAGAAAGCTGGGTCAGGAGCAGCTGCCAGTCTTGAAAAGAACCTTGTGGATAAAATCGTCTCTTTACTTGCACCCTTCCGCAGGCCCATCTGACATGTGAACATTCGCATTCACACAGGAGCCCGTGTGGCCTCTGTCCCTGGCGGTCTGAGTTGGCAGCTCACGGTCACCGCTGGGGACAGTGCAGGCTGCACTCATGTCAGGACCTGTCTTCCTCCAGGGGCAGGCGGATACCCTCCCTCCAGCTCCAGCAGCACCAGAGAGAGGAGGAAAAGGAGAAGGACATTATGTACGAATATGGACAGATAGTCGTAGAGGTGACAGCTGGCCCACGCCCACGACCTCAGGGGAACTGTGGTGGTCTGCAGTGGAAGGACTGGGATTCAAACTCTAGTGGTGGGAATGAAGTGAATTTATACCCCTGTTCACATGTGATTTTGTAAATAAATATTTTTTAATATTTGTTTATTTATTTTATTTTCCCTTTTGATGCCATTGTTTTTTGTAATTTTTTACTTTTGTAGTTATTGTTGTAGTTATTATTGATGTCATTGTTGGATAGGACAGAGAGAAATGGAGAGAGGAAGGGAAGACAGAGAGGGGGAGGGAAAGACAGACACCTGCAGACCTGCTTCACCGCCTGTGAAGCGACTCTCCTGCAGGTGGGGAGCCGGGGGCTCGAACCAGGATCCTTACACCGGTCCCTGCGCTTTGCACCACGTGTGCTTAACCCGCTGTGCTACCGCCCAAATACCCCATCAATAAATATTAAATCACTAATAATTTTTTAAATGCAGTCAGACTACCTGTAGTTGCACTCATATGTGGAATCCAGAGAACTGATGCACATGAACTTGCCAGGAAAGAAAAAAAAAAAACAGGAGCAAGAAAACTGTTTCCTTTTCTTTCCTTCTTTTTCTTTTTTGTTTTGTTTTGTTTTCTTTATTGGGGGGTATTAATGGTTCACAGTCAACAGTAAACTACAGTTGATGAAGTGCCTGCCACAGGTGGGGAGCAGGGGCTCAAACCCAGGACCTTGTAATAGTGACATGTAAGCTCAGCTGAGTATGCTGCCACCCACCCACTTGTGGTGTTGCGTTTACTCAGCCAGGAGCAAGACACCTGAGTGGTCACATGTCGAGCGGCGAGAGCCAGCCAAATGCCCAGAGGAAGCCAGAGAGCCACACTCAAGACAGAAGAGATTCCCCCACGTGGCTTCAAGGGCAAAGTATGAAGCTTCCTTCCTACACCCAGCAGGCTGTCCACCAGGGCAAACAGCAGAGAAGCAGTGACAGAAGCCAGAACTCCCACCTTCTGCTCCCCATAAAGAATTTGGGTCCATGCTTCCAGAGGGATAAAGAACAGGGAAGCTTCCAGGGGAGGGGATGAGATAGGAACTCTGGCGGTGGGAACTGTGTGGAATTGTACCCCTGTTAGCTTACAATCTTGTTTATAATTATTAAATCATGAAGAAGGAGGAGAAGGAGAAGGAGGAGGAGAAGGAGGAGGAGGAGAATGAGAAAGGAGATGGAGGAGAAGGAGGAAGAGGTGGGGAGGAGGAGGGAGAGGGGGAGGCAGAGGGGAGGCAGTTCAGCTACTCAGACTCAGCCAGGAGCCAGTGCAGAGAGGATGGGTGGGCCACAGACCCCCAGCAAGCGCTCCGTCCTTCGCGATTCTTCCTCCAAGGCCGGCTTTCCCCTGACCCTGTGCAAAGCTTCAGACCATGCTGCTTCAGCGCCTGCAGAGTGACCCTTCTGCGCTGCACTAGATGCAGGATCAAAGACAGGAAGCAGGTGGCAGTGCTGACGGCCTGGTGTGACAACTGTTCCGTCTGTCCTCTCTAAGCTCAGCGCCTCTCAGTCCTGCCAGACGGCAGTCTGTCCTTCACAAGGCCTCCTCCACTAGGCCGACAGTGGATTAACTGGTACCATAACTCTATTCCCACGAACATATACACCTCCATCCTCAGAATGTTTAATTTAACATATATTTTATTAGGACTTCGATAAAAGTGTCCAAGACCCTAAGATGACAGGTATGGCTCGACACCATGCTCACTCACAAGTAGTTATTGTTCTTAAAGAATCTATAGGAACCATGAAATATAAAGTGAAAAGAAAGCAACAATGAAATGTGTTTCAGTATATAGAACTATATCGGCCTTAACTACCTTAAAATACAGAGCAAACATGTGATCAGACTTGAACTACTGGGTTTTAAGGGGGAAATCTGCATTCATTCCACATAGAAAATACCAGAATATTCCAGACAGCGGTGAGAACACTTCCAAGAATAAAAGGACATGCTTATTACTAGGACTTGGTAACAGGCCAAACATATTTGAATGTGAAGAAGGGCTAGTGGCCTGAGGAGCAGTCTTCAGAGACGGCACACCCAGATTCCATGCCGCATTCAAGAATGAGGGAGAGCTGTGTTCCAACAAGAGAGCTACAGCTATGTGCAAAGCTTCCATGAGTTGTGCAGAAGACTAATGACAGTCAGTTATAAAGATAGATAGATAGGTAGATAGATAGATAGATAGATAGATATGTAGATAGGTAGGTAGGTAGATAGATAGGTAGGTAGGTAGGTAGGTAGGTAGGTAGGTAGGTAGATAGGTAGGTAGGTAGGTAGATAGGTAGGTAGGTAGGTAGGTAGGTAGGTAGATAGATAGATAGATAGATAGATAGATAGATATAGAGACAGAGAGAGAGATAAATAGGTAGGTAGATAGATACATAGAAGATAGATAGATAGATAGATAGATAGATAGATAGATAGATAAGGAGGGAGATAGGTAGGTAGGTAGGTAGATAGATAGATAGGGAGATAGATAGATAGATAGATAGATAGATAGATAGATAGGTAGACAGACAGATAGATAGACAGACAGATAGACAAATAAATAAAGGATATGGGGAGATGGCATCATGGTTATGCAAAGAGACCCCCATACCCGAGGCTCCAAAGTCCCGGGTTCAATCCCCCGCACCACCATAAGCCAGAGCTGAGCAGTGCTCTGGTAAAATAACAACAACAACAACAATAAAAATGACCTCTTGTTGTAGACTCCCCACTCCAGAGAACGTGCGTCTTGGCACCTTGCCAGCCCATTAGCCCAACACAGCTAGGGTGGCCCAAGGTGGGACAAGTGACAGCCAGGGTGGAAGAGAGACCACACTTGGAAGCCAGGACCAGAAGCGGGCTCCATCCCTGAGCACCAGCACCGAGGGAGCGCTCACTGAAGCAGCAGTGTACACAGAGCACATTGCTTCAGTCCTGTCAGAGGGCCCAGGGCTCCGATGCACCTTGTTTCTGCCTCCAGGGTTACCGCTGGGACTCGGTGCCTGCACTGTGGGTCCACTGCTCCTGGAAGCCATTTTTCCATTTTTCCTTTCTACTTTATTTGACAGGACAGAGAGAAATTGAGGGGGGACATAAACAGAGAGAGAAAGAGAAAGACAGACATCTGCAGACTTGTATCACTGCTTAAGAAGCAACCCCCCACAGGCAGGGAGTGGGGACTCAAACCCGGGTCCTTGCGAGTGTCCTTGTGCTGAGTACTAAGTGCACTTAACCACGTGTGCCACTGCCCAGTCCCACTTTGCTGCCTCTCTCTGCCCTGACCTTGCCCCTGAGCTCTACTTCCCCCCTATTTCAAGTCCCAGTTGACCTGTGAGTCCGGAGAATTTCCTGAGTTCTGCAAGTGGAGAAGGAGTGGACATACCTTCCTCCGTTTCTGTAGCTCTAGAGGGCGTGTCTGCGCTTTCCGTGGGCTTGGCTTCGTGCTCTTTGATAGCCTAGAAAAAAAATTAAAATCACTGAAAAACACCTAAAACTTCAGAAACACCACAGAGATGAAAATCACAGTCGAAGACATGGGACAGGCTAGAGCCAGGACCTGGGCTACCGAGAAACAAAGAGGGGCCTTCGGCTCCCCAGAAAGACCTCTGGTCCATGCTCCCAAAGGGACAAAAAACAGGGAAATGGAAGTCGGGCAGTAGCACAGGGGGTTAAGCACAGGTGGCGCAAAGTGCAAGGACCGGCATAAGGATCCCGGTTCGAGCCCCCGGCTCCCCACCTGCAGGGGGGTCGCTTCACAGGCGGTGAAGCAGGTCTGCAGGTGTCTGTCTTTCTCTCCCCTTCTGTCTTCCCCTCCTCTCTCCATGTCTCTCTGTCCTATCTAACAATGACAAAAACAATAACAACAACAATAAAAAAAATAAAGGCAACAAAAGGGAATAAATAAATAAATATAAAAAAACTTAAAAAAAAAAGAAAAGAAAAGAAAAAGACAAGGAAGCTTCCCATGGAGGGGAGGGAACACAGAACCCTGGTGGAGGGAACTGTGTGGAACTGTGCCTCTGTATCTTACAATCTTGTTAGTTATTATTAAATCACTAATAAACATTTTTAAAAGGGGGGTGGGTGGGCCAATCTGTTTGCAGAGCACACCGGGAGCACCCCAGGTGGTGGGGGCGGGGCGGCTGGATGCACCCCGCTTTGCTGCGGCTAACGGCACATGGCTTCCCCAGGTCCTGACCAGCACAAAGTCCTCGGAAACAAGACACATGGACCATCCAAAAGGACAGGAAAGAAGATTGCTTATTCTTTTCATTAGTGATTTAATATTAATTTACAGAATTGTAAGATAACAGGGGTCTGATTCCACACCATTCCCATCAAAAGAACTCTGCATCCCCAGTCCCCCCACTGGGAGCTCCAGCAGGTCTCCCAAGGTTGCAGATGTGGGTTGACTGTTATTTCTACAACCACCTGTCTAGATTTGAAAATATTTGCTTGTTTTTTCCATGGTCCCATCCTCTCTTCCTTTCCAAGTCACACCTTCACCCATTACTCCATCCAAATGCCCCCCCTTTATTCTCTTTGTTTTTTTTTAATTTTTTTATCTGTATTTATTTGAATGGATAGAGACAGCCAGAAATCAAGAGGGGCAGGGGGAGATAGGGAGGGAGAGAGACAGAGAGACCCCTGCAGCCCCGTTTCACCGGTGCTTCACAGAGAGACACCTGGCAAAGCGTGCACCTCACCATGTGCAAGGATCATGGCTCAAGCCCCCCACTCCCCACCTGCAGGGAGAAAGCTTCGAGAGCAGTGAAGCCACTCTGCAGGAGCCTCTCTCTCTCTCTATCTATCTATCTATCTCTCTCTCTCTCTCTTCCCCTGTCTCCCCTCCCCTCTCAATTTCTCTCTGTCCTGTCCTATCTAAGTGTAACAGAAAGAAGAAGCGCAGCGGGTTAAGCGCAGGTGGCGCAAAGCGCAAGGTCTGGCATAAGGATCCCGGTTCAAGCCCCCGGCTCCCCACCTGCAGGGAAGTCGCTTCACTTCACAGGCGGTGAAGCAGGTCTGCAGGTGTCTGTCTTTCTCTCCCCATCTCTGTCTTCCCCTCCTCTCTCCATTTCTCTCTGTCCTATCCAACAACGACATCAATAACAACAATAATGACTACAACCACAATAAAAACCAACAAGGGCAACAAAAGAAAAATAAATAAATAAATATGAAAAAAAAAAAAGAAGAAGGGGAGAATAAATTGCCCACTGGGGTCAATGGATCCATAGTGCTGACACCAAGCCCTAGTAATAACCCTGGTGGCAGTAAAAAAGTAAATAAATCATTATGTGTCGGTGTGCCAGCTGTTCAAACACCCTAAGGCTGCGTCAGCACAGGTCCCAAACTATGGACAAGGGTCGGCGTGAACGGGCAGCTCCACACCTGACTCAGACCCCGGTCCCCCGAGCACGGCGTTAAGCCCAGGGCATCAAGCACTTTCCTCCTTTCCTCTTGTTATGTCAGAGCAAACTCCCAAGGCCAAATGAAGGAGGGCATGGAAATGTGCATTCACCGAGGCACTGAGCGCCAGGGAGCAAGTCGTGCCCAGCCAGCTGCCCGCTGCGGCTGTCGGCTCCCTGAAACCTCTATCCCAAGACAAAGCACTCTCCCCTTAGGGTCCAGCCAGGAACACGTGTGTGGACCAGAGCACATCTGCTGGGGAGGTGCTGCAGGGAGGGGTACGCGGACCTCCCTGGACAACGGCCGTGCCAAGGCAAACGCCAAGCCCACGTGACTGCTCCAGGTGAACCTTCACCCCAAAGGCTGAGCCTTCGGGAAACAACTGCCAAGCCTCAGGCCTTGGTGGCTTCCGATTACAAAGCAAGACTGGAAATGATACTTGTTCATTTATGTATTTATTTGCTGACAGCTTGGGAGATGGTTCAAACGACAGAGTTCAGGGGCCGGGCGGTGGCCTGTGCCAGGACAGATCTGCTGTTCCCAGTAGCCTTTTATTTTTTATTTCATACGACAGAGTGAAATTGAAAAGGGAGGAGGAGATAGGAGAGACAGAGAGAGATGCCTGCAGTCCTGTTTCGCTGCTCCTGAAACTGGTCCGCTTGCCGTGGGGACCTGGGGCGTGAAGCCAGGTCCCAGTGCCTGACTCCACGAGTCCCACAGGAGGCGCCACTGGCCAACCCGGACATGCCCTCTGCCTGTTCTCTTGCCGTGAGCCAGCACCACCAGTGCTGCATTTTGACAGCCTGCTACTGGGTTTGCTTTTACTCACATCAACTGTGTCAGAGCAGCTGCACTTACGACTATTTTGCCTGTGATGTGATAGCCGCTCCGAGGCTTTCTGGTGGCTGAGTGTCTTAGTGTGCAGATTCTTCTTGTGTGGGGACTATCATTTGAGACCAGTTCTTTTTCTTTTCTTTTTTGCCTCCTGGGGCTCGGTGCCAGCACTACGAATATACTACTCCAGGAAGCCATTTTTCCCACTTTATTGTACAGGACAGAGAGAAATTGAGGAAGGGAGACAGAGAGGAAGAGAAAAAGAGAGACACCTGAGGACCTGCTTCACCGCTTGTGAGGCTTCCCCCCTGCAGCTGGGGAGCCGGAGTTCAAACTCAGCTTCTTGGGCAGGTCCTTGGTCTTCACACTGTGTGTGCTTAATCTTCATGCTACTGATGTGTCAGCTTCCCATTCAATGTGTCCAAGGTGGCAATAAAGAAAAGAAAGTGGAGGGGGCCAGGAGGTAGCGCAGCGGGTTAAGCGCAGGTGGCGCAAAGCCCAAGGACCAGCGTAAGGATCCTGGTTTGAGCCCCCGGCTCCCCATATGCAGGGGAGTCGCTTCCCAGGCGGTGAAGCAGGTCTGCAGGTGTCTGTCTTTCTCTCCCCTCTCTGTCTTCCCCTCCTCTCTCCATTTCTCTCTGTCCTAGCCAATAATAACAGCAATAACCATAATGTCGGCAATAAGGGCAACAAAAATGGGGGGAAATGGCCTCCAGGAGCAGTGGGATCCTAGCTCAGGCACTGAGCCCCAGCGATAACCCTGGAGGCAGAAAAAACTGAAAGTGCTAACCCACTTCCCACCCACCACCAACTCAGTCCCGTCACCCCCCCCACACACACACACACAGAAGTTTCCCAAAACAGGATTTGCTGACTGATGGCCAAGGGGTGGTCACCGCTGTAGACTCTGGTCACTGACCTTGGTGAGAACAGCTCTGTCCCAGAAGTACTTTCTGAAGAGTCTGATGTCTGCCTCCAGCAAGTGCTTGGCTGTGTGATTGACAGTCAGGGTCAGCGTTCCTGACGTGTGTATGTACTGCAGGAAGGCGTCCTCGCTGAGCTGCACACAAGAGAAGCCGGGGGAGCGTCTGGCCTGGAGACTGGAACATTGCAAATCAGAAGCCAGTCCTGACTCCCCAGACACCAACCCTCGCCGTCCTTGGGAATGACCCTTGACAGACGGACTGACCACAAAGCACACTGAACATGTAAGACCAACCAGAGTAAAGAAGAGAAATTCTCTGGGGGTCAGGAGGTGGTGCTCCCAATTAAGTGCTCACACGACAGTGCACAGGACCGGGGTTCAAGCCCCTGACCCCACCTGCAGGGGGGAGGCTTCACAAGTGGGGAAGCAGGGCTGCAGGTGTCTCTGTGTCTCTCTATCTCTCCCTTCCCCTCTCAATTCTGTCTCTAGCCATTAATAAATAAGTAAAAATATTTAAGAGAGAGAAACACGCTGTATATGGGTTATACTCTAAAGATCTAGATAACCCATGAAATAATACTGACTTTCAAATGGATTATCTTGCCTCCATACTCCATTCTCCCTTTACTGGGGCCATGGGCAGTAAAGCAACCCAGCTCGCAGCCAGAGGCTTATTAGGTGATTACGGTGGAAAACAGACATGACCTCCTGGGAGCAAGGTGAGGTTGGGGTGTCACAAACAAGGGAGGGATGGATAACATTGCTCCACTGCTGTAAAGTCATGTTGCATGATTTGACTGTGTCACAGTCACGGGTCTACAAAGACACGCCGTCCTCAGACTAAATGCTACAGTGTAGCCTGACTTTCCCTTGCTTCTGCACAGTTACTACTTATAGAGGCAATATTCATGATATTCCGGCTGTCTCATGAGGCCACACCACAACAGTAAGGCCTCAGGAGAAAGGGCTTCATGCTGCAAACCAGCTACCTCAGCACGGAGTCACATCCCACAGATGCTCCCAGACTGCTCCTCCCCCAGACTCAGCGCTCTGCTTCTGGCCCCTTCTTCCTCGTGTTGTAAAAGACGAACATTTGCTTTATATCTCCATCCGTCACAAGGAGCAGCAAGAAAGACACCACAGAGAGAGTTCTTGTATTCTTTTATTTTATTTTAATATATTTATTTATTTTCCCTTTTGTTGCCCTTGTTATTTTTATTGTTGTTATAGTTCTTGTCAGTATTATTGATGTCATAGTTGTTAGATAGGACAGAGAGAAATGGGGAAGATAAAGAGGCTGAGAGGACGCCTGCAGACCTGCTTTACCGCCTGTGAAGGGACTTCCCTGCAGGTGGGGAGCCTGGGGGCTGGAACCGGGATCCTTCCTCAGGCCCCTGCACTTTGCGCCACCTGCGCTCAACCCGCTGCACTACCGCCCGACTGCCGAGTTCTTGTATTCTAAGGGTCGGGCATCTCCCACATTCTTCCCGGTATGCCGCCATGGAGGTGGGGGACACACCTGGGTCACGCTCATGCCACAGCAGCGGATCATCTCCACGAGCTATTTACTCCCCCAGTGCAGCCCACATTCAACACTGCCCACTGACAGGGACTCTAGAATTCTCCAGGAAACAACAGCTGTGAGTCATCCAGGTCAAGCAAGTAAGATCACTGCTATAAACTTAAGAAGCAGAAGTGCCGGCATCTAGTCAGAATGTAGTGCACAGCCTATTTCTGGCTCTCTCTGTGACTAGGCTTACTATGCATGTCAACTTTCAAAACACAGAGCCCCTTCTAGTTTCTGAGATAATGAGTCACAGAAGCACCAGAGCTAGAGAAGTCAGCCTGCTGGGCCAAGTGTAAAGCCCAGGGATCCAAAAAGTACGTCAAAGTGCTGCCTTGCCTACAGGGCGTCATGTTGGAGCAAAGAAAAAGACCAGGGCGGCCCCCAGGGCAGCTCTGCTTGGAGCCCATGACGTGAGTGCCCGGCACCAGAGAGAACGTCTCGTGTATGCTGTCTCTCCCTTTCTCCGTCTGAGTGAGTGAAACGGTGACCTGGGAGCGGTGAGATCACTCATATGTGGGAGTCTGGCTGGGCAGAAAGAGAGAGGGGGAGGGAAAGGGAGAGGAAGGAAGAATAAAGAAAGAAAAATGGAGGGGGAAAGCAAAGAAGAAAATACGTTTTTAAAAAAGAACAAATATAAAAAGAAGGAAAATAATATAAACTCACTCTTTCTGACTCTTCTTTCACAAGAAGAATGAACAAACAGGTCAGGAGGTAGTTGACCTGGTAGGGCCTGTGGTCGCGCCACATACCACAGAGCTCCAGGTTCAAACCCCGTCACGTGGAGCACACACTCGGGACAGCCTCAGCAGTGGTGGGCGGCGCTGTGTGGCCTATCTCCTCGTCTCCACCCGCAGTAAAATGGCACACACACGAGCAGTATCAGCACCATGAAAACACAACCATTCTAATTACAAACAATAAGTCTACTACCCACTGAACATGCTGCGATCCACAAAGTTCATACTGATCAGAGCTGACAAACTGCCTCCTTTGCCTTTTTTTTTCCTACCATGCCTGGGTCCCCACTCCACTGGTCACTCGGCCGCTCAGGGTCTGTCCTTCACTGAGGCCAGAGAAACGTGTATCCAGCTTCTGAAAGGCTGCTGTGTGCTGACACACTGACAGGCTGCAGTGCCCAGGAGACAGCAGCTCAGCCCGCGACGTGTCCAGCACACAGACGTGTGTGAGCACGTGTCAGCATACATACACACATGGTCACAGGTCACATTACCCATCACTATTTTACTCACGATATTATGGACGGATGAGAAACCACAGCATAGAAGGCTTTCTGAAGAAGATCTTTAGCCTGAAAACTCAAGTCCCCATCCACCTAGTGCGCCCCAACATTCTCACGATCGTGCTCCTTCTAAGCCTTTTGAGACTTTCTCCTTAACTCCGTCTCCCCCGCGAGAAATTAATACCAAAGGCATTTAGGTGCCGGGTGTCACTGCATTTTATACATGCTGTCGAAGGCAACACAAAAACCAACATTTCCTCAAGGTCTGGATAGCTCCTTGTTTCCCTTACTCTTGGAAGGCATCATAAAAACACATCAAGAGAAACCATCAGCTTGGACAGTGCACAATGCCACAGACACGACAGGTTGGAGCCCGGCCTCCACCGCACAGGGGCAGACTCGGTGCTGTGGACTCTTTGCCTCTTTCTCTCTGTTCTGTCATCCCAGAACATGAACAGAGAAGGCTGGAAGTGATGGGGTTGGGGGTTGCGCAGAGAGAGAGAGAGAGAGAGAGAGAGAGACAGAATTAAGAAACCAAACTCAACTCACTTTGCAATGTCTTCAGTCAGCTTGGCATGTCCACCGTGTAGCGCTAAGTCTAGGGGTGTGGCCCCCTCTTCATTGGGCAACGTCCAGGCCTGGACTCCCCCAGGGAGACCCAGGAGGAACTGGGAAAGCTTCACCAGGCCCCATCTCACAGTCAGGTGCAGAAGAGACTCTCTGTGCAGAGGAACTGAAAAGAAAGGTAAGCACATGACACCAGCTTCTCCATCGACAGTTTATCATCAGAGAACACGCGGAGACGTAACTACAAAGCTGAAGGAACCATCAGAGCCGTGGAGCCCAAACACCTGGCTTAGTGGACACGGGAGCTCACACGGCCTGCCCCGGGTGGGGTGCTCAGCAGGGCAGAGCCAAGTCTGCTCACCATGAAGGGGTTCACAGCAGCCTCCTGCACTCGCCAGCAACACCAGTGCTGAACCAAGCACCTTCTAGAGACTGAGGCTGGCAAGTCGTAAATGTCCTTTAAGAACGGGGAATCAGGGGAGCCAGGTGGTGGCACTGCAGGGTAAGCGCACATGGCACGAAGCGTAAGGACTGGAGCAAGGATCCCGGTTCGAGCCTCCGGCTCCCCACCTGCAGGGGAGTCGCTTCCCAGGCGGTGAAGCAGGTCTGCAGGTGTCTGTCTTTCTCTCCCCCTCTCTGTCTGCCCCTCCTCTCTCCATTTCTCTCTGTCCTATCCAACAACGACGACATCAATAATAATAACAACAAAAATAAACAACAAAGGCAACAAAAGGAAAAAAGAAAAGAACTGGGAAGTAGCACACGAGGTTTACGTCCAGGTTCAGCCCCACCGCCACAAGCCAGAGCTGAGCAGCTTCTGGTGAATAATAACGACGATGATGATGATGATGATGATGATGTGGGTGGTGGTATATACCATGCACAAGGACCCAGGTTCAAGTCCCCTTCCCTAATTCAGGAGAGAAACTTTACAAGGGCTGGGCAGTGCTACACGTTTCCCGTCTCTGTCTCTTCCCTGTCCCTCACCGTCTGTCAAAATGGAGTAGAAAACTGAGAAATGTTACACATGGACCAACGGCTATATTTTACTGTCGATTGTAAACCATGAATCCCCCCCGTAAAGAAAAATAAAAGAGGGAGACAGGTGGTAGCGCACGTGGTGCAAAGCGCAAGGATCAGTGGAAGGATCCCGGTTCGAGCCCCCGGCTCCCCACCTGCAGGGGAGTCGCTTCACAGGCGGTGAAGCAGGTCTGCAGGTGTCTGTCTTTCTCTCCCCCTTCTCTGTCTTCCCCTCCTCTCTCCATTTCTCTCTGATAAAGACAACATATAAAAAATATATCCAATAAAGACAACATCAATCACAACAATAATAACCACAAGAATAAAACAACAAAGGCAACAAAAGAGAAGATGATAAACACATATTAAAAAAAAGAAAAAGAAAAGAAAGGGGACTAGGTAGTGGTGCACCTGGTTAAGCACACACATCACAGTGTGCGAGGACGCAGAGTCAAGCCCTTGGTCCTTGTTGGTCTGCTTCTAAACTCTGCTTATAAGACCTTCTGTTTTGATCATCACATTAGGTTCGCTTGTATTACTTACATGTGGTCTATTTACATCATCACTGTTTTCCCTGGGTCCCGCCCTGCCTGCAGGGCACTGGTTTAACCCCCATTGGTTCACGATGTCTTTTTGCTCTTCCCCCTCTCGTGGTCACCCTGATTTCCACCAGTCTCTTTTCGCTCCGCCCTCTCTATGTCACATCCTGTTTCCACCCTACTTGGTGAGTGTATATACAGCTGCTCTTCTGTTTGAACACACTGGGAATTGCCTTCTGGCTCAGAGAGTCCCAGAGTCTCTCTCCTGCGATGTTCCTGGTCCCTCTCCCACGCAGCAGCCTAGGTCGGCTCCAGTTGAGTTCTCTCCAACCCAGAGAGCACTTGATCGGGAAGAAGCACCCTCAGGCCCTCCGGCAAAACAGAAGGTCTTATAAGCAGAACTTAGAAGCATACCAACACCCACATGCAGGGGAAAAGCTTCGTGAGCGGTGAAGAGAGCTGCAGTGTCTCTGTCTCTTTTCCTATCTATCTATGTATCTATCTATCTACCTATATATCTATCTCCCACGCCCCCTCTAAATTTGTCTCTATCCAAAAAAATAAGGGGGGTTGGAGGAAGATACTGGGAATGATGGAGTGAGTCTTTATACAGGCAGCAACTTCACTGTCAAAATAAATGGATAAACAAATGAATCTTCAAGGCAATGCTAAGCCAGGAGGTAGGCTCCCACAGCCTCAGAGTGAGAAGGCGCCTCACTTTCCATCTTGTGGGCCTGTGCTCTGATCTGATAAGAGGCTGGAACAGAAATGGACTCCTACGTCCAGCGGGAGAGCCGGGTCCCTCTCAAAGTTTGCACAGTGCTGTCACTGAACTGCCAAGTCCACGGGACTAGCTTCTGCTTGCCAAAGCCACCCCGGGGCATCATTTCGAAATCCAGCCTGTGTCTGCCCGCCTGCCTTTGGTGCAGGGCTCTGAGGGGGCGAGTCTTGCTTTGCATGTGGACTGGGTGCGGAGCTCACGGTCGCTTCTGGGCTTTGTGATCTCCGGGGGGAGAGGAGGGGAGGGAGGTCCTCAAAGTCTGTGCTCTTCACAACAAGCACAGCTCTCTGCCAAACCGGTCAGTCATGTTCGTGGAGCTGAATGGTCCCGACTATTAAAATCTCCATTTGTGTGTATGTTTAAGTAACCTAATTCGTATGGAAAGTGGGCCTCTGTGTTTCTCCCTTAACGACACAGTCCAGGAACTCAGCTGTCCTGAGACAAACATGACCATGGAAACAGGCAAAAGCATAAATCTGCCTGCACCTCAAAAAAGCCAGGCCTATGGACTCCACAGACATCAGGAGAGACTGTGAACAAGCCTGACGGGAACAAGCTGTACACAGAAACCCCAGTACTCAGGTTCTTTGGGGAAAGTAAACGGTGAGGCTGCGAGCTGATCAGAAAGAAAGAACAGGGGTCGGGCGGTGGCGCAGTGGGTTAAGCGCATGTGGCACAAGGCGCAAGGACCGGCATAAGGATCCCGGTTCGAGCCCCCGGCTCCCCACCTGCAGGGGAGTCGCTTCACAGGCAGTGAAGCAGGTGTCTCTCTTTCTCTCCCCCTCTGTCTTCCCTTCCTCTCTCCATTTCTCTCTGTCCCATCCAACAACTAACAACATCAACAATGGCAATAATAATAACCACAACGAGGCTACGACAACAAGGGCAACAAAAGGGGAAAAAAAAAATGGCCTCCAGGAGCGGTGGATTCATGGTGCAGGCACCGAGCCCAGCAATAACCCTGGAGGAAAAAAGAAAGAAAGAAAGAAAGAAAGAAAGAAAGAAAGAAAGAAAGAAAGAAAGAAAGAAAGAAAGAAAGAAAGAGGACCGTCAGAGCTGAGTAGTGGCCCCGTGTGGACTCTGAAAGAAACAAGCTATCTGGTTCACTCTAGAGAGAGAGAGTCAGAGGACGTGCGGCTTTCCTGTTGTGTGCGGGAACAGCCACATCCTCCAGGCTCCGTGAGCCTGCTTACGGGTGGGTCAAGTGAACGGAGAGAGACGCTGTCCCGGGAAGCAGCCTAGCTCTTACTGAGCACAGTGATCCTAGAAGTCCAGCTACCACTGTGGTCGTCCTGCCTCTGACACCTCTGGGCTAAAGCCTGAGAAGAGCACAAAGAAGGCCTTCTACACACAAGCTCGCACAAATGAGAACTTTAAAACAACCTTTTAGTCGGGCCGTGGCACAGCGGGTTAAGCGCAGGTGGCGCAAAGCGCAAGGACCAAGGACCAGTGTCAGGGCACTGGCTCGAGCCCCCGGCTCCCCACCTGCAGGGGAGTCACTTCCCAGGCGGTGAAGCAGGTCTGCAGGTGTCTGTCTTTCTCTCCCCCTCTCTGTCTTCCCCTCCTCTCTCCATGTCTCTCTGTCCTATCCAACAACGACGACATCAATAATAACTACAACAATAAAAACAAGGGCAACAAAAGGGAATAAATAAACATAAAATATATATATAACAATCTTTTATTGTTATCTTTATTTATGAATTGGATAGAGACAGTCAGAAACTGAGAGAGGAGGAGGAGATAGAGAGAGAGAGAGAGAGAGAGAGAGAGAGAGAGAGGCAGAGAGACACCTGCAGCCCTGCTTCACCACTCAGGAAGCTGTCCCCCTGCAGGTGGGGACCGAGGGCTGGAACCCAGGTCCTTGAGCCCTGTAACGTGTGCACTCAGCAGGTGCGGCACCGCCCGGCCCCAAGCTACCCACGTGTCGACACGGTTCCCGTCCGCACAGCATGAGCTCGCTATCCCCACCTCCATTTGCCTGACTGGACTTCTCCAGCGGGCTCCGGCCCGGGCAAGTGGCCCTTCATCCTGGGTACTTGCCCCGAGGCGCGTCCACTCGGGTACGAAACCCCGGCAGACTCCTTAGGTTCTAAGCCAGCGGGCCACCGCTGTCACCATCCTGAGCGACCCACTCAAACCGCCCGCCCCGGGCAGACACCTCGGAAGGGTCCTCAGGAGACCAGAGCTCCAGGTGTCAGTCAGTGCCACCTCCCTTGCCCTGCAGGCAACACAGTTGACACGCTCAGCTCTGCTTTCCCACAGCCAGACTGAGGAGTGGGGAGCCCGCACCCCGCAAGCCGACAACTCCCATCAGAAGGAAACACTCATTCCAAGTCCACACAAGGCAGCTGTGCTGAGTCTTCCGAGGTTCCGCTCTATCCCCTTCCCGCCCAAGCTGTGGACTGTGGCCACCCTCCTTCTTCAAACGTGCCGGCAGGCCCCAACATGACCCTCTGTGAGGCACGGTACAGGCAGGCGCCCAGAAATACACTGTCTGAAATGGCAAAGCTCAGCACAGACACTCTCTTCTGCCTCTCCTCCTCTCTCTCTTTTACTAAAATGATTTTTTTTAATTAGTGCTGGCTTTGGGGTGTGTATAAACAAATCAGCAGGATTTCACTAAACTCAGCCCCCCAAAATATCACTGATAAATGAGGAGATGGCATAGACAAAATCTTCACCAATGAAGAGACCCACAGGGGGTCAGGCAGTGGCACAGCGGGTGAAGTGCAGGTGGCACAAAGCACAAGGACCGGCATAAGGATCCCGGCTCGAGCCCCCAGCTCCCCACCTGCAGGGGAGTCGATTCCCAGGCGGTGAAGCAGGTCTGCAGGTGTCTGTCTTTCTCTCCCCCCTCTGTCTTTCCCTCCTCTCTCCATTTCTCTCTGTCCTATCCAACAATGATGAAA
This sequence comes from Erinaceus europaeus, assembly GCF_950295315.1. NCBI lineage: Eukaryota > Metazoa > Chordata > Mammalia > Eulipotyphla > Erinaceidae > Erinaceus > Erinaceus europaeus. The sequence continues at coordinate 860,666 of NC_080172.1, read as the reverse complement.
ACAGCAGCAATAATAACTACAACAATAAAAAACAACAAGGGCAACAAAAGGGAAAATACATAAATGAATAAAAAGAAGAAGCCCACTGAGGCAGTAGACGTGTGAAATACTCATTTGCGCCCCCATTCCCTTCCACTGGAAATTGCAGTCGTTCTCAAGCTCACAGATAGGGGTTGACTGTATCTGTCACTGTATATCTAAATCTGTATGTACTCAAACACACACATATGTAGACTTTCTTGGCCATTTCTCTCTACAGTTTTGCCTTCCTTTCTAAGTCACACCTAGCCTGTTACTACTTCTAGGTGTCCTTCCTTTTCCCTCTTCTCTCTCAAATAAGAGAAACAGTATGTGGATTCCTCCGCTGCTTTCCAGATTCACCTCCCTTTCACTGATGGTATAAAAACAAGATTCCTGGTGACAGATACTTCAGGTGCTGATGGAAATGGAGTTTAGAGCCCTCTGGTCATCTTCCCCTAACATTTACCCCTCTGGGAGTCTGGACCAAAATTCTTTCTGGGAATCCCCATCAAGATCCCACCCAATTCTTTTAGGAGAATAGAACAAAATCTATAAAAAAAATTATTTATCTTGAATGAGAAAAGACCTATAATTGCCAAAAACAATCTTGAGAAGAAAGAACAGAACCAGAGGCATCACACTCCCAGATCTCAAATTGTATTACAGGACCATTGTCATCAAAACAGCTTGGTACTGGAACATGAATAGACACACTGACCAGTGGAATAGAATTGAGAGCCCAGAAGTGAGCCCCCACACCTATGGACATCTAATCTTTGACAAAGGGGCCCAGACTATTCAATGGGGAAAGCAGAGTCTCTTCAACAAATGGTGTTGGAAACAATGGGTTGAAACATGCAGAAGAATGAAACTGAACCACTATATTTCACCAAATACAAAAGTAAATTCCAAGTGGATCAAGGACTTGAATGTTAGACCACAAACTATCAAATACCTAGAGGAAAATATTGGCAGAACTCTTTTCCGCATAAATTTTTCTAATTTATTTATTTATTCCCTTTTTTGTTGACCTTGTTTTATTGTTATAGTTATTATTGATGTCGTTGTTGGATAGGACAGAGAGAAATGGAGAGAGGAGGGGAAGATGGGGGAGAGAAAGACAGACACCTGCAGACCTGCTTCACTGTCTCTGAAGCGACTCCCCTGCAGGTGGGGAGCCGGGGGCTCAAACCGGGATCCTTAAGCCAGTCCTTGCACTTTGCGCCACATGGGCTTAACCCACTGCGCTACCGCCTGACTCCCCTCCCACATAAATTTTAAAGACATCTTCAGTGAAACAAATCCAGTTACAAAGAAGACTAAGGCAAGCATAAACCTATGGGACTACATCAAATTAAAAAGCTTCTGCACAGCAAAAGAAACCACGACCCAAACCAAGAGACCCCTCACAGAATGGGAGAAGATCTTTACATGCCATACATCAGATAAGAGTTTAACAACCAACATATATAAAGAGCTTGCCAGACTCAACAACAAGACAACAAATAACCCCATCCAAAAATGGGGGGAGGACATGACCACAGAAGAGATCCAAAAAGGCCGAGAAACACATGAGAAAATGCTCCAAGTCTCTGATTGTCAGAGAAATGCAAATCAAGACAACAATGAGATATCACTTCACTCCTGGGAGAATGTCACACATCAGAAAAGGTAACAGCAGCAAATGCTGGAGAGGGTGTGGGGGTCAAAGGAACCCTCCTGCACTGCTGGTGGGAATGTCAATGGGTCCAGCCTCTGTGGAGAACAGTCTGGAGAACTCTCAGAAGGCTAGAAATGGACCTACCCTATGACCCTGCAATTCCTCTCCTGGGGATAGATCCTAAGGAACCCAACACACCCATCCAGAGAGATCTGTGTACACATATGTTCATAGCAGCACAATGTGTAACAGCCAAAACCTGGAAGCAAACTAGGTATCCACCAATAGATGAGTGGCTGAGAAAGTTGTGATCTATAAACACAATGGAATACTACTCAGCTATTAAAAATGATGAATTCACCTTCTTTACCCCATTTTGGATGGAGCTTGAAGGAATCATATTAAGTGAAATAAGTCAGAAACAGAAGGATGAATATGGGATGATCTCACTCACAGGCAGAAGTTGAAAAGCAAGATCAGAAGGGAAAACACTAAGCAGAAGTTGGACTGGAGTTGGTGTCCTGCACCAAAGTCAAGGACTCTGGGGTGGGGGGAGGGTTCAGGTCCTGGAACAGGATGGCAGAGGAGGACCCAGTGGGGGTTGAATTGTTATGTGGAAAACTGAGAAATATTATGCATGTGCAACCATTGTATTTACTGTTGACTATAAGACATTAATCCCCCAATAAAGAAATTTTTTAAACAAAATGAAAAAATTATTTTGGAGGGTGCAGAAAGTGGGGGTTCTAGCTTCTCAAATTGTTTGTCCACTGGACATGGGCATTAGCAGGTGGACCCACACCCCCTGCCTGAAACAGTTTTATTTTTTCTATCTTTTTGGTTTTTATAAGTTCACGTGCATCAGGTCTCTAGATTCCACATCTGAGTGAGACCACGTGGCAGCTGTCTTTCATTTCCTTACTTAGTTCACTAAGCACAGTCACCTCCAGTTCCATCCATTTTATCCCAAAGGACAGAGTATCATTTCTCTGATTCAAGTTCCACTCCACGGAGCGTACAGACCAGGACTTCTTTAGTCGCCATCTGTCGACAGACTCAGGCTGCTTCAGCTCTCTCACTATATTGCAAGCACTGGTATTTTAAAGTGAATGTTTCATTCATATTTTGAATCAAGCAGAACAAGCAATAGCTTCCACCTTTCAAATCCTATCAACAAAATCTAGGAAAACAGTGACCCTTTCAATTTTTTCCCTCAAGTTGGAAGAGAATCTTTGACTCCTGCCCTCCCAACCCAGTGCAGCCGCCTATGTGCGTGCAAAGGCCGCCCGGCCCGGCCCACCCTGCAGTGTTTGAAGAATCCCCAGGAGACAGAAGCCAGGGATGGGGCATGGCCAGTGAGAGGTAAGCTTCCAAACCTCCCACAGTTCAACATCCCTAGGGAACAATACCAGGGGACGGAGTTGGAAAACAAAAGCTTCACTTTCATTCTTTGCTTTGAAGATGTTGAAAGGGAGAGAGTAGCCGGCTGCGCCCACGCTGTCTCCCAGATGTCTGTTCTGCTCCAAGGGCCACTGTCCTCATTATTTAGGGAAGGGTGTGAGCTGCGTTTTCTTCTTTAGGACATAAGTGCCTAAAAGGAGAATGTGCCCAGGAAGAGTTTACTGATGTAACTGACAATCAAGTTAAACTCATTGCTGCCAGAAAACCAACTCCTTACAGACTGAAAGCTTAAGAAAAAAAAGGAAGAAAAAGGAAATACAATTACTGGGAGAAAAAGGGAAGATGCACATTTAAATATCTTTACGATTTTCTAGAATATTGATGGTATTAAAATTTTATGCTAGACTCCACCAGAAAACAAAAACAAATCAAATCAGAAGTGATAATCTCAGTAAGTTCCTATTTTGTGTGCTTGGTTTGATGTCAAACTTCTTGTGATGAGTAGTTCTCCTTTGCAAGCAAAGTAATACACGCATGAAACATTCACACGTGTTCATCTAAAAGAAGGCGGGGGGTGGGGGAGGTAGAAGATGGAAAACTGTGTTTTACTACTCCAAGGAATTTTTCAGAAAACGGGTTGAAAGCTCCCCAAACCAGCATGTTCTGCTGGGTGTGCGTGGCCAGCAACTTTGAACCAATTTACCTCAGGACCTATTATAAAGAACATTCTCTCTGCCACTCACGTTCATCCTGTGGGTTGCCCAGCAACAGAAAGAATCTATAACCAGCTTAAAATGCCAGCAAACGGTGGAGAGATTTGCCCACGAGATATTGTCAGAAGTAACACCAGACAGAAAGTAAGAAAGACTGCGTGTGTACACAACCGCTAGGGAAAAAGAAGAGAGAAAGTCAGCCTGCCCAAGCTAAGCCCACAGGCCCCGAAGCAGCTGGTGGCTTCGTTTCAAAGCTCTGCACGGCCGTGTGCTCTCGGCGACAAATCCGTCCTCCATGGTTTCCTAGTCACGGACGGCAAGCTGATGTCATTTCAGACTCACAGCCCAACACGAGGCTTTTGGACAGAAAGACGAAGCCGACATCTCCCGTGTTCGTGGGCCAGCAAGCAGGGCCTAGGGTTCAAGATGCCGCCTCCTGGCTCGTCAGACCGCCTCGCCCCACGGTGAAGTCGGGGGCCCATCGGCCGAGGCACGCTCAGCTCTGCTTGATGCTCTTTCTGTTCCTACAGCTAGCAGACTGCACTTGTGGATACGAAAAATAAAATAGGAAAAATAAATGAGGGGAGGGGATACGGAGTTCTGGTGGTGGGAACTGTGTGGAGTTGTACCCCTCTTATCCTCTGGTTTTGTCAGTATTTCCTTTTTATGAATAAATTTAAAAAAAAAGCCAAGCTCTATTTCAAGTGTCAAATAAATCTTGCTTCTTGCTCATTTCATATCTCTCTCCTCAAAGAAAGATGAACAGAGTTTGTCATCTGTCAGACATAGCTGGCCCACACACTGCCCTCCAGGTGGCCTAGAAAGGAGAAGACAGGTGGTTCCAGGACTTTGGCTTGAAAGAGGGCGGAGAAGTCTTTGGCAATGACCTGCTAATTCTCACCTGGCCGCCCTCCTGCAGATCTGATAAGAAGCACTTTACCCTTCCTTGTAGGACAGCAATCAGACCTTTTGAGCCGTTGGGAGTAACTGACTCTTTTGCAGGCTTTCTTCAAAGTATTTTGGGCTACCTGCATTGCTCTGCCATTCCCCTAAGGGTGAAGTGTAGACAAATAAACATTCCCTGGTCAGGAGGACTTAGGAGACAGCCAGCCTCGCGGTGACACTTACTTGCGTTACCACCCTCCATACCTCCACAGAAAGCTTGTGCCCAGACACAGGACCTACATTTGTTCTTGAAGTCACATTCAACAAGCTGTGGCTTCTTACAGACAGATACACTTGACCGCATGACGTGTGTCCTGAGAGGAATGTCCCGATTCTCTACACTCAGGCTTCACTCTGCCGTGGCTACAGTGCTGCTGGCACTGCCCTTGAGGGAAGCCCAGACCGAAGCTCAGAGGCTGATTACGTGCTGGGGCGGACACATAGCAGTCGATGAAGCTGCTCGATTCACCATCAGTGGATTCGATTTAACATGCTATAATCTCCATCCTAAACACGGCCGAGCCATCTACGCCAAATCGTGTCTTGCGGACGTTTACCATACGGCCTCTTCGACCTTCTACGACTCCATTACTATTGGAACTATTCAGCTCGTCAACGTATATAAGCCTCCCAGTGCCTCATGGGATAACGAGGTCCTGCCTAGCCCGAATCACCCAGCCGTTTACGTTGGAGACTTTAATAGTCATCACCAAGACTGGGGATATTCCTCCACTCGTGCTGATGGCTCTATCTTAGCCGACTGGGCTTCAGCGAATGACCTCTCCCTATTATACGATCCCAAACAGCCAGGCTCTTTTCACAGTGCTAGATGGAATAAAGACTCGTCACCCGACCTGTGCTGGATTAGCACATTCAACGGCCAAGCCTTTCCCGCTACGAGACAAGTTCTCAAGATCTTCCCGCACAGTCATCACCGCCCAGCTATCATCCACATTGGTCTCCAGCTCCCACTGATTCTGTGCTCAGAGAAACTAAGATGGAACTTTCGGAAAGCAAACTGGCATCAGTGATCTTACCAACAAATCTATTCCTGCAATTCCAATTAACTCTATCCCCTCTGAAGATTCCTACAGGTGCTTCCGCCAAGCCATCTTCAAAGCAGCTTCCCAAGCCATTCCTCGTGGGAGACGTGCTAACTATACGCCTTGTCTTGATGCTGAATGCGAGCAACTACTAAAGCAGTATGATGAGTCGGGCGACCCAGATGTGGCCGACCATCTCATTGCCTCCCTGGATGCAGCACGCCAAGCCCGCTGGCAACAACTCACGGAAAGTCTGAACTTCACCCACTCAAGTAGGAAGGCCTGGAAGCTTCTTCACAGACTGGGTGCCGGTAGCCAACCCCCTCCCGTCTCCCATCCTCCCGTATCTCCAAACTCAGTGGCCAGTCACCTAACTCAAGTTGGACGTGCTAAGATCGACCCAGTCTGGAAAAGAGAAATTTCCCATGAGTGGTCATCCCACTTCCGGTTATCTTGTCCATCTCCAAAAATCTCTCCCTTTACACTGTCTGAACTGGAAGACGCTTTGAAGAGGGTTAAACCGGGAACAGCTGCTGGCTATGATAACATCACCCCAGAACTCATTCTTAACCTGGGCCCCGCGGCAAAGAAGTGGCTCGCTTCATTCCTGTCCCACATCTTGGAATCTGAGTCTATGCCCAAAGTTTGGCGTCATGCGAAGATTATAGCGGTTTTGAAACCAAAGAAAGACCCAACACTGGCCGCCAGCTACAGACCAATTTCTCTCCTCTCCGTGTGTTACAAACTCCTTGAGAGGCTGCTTCTGTCACGTATTTCTCCTCTTACAGAGAAATTCCTATCACCCGCCCAGGCTGGTTTCCGCCCAGGAAGATCTACCTGCGAACAAGCCCTGGCCCTCTCAACTTACATTGAAAATGGATTCCAGAAGAATTTAAAGACGGGTGCTGTCTTTGTTGATCTCACAGCAGCCTATGACATGGTCTGGCACCGTGGTCTCCTAGTCAAGATCTCAAGATGCCTGCCTCCATGGGTGGCCAACACTATATCGTTTCTTCTCCAAAACAGAAGATTCCGGGTGCATCTGGGTGACAAGTCTAGCAGATGGAGACTTGTCTCAAGTGGCCTCTCCCAGGGCTCTGTTCTGGCTCCTACGCTATTTAATATTTACATCAATGACCTCCCAGAAACTTCTTCAAGGAAGTTCATCTACGCCGATGACATCTGCTGAGCAACTCAGGCATCCAAGTTTGACATCCTCGAGGAAACACTCACGAAAGACATGTCTCTGATATCTGATTACTGTAAAAAATGGCGACTAATCCCTAGCACTGCAAAAACGGTATCATCTGTTTTCCATCTACACCATGCCTCAGCCTCGTGTGAGCTTAATGTGCAGCTTGGCGATACGAGAATCCGGCATGAAGCCCAGCCAGTCTATCTTGGCGTTACTCTCGATCGCACTCTGTCATTTCACGAACATCTCATAAAAACCGCAGCAAAGGTGGGCGCGAGGAATAACATCATTGCAAGACTGGCCAGCTCCTCATGGGGCGCGAGCGCTTCCACACTACGATCATCCTCTCTGGCATTATGCTATTCCACTGCAGAATACTGTGCCCCAGGATGGTTCCGTAGCCCCCATGTCCACTTGGTCGATTCCAAATTATATTCCTCCATGAGGATCATTTCTGGAACCATCCGTTCCACCCCGGTTCCATGGCTGCCAGTTCTTAGCAACATCACCCCGCCAGATATTCGTCGGGATGCGGCATCATCTAAGTTCATTTCCCACGTCTACGCTCGACCGGACCTGCCAATATACGCGGATATCTTCCCCCACCCTGTCCAACGCTTGACGTCTCGTCACCCAATCTGGTCCCCTACGCCTACACTGAACGTCTCTGTTCCAGTCTCTTGGAAACAGAGTTGGCAGTCAGCTGAGGTCAAGAACAAACACCTCATCACAGACCCCTGCAAGCGTCAACCCGGCTTTGACCTAGCACGTTATGATTGGGTCCTCCTCAATCGCTATCGAACAGGCCATGGCCGGTGCGCCGCTATGTTCCATCGCTGGGGAGCCAGAGACGACCCGAACTGCCCCTGCGGCTACAGACAGACTATCACCCACATAGTCAATGACTGCCACCTCTCCAGATTCAAAGGAGGCCTCGAAACTTTACATCAGGCTCAACCTGACGCTGTTGACTGGCTACGGAAGAAGGGCAAACGCTAGAAGAAGGGGCGGACACGGCAGCCCGTGCCCCGCAGTCTTGCTGATTTCTTTGTTCACTCGTTGACACTAGCAGCGATCGCAGGGGCCTGGTAACCGCACCAGGAGCCTCCTTCTCCCAGAAGCCATTTCCCTTTTCCTTTTCTTTTATTTTCTAGGACAGAGAGGGATTGAGAGGAGAAGGGGAGATAGAGAAGGAGACACCTGCAACCCTGCTTCACGACTCGTGACGCTTCCCCCCTGCAGGTGGGGACCAGGGGCTTGAGCCCGGGTCCCTGTGCACTGTAACAGGTGCGCTCAAATGGGTGCACCTCCAATAGTATGTTTGATTATATAGCTATAAATCAGCACATTGTATGCCTGAAATTTATGGCGTTATATGTCAACTTTATCTCAATAAAACTGGGGGAGAATTTTTTGTTATGACTTCGTAACTGGAACAATGAAGGGTTTTATCTATTCTACCAAAAGATAATAATAATAACTATTACAACCTAGGAGGAAACTTTTGATTCTATAAACATCTTTTAGTCCAGAGAACTGCAGAAAAATGCAAATTAGGGGTTGGAAGCTAACATAATGGTTAGTCAAACAAGCTTCATGGCTGAAGTTCTGAGTTCCCAGGTTTAATCCCAGCACCACCAGAAGTCAAAGCTGAGCAGTGGCCTGGTTCGACCCCACCACGTGTCCTGGAGCCCCGCTTCCCCAGATCCCTGCCCCACTAGGGAAAGAGAGACAGGCTGGGAGTGTGGATCCACCTTTCAACACCCATGCTCAGTGGGGAAGCAAATACAGAAGTCAGACCTTCTACCTTTTGCATCCCACAATGCCCCTGGGTCCACACTCCCAGAGGGATAAAGAATAGGAAAGCTGGGAGTCAGGCGGTAGTGCAGCGGGTTAAGCGCACATGGTGCAAAGCGCAAGGACCGGCATAAGGATCCCGGTTCAAGCCCACGGCTCCCCACCTGCAGGGGAGTCACTTCACAGGCGGTGAAGCAGGTCTGCAGGTGTCTGTCTTTCTCTCCCCCTCTCTGTCTTCCCCTCCTCTCTCCATTTCTCTCTGTCCTGTCCAACAATGACGACATCAAGAACAACAACAATAATAACTACGACAATAAAAAAAAAAAAGCAAGGGCAACAAAAAAGGAAAATAAAAATAAAAAATATTAAAGAATAGGAAAGCTATCAGGGAATGTGATTGGATATGGAGTTCTGGGGGTGGGCGTTGTGTGGAAATGTACCCCTTTTATCCTATGGTCTTGTCAATATTTCCATTTTATAAATTAAAATTAAAAAATAAATAAATATGGAAAGAGAAAAGGAAAGAAGGAAGGAAGGAAAGAAAGAAAGGAGAGAGAGAGAGAGAGAAGAAAGGAACAACTTTGAGGTCCTCCTTGTTTCTCCTTGTCCTGGAACCTCTAGGACTGTGCCCACCCTTCTTGATATTTCTTCTCTCTGATTCCTCACCGCCATTCCACCTACGCCAACCTCAACCAAATCGCCATCCCACATCATGCTGCTGCTGGATTCTCACGGTGGACTGCAACCAGAGATACGGAGCCTGAGATGCCAGCCTCGTGACTCGGCAAACCTGGCAAGACCCTTCCTAGCATGCGGGACTGCCTACACCCCCTTTAGACGGCACACCCTCTAACAAAGTTACAGAGATGAGGTGTGGGGTAGCTTCTAGGGTCCTGGGCACAGGTGCACATGTAGCCATAAACTGAGGGCAATTATGTAATTCGAAGTAGTAACACTCTATCATCTTCAGTGATTCGTCTTAGACCTAATAAACCTGGACTCCTACTTGAAACACCTAAAGAAGGCATCATAAATTCTCTAATCGGCTAGACTTAAACCAGATTAGTTTGGCAATCTAGCAGAAAGGCCCAAAGGAGAACCCAAAAACCTAATTCTATCTGGATTCAACAAATGGCGCTCAACGCTTAAACAACTGGGAGAAAGTCTAAGGCCATCAGACAAAGAGAGGACTACAGAAGTTAGACAAGGGCAACTGTCCCAGAAGACGCCTACGGCAAAACCTCAGAGGCTAACTAGCCCTCGACACTCTGAGCGGCTGCTCTGAGCTGTCGGCCTCTTTCCCAGAAACAAAAGTCTGTCCACCTGCCCCTGTGTTCTCAGCTGCTCTGTTTACGAGAGTCAGCGAGTGGGTGCAGCCTAAACCGTCATCAGGTGACTGGCCAAAGAAGCTACGGACACAGACTCCATGGAACACCTCTCTGCCACCAGCAAAGATGCTACTCTGTCCTTTGGGGTGAATGGATGGAGCTGGAGGTGATGCTCAGTGAAATAAGTAAGAGGCCAAAGGCAACGACCAGACGGTATCACTCACAGGAGGAATCCAGAGATCTGATACGAAGGAGTCTGAATTCAACGGAACAGAAGCAAGCAAACTAAGACTGCTGAGAACTCTGCTGGTTCTCTTTGAGAGGTGGAGGCTGGGGACACACAGTTCTGGCGGTGGGTGTGGCAAGGAACCAGACACTCATCTTCCAATCTTGTGACCTATTAGTCACAAGTAAAAGAGGAAAAATAAAGGCAGGAGATAGTAAAAAATAAATATATACATGGTCCGGGAGGTGGCGCAATGGATAAGGCTCTCAAGCATGAGGTCCCAAGTTCAATCCCCGGCGGCACATGTACCAGAGTGGTATCTGATCGTCTCTCTCTCCTATCATTCATTTATCATGAATAAATAAATAAAATCTTTTAAAATGTTTAAAAACTTTTAAAAATGCATACATACATCATTAAAAACAATCCTTCTCCATAAGTCTGCAGGGTCGTCTCCATGGAGACTTCTTTTGCCAGGGGATAGACAAAAACCCACCGTTAGCCTAAGGGACCTGAGAATCCCCTGCTAACAAAAACCTCAAAGCAGGGCTCCCGGGATCTAGCTCAGTCAGTAGAGCACACGCACCACTGAGCACGAGGCCCAGGTGAAAGGCCTGACACCACACAGGGGCCATGCAGAGTGGTGCTGCTGTGGTCTCTCTGTCTCTCTCTCTCATCTTGCCCTCTGGGGAAAAAAAAAGGAAGAAAATAGAGTCCGTGAAGAGAAGTAAAAAATATGAGGTCCAAGGTACCAGCAAATAACTGGCAGGGGAAAAGTTACAGACAGAAGAAAATGTGAAAAAAGCGACTTGTCATAAACAAAGGGCGCTCATTAAACCAGGAACAGATTCGTCATCAGAAACCTCATAGGCCAGAAGGGGGCGGGATGATGTACTCTAAGTCCTGAAAGAAAGAAGTCTCTCAAGCAAGAACACTCCAGGCAGAGACGTTCTCCTTCACAAATGAAGGCAAGATACAGTTGTTGAGACAGAAAATCGCTAGAAAGCTTTCTTCTAGACAAAGGGCTCTGCTAGTATCCGGAAGACTGACGGAAGGCCAAGCGCACTAGTGAACGGCTGAGCTAGACTGTCATGCTGAGAAAATCATTTATGACGAGTAATACAGGCTAAAGGCCAAAAGTAAGAATACTTACAACAGTACGGTAATATGGAAAGATTTAGATCGTGACATCAACAACAGAGTGTGAGTGGAACAGAAATGTGGACTTCTGTGTTCCAGGTACAAGCTTAGACTGTTACCAGGCCAGGTGGTAGCCCCTGGCTGAGTGTACGCGTTATCAAGTACAAGGACCCGGGTTCAAACCCCCGGTCCCCACCTGCAGGGGGAAGCTTCATGAGTGGTGCAGCAGGGCTGCAGGGGTCTCTCCCCCTCTCCTCCTCATTACCTCTCAATTTCTCTCTGCTCTATCAAATACAAGGACATTTTTAAAAGGGAAAGAAACAAAGACACCAACAGCAATACATCCATCATCCTGCACTGAGCCCCTAACTAACCTGCTGCTGACAATAAGACTGGTTAACCAGCTAACTAATAACTTTTTAAAAGAGACGATCACAACTATATGATGTTTTATGTAAGCTTGGTAGCCATAAAGAAAAAGCCTAATGGGGGTGCACCCAGTTAAGCGCACACAGTACTAAGCAGGACAGCCAGCACACAGACTTGGGTTCGAGCCCCCACTCCCCACCTGCAGGGGGGTCACTTCACAAGATGAAGCAGGGTTGCAGGTGTCTCGCTCTCCCTCTCTCTACGCTCCTCCTCTCTCAGTGTCTCTCTGTCCTGTCCAATAAAAATGGAGAACACGGGCTCCAGGAGCAGAGGACTCCTAGTGCTGGCCGCCGACCCCGCCAATGGCCCTGGAGGGAAAGGCAGCCTCACTAGTATCGGAGAACTGCCTGGAAGTGGAGCCAGTCCGGACCGCTGGGAAAGCAGTTCCTGTCCCCCGGGCAGCTCTTGGCCACTGGAACAGTAGTGTCACAGTAGTGTCACAGCAATGTCCCAGCAGTGTCCCAGTAGTGTCCCAGCAGTGTCCCAGCAGTGTCCCAGCAGTGTCCCAGCAGTGTCACAGTAGTGTCACAGTAGTGTCACAGTAGTGTCCCAGCAGTGTCACAGTGGTGTCCCAGCAGTGTCCCAGTAGTGTCCCAGTAGTGTCCCAGTAGTGTCCCAGTAGTGTCCCAGTAGTGTCAGAGTAGTGTCCCAGCAGTGTCACAGTGGTGTCCCAGCAGTGTCCCAGTAGTGTCACAGTAGTGTCCCAGTAGTGTCCCAGTAGTGTCACAGTAGTGTCACAGTAGTGTCCCAGTAGTGTCCCAGTAGTGTCCCAGTAATGTCCCAGTAGTGTCCCAGTAGTGTCCCAGTAGTGTCACAGCAGTGTCCCAGTAGTGTCACAGCAGTGTCACAGTAGTGTCCCAGTAGTGTCACAGCAGTGTCCCAGTAGTGTCCCAGTAGTGTCCCAGCAGTGTCCCAGTAGTGTCACAGTAGTGTCACAGTAGTGTCCCAGTAGTGTCACAGTAGTGTCACAGTAGTGTCACAGTAGTGTCCCAGTAGTGTCACAGTAGTGTCCCAGTAATGTCCCAGTAGTGTCACAGTAGTGTCACAGTAGTGTCCCAGTAGTGTCACAGTAGTGTCCCAGTAGTGTCCCAGTAGTGTCCCAGTAGTGTCACAGTAGTGTCACAGCAGTGTCCCAGTAGTGTCACAGCAGTGTCACAGTAGTGTCCCAGTAGTGTCACAGCAGTGTCCCAGTAGTGTCACAGTAGTGTCCCAGTAGTGTCCCAGCAGTGTCCCAGTAGTGTCACAGTAGTGTCACAGTAGTGTCCCAGTAGTGTCCCAGTAGTGTCACAGTAGTGTCCGCGAGGCTGCGGCTCCCACCTGCGGCAGGAAGCCCACCAGGGAGGGGTGGTGGTGCGGCGGGCACCTTCTGGGCGAGCGGCAGGGCAGCTGGTCTCCCAGCACAGACGCACCTTCAGGTGGCGGGTTCCCCAGGACGGTCCAGCCCGGAGGTAGCCGCAGATGTGTCAGTGCCAGCACCAGAGCCTCGTCCAGGGCCGGCAGGTCTCCCGCCGTCAGAGCAAAGGGTGTGAGCAGGCTGTGATGGCTTCCGACCGTGAGGCGACCGGCCTGGGTGACCAGCAGGCGTGCCAGCCTGCAGGCCGTGTTGTCCACGTACGTCACGGAGCCGCAGCCCACGGTCACCGGGGAGTAGCCTTCCGAGCACAGGCACACGGTCACCGTCACCGCCTCCTGCGTCCCGTGGCCTGGACAGCAAGACAGCACAAGATGGACCCGGAGTCCTGTGGCCTCAGAGGCCAGGGCACCACCCAGTGCTGCCCAGAGTACTTCCCAAAGCTGCCCAGGGCACTGCCCAGTGCTGCCCAGAGTACTGCCCAGAGCCACCCAGGGTACTGCCCAGTGCTGCCCAGTGCTGCCCAGAGTACTGCCCAGAGCCACCCAGGGTACTGCCCAGTACCGCCCAGAGTACTTCCAAGAGCCGCTCAGAGTACTGCCCAGTACTGCCCAGAGCCGCCCAGGGTACTGCCCAGTACTGCCCAGAGCCGCTCAGGGTACTACCCAGTACTTCCCAGAGCCACCCAGGGTACTGCCAGTACTTCCCAGAGCTGCTCAGAGTACTGTCCAGTACTGCCCAGAGCCGCTCAGAGTACTGCCCAGTACTGCCCAGAGCTGCTCAGAGTACTGCTCAGTACTGCCCAGAGTACTTCCCAGAGCCGCTCAGAGTACTGCCCAGTACTTCCCAGAGCTGCTCAGAGTACTGCCCAGTACTACTCAGAGATGCTCAGAGTACTGCCCAGTACTGCCCAGAGCTGCTCAGAATACTGCTCAGTACTGCCCAGAGTACTTCCCAGAGCCACTCAGAGTACTGCCCAGTACTTCCCAGAGCCGCTCAGAGTACTGCCCAGTACTACTCAGAGCCGCTCAGAGTACTGCCCAGTACTGCCCAGAGCTGCTCAGAGTACTGCCCAGTACTGCCCAGAGTACTTCCCAGAGCCGCTCAGAGTACTTCCCAGAGCCACTCAGGGTACTGCCCAGTACTGCCCAGAGCCGCTCAGGGTACTGCCCAGTACTTCCCAGAGCCACTCAGGGTACTGCCCAGTACTTCCCAGAGCCACTCAGGGTACTGCCCAGTACTGCCCAGAGCCGCTCAGGGTACTGCCCAGTACTTCCCAGAGCCACTCAGGGTACTGCCCAGTACTGCCCAGAGCCGCTCAGGGTACTGCCGAGTACTGCCCCAGCCGTCTTCCCCCCACCCCCGTCTGCCCTGCAGCCCCGGCCCTGCACGAGAGAGCAGCTCACCTGGGAGGCTGGCCTGCAGCACGTTGTCCCCCACCCGCTGGGCCATCACGACGTGTCTCTGCTGAGCCCCGTCGTAAACGAAGTAAAACTCGGCATCCTTAGGAAGGTAGACCTTCTGGTCAAACTCGGCATAGACCGCCGTCTGGCCCTGGGAAAGGAAGGGGCGCAGCCGTCACTTCACTGCGTCCTGTGTCCCGTGTCCCGGCTCCAGGAGGCCACGTGAGAAGGCCCAACATAGGCCATCGCAGTGTCACTGCCCGGGGCGAGGCCTTCCTCCGGCAACAGCTCTGTGTGCGGGGAGACGCGTTCGCCTCCGCCTAGGGGCGGCTGCCAGAGGCCGGCCTGTCCGCTCTGCTCGGAAGGCTGCAGAACGTGGCGCGGGGGGCGGACGCCTCTCTAGACTCGCTTGTGTCTCTCGCTCCATCTGGACTCTACTGATGAACGTCACTCACTCAGTCGCTTTCCTCCTGGACCTGAGATACTGCCAGCACTGAGGCTCTAAACAACCACTTTTCTGAAAAACAGGAATATGTATCTACTTTATGGGGGAGAAACCAGAGGCGCCACTCCAGCACATGTGGTGCTAAGAGCTGAACGTCCTGTGCGGAACCCGCTAAGCCGCCTCCCCAGGCCAAAATAATTCTCCCTTTGCTTTTCCTGGCCTCAGCTGGGGCTTCTCTGCTGCAGCGGGGTGCTTTCAGAGAGATATACATGGGAGGGGCTCCAGCACAAAAAATCCTCCAAGGCACGGACTGCCTGGACCCTGGGCCGGGGCAGGGTGACCTGCCAGCAACAAGACACGGCGGCACACATGTCCAGGGAGATATTTGCGGACCCCAAAGTCATGATTCCATTGTTTTTGCCACCACCAGTGTTCTTATCACCGGAGCTCGTGCCTGCATGAGGAACCCACCACTCCCTCCCAGTGACCACTTTCCCCTTTGTTTGATGTTTATAAATTTTCATTTTTTATTTTGCTAGGACAGAGAGAACCTGAGTGGGGGGAGGGGGAGAGAGAGGCCTGGGGGACCAGGCAGGGGCACAGCATAAAGCACAAATGGTACATGCCCAAGGCCCCGGGTTCAAGCCCCTGGTCCCCACCTGCAGGGGGCTGCAGGGGTCTCTCTGTCCTTTAATGTCCCTGCTTTGGACACCTATGCACTGTAATTTGGCCGCGGCCTTTTTTTAACAGGGACAGAAGAAACTGTGAGGGCGAAGGAGCTAGACACCAGGTCCTTGTGCAAGGTGACACGTCTGCTCGACCGGGCGCCACCTTCGGACCTTCAAAGTCGTGGTCGTGAAGCTCGGCCTTGCCCCGCGGGTGCCAGCACGGCCACGGGACCCCCATTTGCGCCCTTGCCGGGCATCTCCGTGGCCATTTGCCTTTCCTGAGAGGTGCACAGAGCCTGTCTCATACCGTCTGGCCTCTGGCTTCTGAAACTTCGGGTTGGCATGAGCCCGCGAAGCGCCCGGGCCCCGGGAGAGGAGAGGCCGCACCCTCGGGGGGCACAGCTCGGCTGCCAGAGGCCGTGCGGTCAGAGAGGAGCCTGTAGGTGGTCTCGGGACCCCGCAGACCCCAGACACAACCTCCTCCCAGACACAGGCAGCTGCTACAGAGAGGCCGGGGCCCTGGGCCGGCCGGGGGAGTGGCAGGGCAGCGGGCCCGGAGGGGTAGGGTGGCCCACCGGGAGCACCCCAGAGCTCAGCCCTGTGTGAGAAGCAGCTGAGACTCCCCGAGCCCCGAGGCCTGCCTGCGGCGCCGAGGGCCTGGGTGGGGGCTCCTGGACACGACACATACTCCACAGGACCAGTGGTGCCAGAGACAGAAGCAGAGCCCCTCTTTCCAGCAGCCACATGGTCACTCCATCTGAAGTGCTTCCTGTGAAATGGTTACGAGGGGCGGGGGGCAGGGCTGCTGAAGTGCTCATATTACCATGCACAAGGATCTGGGTTCAAACCCCCAGCCCCAACCCACCTGCAGGGGGGAATCTTTGCACACAGTACAGCAGGGCTGCCTGTGCCCTTCTCTGTCTCCCACTTCTGTCTCCCTCCCAATTTCTCTCTGTCTAAATATATATATATATATATATATATATATATATATATATATATGGAGCGAGCGAGAGAGAGAGAGAGAGAGAGACTGTCAGGAGCAAAGGATTTGTCATGTCAGCACCAAGCCCCAGCGATAATGTTGGTGGCAGTTTAAAATAATAATAAAACAAAAAGAGGGGCAGGCTGTGGTTCACCTGGTTAACTGCTCCCATGACAGTGCACAAGGGCCCAGGTTCGAACCCCCAGTCCCCACCTGCAGGGGGAAGGCTTTGTGAGAAGTGAAGCAGGGCTGCAGGCGTCTCTCTGTCTCTCCCTCTCTATCTCCCCCTCCCCTCTCAATTTCTCTTTGTCTCTATCCAATAATAAATAAGTAAATAATTTAAATAATAGTAAGACAACAAAAAGAAAGGCTATGTTTTCCTGAGGGTTTGCCCTCCAGACATAAGAAAAGTTAACTTACACCAGGAGTTGGTATAAAACTGACTGGAATTTTGAAAAGAACCAATGATTCACAATTTTGACGTGTCCTTTTCCTAGCTGTGAGCAGGCCCACAACACACACACAGTCAACAGAGAGAAACACACCGAGAAAAATCTACCATGCAATAGTTCAAAAAATAAAAGCAGGAATGAGTCTGAAAGCCGGACAACAGCCACTAGCGTCTGACACGACTGAGAGGAGGCCTCAGCACAGGCCGTCTGCTCAGACAGGAAGGGCGGCCCGTGGTGTTCCTGGCTCAAGGGACAGTCCAGGATCCGGGCACAGATCCGACCTGGCCTGTCGGTGACTTTATTTAAATATAAGATAAGTTATGTAAATACATCAGCGCTGTCCACAGCTCACAGGGATATCTAATCTGTATCTATTCAAAACAAGGCTCGTGTTACAGTCTGATGTAGTAGGGTGAGCAAGAACTAGAACTTATCAGAGGGTTTGGGTTCGGGGTCTTGCACCAAAGTAAAGGACTCTGGGTGGGGTGGGGAGGAGGCAGGGCCTGGAGCACAGCAGAGGAGGATCAGGGGAGGGTTTAGAGTGTTGTGTGGAAAACTGAGAAATGTGATATGTGGACCAACTAGGGCATTTTTTAAGTATTTTTTGCATTTTATTGATTCATGAGAAAGATCGGAGGAGAGAAGAAAAGAACCAGACATCATTGGTACAGGTGCTGCCGGGGATTGACCTTGGGACCCCACACTTGAGAGTCCAGTGCCTCATCCACAGTGCCACCTCCTGGACCACCCAACTATGGTACTTTACTGTCAACTGTAAACCACTAATCCCTCAATAAAGGGGGGGGGAATAAAAAGTAAAAAAGAAAGAGGAGAAGGAACAGGAGGGGGGAAGGGAGGAAGAGGAGGAGGTTTAACTGTGACCGTTCCCAAGCAATACAGTCGTGGGCTGCACGGCTTCATAATTCAGACAGACCGCCCTTTGAAGAGCACGCCTGCTTTCCAGATGTAAAGAGGCGATGACAGCAGTCTGGGGAGAAATAAGACGCCCATTCAAGAAAGACGCCTAGTGGTCCTTGTACTAAACATAATATTCAGCGATGAAAGGAGTCTCTTCCTTGGCCACTACGAAATGGAAAGGACACTGTGTGGAGTGTGACCTGAGGGACAGGGCAGAGGTAAAGGAAGGGGGGGCGAGGGAACAGAGTCATGAAAAAGTGAGAAGGGCATGGAAGAAAGGGGTTGGCAGAAGACCAAAGAGAAAGACAATATGAAGATGGAAGAACAAGAGCATTTCACTCAGAAAAGCCAAGGCTCACCGGACAGTTCGACAAAGCAGAGTAAGAGCTCGGCAGGAAACACGGGCGTCCGGAGAGGAAGCGAGAACAGTAGTCAGTCGCCAGTGGCAAGTTTAGGCTATGGCCAGAGTCCACTGGAACCACTCAAATCCACCGCTGTCTTTTAAAGAACTCGGACTGCCTGATGGGAAGGGGCAGTTCCAATGTACAGAATTCCTGGAAGCCCTGACCACCTCCCCGTCTGGGCTTCGCTCAACTAGGAAGTTTCCCAAGTGAGCCTGTGGGCATCTCTCATAACTGTGTTTCTGCCCTGAAACAACACAGATGTGTCAGCATCACCGTGCTGTCCAAGACATACAGAGACTTCTGGAAAGGATAAGAAGCATCATCAGCAAAAGCATCTTCCTAGATTCACCTATAAACATCTTGTACTCTATTCAATATCCAGAGTGAATCCATCCAATGAATCTCAGGCTTATTCTAAATTTCATTTGGAAAAATACACACACACGCACACACACACACACACACACACACACACACAGAGAGAGAGAGAGAGAGAGAGAAATATGCAAGGGTAGATAGCATAACGGTTCTGCAAAGAGACTCTCATACCTGGGGCTCCAAAGTCCCAAGTTCAATTCCCTGCACCACCATAAACTGGAGCTGATCAGTGATGTGGAGAAGGAAGGAAGGAAGGAAGGAAGGGAGGAAGGAAGGGAGGAAGGAAGGAAGGGAGGGAGGAAGGGAGGGAGGAAGGAAGGGAGGAAGGGAGGAAGGAAGGAAGGAAGGAAGGAAGGGAAAGAAAGAAAGAAAGAAAGAAAGAAAGAAAGAAAGAAAGAAAGAAAGAAAGAAAGAAAGGAAAAGAAAGAAAAAGCAGGAGAGAGAAAGGAAGAAGCAACTCACGGTGAACTAGCAGACCCTATCAAAGGCTAAATATGATTGACAGCGATTCCTGAGGAAGAATACAGAGTAAGGGGAAGAGAGACCACATTCAAGGAACGTGTAGCTGAGAATCCCATCACTTAGACAAACCTCAGAAACATGCAGAAAGAAAGCAGAGCACACACCCAGGTTCTGGAATGCAAAATGACCAACAAAGGCACATTATTGTAAAACTATCAGAACTCAATGACAAGCAAAAGAATATTGCAGACTTTTAGGGAAAAGAAGTGACATAAAATGTAAAGTTATAAGGCTTTCATCAGACTTCTCTTCACGAACTCTACAGGCAAGGAGAGAGTGGAAAGACAGAGTCAAGGAACTAAAAGATAAGAACTGCAAGCCGCTAATACTCCATCCTGAAAAGCTACACTTCAAATATGAGGGAGAAATAAAGGTCTTCTCAGACATACAAAACCTAAAGGAATCTGCCACCATCAACCCCACCTTGCAAGAATTACTTAAAGGAGTCCTACCAAAAAAAAGAAGCATCAAAGGATTACATATCCTAAGTGAGCAGCAGTAGAATAGAAGCAAGAACACAGCAGAGACAAAAACAATAAAAAAGAAGAAATAAGGGAATTAATGAACAGAGTATAATGTTAATCAAGACCAACTTAAGAAAGACTCCTCTTTTAAATAGAATATGTTAGCAATTACACTTATGGTAGCCATGACACAAAACAAGGAAAAGAAATCTACAGAAAGTACAAGCGAAATCGGTGAGGAAATCATTCATCATAGGAACCCAGCCACACAAAATGACAGAAGCAAATAGGAAAAGAAGTGACCATTTAAAACAGCCTCAAAACAAATCTGAGAATGGATGTAAGTAAACAACAAGTATCAACAGTCACCCTAAATGTGAATGGCCTAAATTCACCTCTCAAAAGACACAGAGCACCTGAATGGATTAAATAACAAGATCCATCTACTACATGTCTACAGGGAACACAGGTTCAAAGAAAAGACACACAGAAGCTTAATATAAGAGGTTGAAGCAAGATATCCCAAGCCAGTAAGCAGAAAAAAATAGCAGGACAGCTATTCTGTTTTCAGATAGTAGACTTTCAGGTAAAGAAAGTAAGCAGATAAAGAGGGACACTTCTTCTTCTTCTAGCGTTTGCCAAGAGGGACGCTACATAACAGTCAAAAAGTAGATCCAACATGAAGACATAGCCACTATAAATATATATGCTCCAAACACAGGCGCGCCTAAATATATAGAACAAGTATTTATTGAACTCAAGAGACAATGACAGCAATACAGCAATTGTAGAAGATTTTAACACCATGCACAGCAAGAGACAGGTCATCAGGACAAAAAAATCAACAAGGAAATAGCGGTCTTTTCAAAATTATTTATCTAATAGGTTAGTAGGAGTATAGATTAACATAGTTCCCACCACCATAGATCTATGTCCCTATGTCCACCCCCTACAAATAAGTTTAAAATTTATCCCCCCAGCATGCCCCCACTCCAGAGTCCTTGACTCTGGTGCAGTACTCCAAACCCAGCCCAAGTTCTGCTCTGTGTTGCCCCTTCTGCTCTTCTTTCTCAACTTCTATCCATGAGTAGAATCACCCCATACTCATCTTTCTCTTTCTGGCTCTCACACTTAACATAATTGCTTCAAGCTGTGTCCGAGATGGGTCAAAGAAAGTGGATTCATTATTCTTAATAGCTGAGCAGTATTCCATTGTGTATATATATCACATTTTTTTTCAGCCACTCTTCTGCTGTTGGATCCCTGAGTTGCTCCCAGGTTTTGGCTATCACAAATTGTGCTGCTATGAACACAGGTGTACACACATCTTTTTGGGTGAGTGTGTTTGGTACCTTAGGATTTATCCCTAGAAGAGGAATTCCTGGGTCATAAGGAAGATCTATTTCTGGCCTTGTGAGAGTTCTCCACAGCTAACGCAGACCTGGGGGGGAATTCACAGCAATACAGGCCCACACTACTAAAGAGGAGAAATCGCTAATGAACCATCTAACAACCCAACTCAACCAACAAGATTTGAAGCAACAAAGAACTTTTGTCCTGCTTTATATCTTACCACCTTTCAGCCACCAAGTTACAGATGCTGCCATGACATCATCCTGACTTCCCTTGCAGACAGCAGACACCCTCACCCGTGTGTCCTGGAGCCTCCCCTCCCCAGAGCCCTGCCCCACCAGGGACAGACAGACACAGGCTGGGGGTGTGGATCCACCTGCCAACACCCACGTCCAGCGGAGAAGCAACTATAGAAGCCAGAACTCCCACCTTCTGCTCCCCATAAAGAATTCTGGTCCAGACTCCCAGAGGGGTAAGTGATAGGGGAAGATGACCAGTGGGCTCTGAACTCCAGTTCCAACAGGACCTGAAGCGTCTGCCACCAGAAATCTTGTTTTTATAGCATCATTGGAAGGGAAGAGCATCTGGAAAACATCAAGGGAAGTCACATATTGTTTCTCTCATCTGAGAGAGAAGAGAAAAAGGAAGGCTGCTTAGGGTAACACTGGATATGGATGTGACTGAAAGCTAAAGGAAGTGAGAAGGCAGGACCACAGAAACAAACGGGCAGAAAGTGTGGCCCAGGAGGCGGCGCAGGGGATAAAACGGTGGACTCTCAGGCATGAGGTCCTGAGTTCAATCCCCAGCAGCACATGGACCAGAGAGATGTCTGGTTCTTTCTCTCTCTCCTATCCCTCTCATTAATAAGTAAAATATTTTAAATGGGCAAAAATAGATAGACAGACAGAGATATAAAGTTAACTCATATCTGTGACCTTGGGAGAACGACTGCAGTTTCCAACGGGAACATGAAACTCTAATGGTGGGAACTATGTGGAATTACACCACTATTATCTTATCATTTTGTAAATCATTATGAAATTACTAATAAAAAATAAAATCGCCGTAAATACACACTGAAAACACATTCAGAGGAAGAGAAGATGCCTAAGGGCAGAGCAGCCTTGATGTCCGTCTGAGGAACAATCCAAGGAACTGAGCTAGTGTCTGGCAAAGAAGAAAGGACTGCGGCAGGCCACCTGCTGCAGATATCAGAGGTGCACGGTGCGGACGGGGTCAGACATGTGCTGCAGCTCCCACGGGGGCTTAAACAAGGACGGGAAGGACGCACGGAGTTCAGTTCAGCAGTCAAGGCCCACTAAGCACCAGCCACAAACATCCAAGGATGACAAGGAGATTCAGTGGGGGAGGAAGATGGTAGTTTTCCCTTTTTGTTTGTCTTGTTTGTATGCTTTGAGAATGTGGCTACATAACTTAACCTCCTACTCCTGGAAATCTGGACTCTAAGATACGTCGTATTTAATTCTAGACCAAACGTTCGAACATGAAAAAAGGGCGGCTCAGGATGGCCTGATCCATTTCTCTGCCACACTGCTGCCCAGGGCGTCACCTCCTTGAGTGTGTGCCTGGCTTTCGGTCAGCCTCCATCAGCCGTTCTCAAACTGACAGCTGAGAAGTCTTTAGGTCTAAGATAAATGGTGAGAGTTCACAAACATCTCACTCAAATTTCATTTCGTGAAACGCTTTTACCATTTTAAATCTAAAGCAATTAAATTTGCTTATGTATTTTTTTATGTATCAAGTTTTTATACTCTGGAGAGGATCTGTACTCTCATATTGAGTCTTTGTTTGCACTAAATAAATGTAACATAAACTTATATAAAGTTTTATCCCCGTTTACATATAAAACCCCATGTAACATGAGAGTCTATATCCAATTGGAAGGCTTCAGCATAGCTAAAGACAGTGATCGTCAAACGTAAGAGACGCCATACCGAGCAGAGGATATTCACACCACACCCATCAGACAAGTGGCTGGTGTCCAGACATGCAGTGAAGACTGCCGCCCAGCAGCTTCAGATTCAAGCTGAACCCATACAGGTAGTGATTTTAGATGGAGAAGATTTCCATGGTGAATTCTAAGGATTATGTCCAACCAAGAGTAGTCTGAAGGTCAGACTTCGTCAACTGACAGCACTGCACTTGCAAAAGCAAGGCCAGCACTATCAGGAATGTTCATCTCCACAAACCAGTGACTGCCGGGCGGGCGGAGGAAGGGGCACAGGCATCCATGTTCTCATATCAGGATGGGCCGGCCAGCCCCTGTACGCACTCACAGAAGCAGCTCTGAGGGGGGCAGGGAGCAGGCAGATGAGCCTTTAGTCCCTGTCATGTGACCAGCACCTGAGCCCTCAGGTCTCAGCTTGCAATGTGTGCACACCCATAGCTACACAAGGCACACACCACACTCGAGGTCCTGCCAAACAGCGTCCAGTACAAAGCTAAAAATTAACAGATAAAAACAGGAAATCCTCGCTGAGAAGCAAGGAACCCAGAGTTCACAGTCTGCGAGTTCACCTGCATGTTACGGCTTCCTGTACAGGTACGGAAATTGAAAGCCTAAGAACTGGACCCCACCCTCCCGCAAACCTCAGCTACAGCCCAGCCTCTCAGCCTGAAAGGTCAGGAGCCTTTTTTCTGCCAAGGGCCTCTGGGATATTTATAACACCAACCACAGGTCATACAGAACTACCAGTGATTATCAGAGAAATGCAAAGAGAGCCAACAGTGAGGCACCTCTTTACACAGTGAGAATGCCACACATTAGAAAGGACAGAAGCAAGAAATGTTGGCAAGGATATGGGGAGAAAGGAACCCTTCCACACTGCTGGTGGGAATGTAAATTGGTCAATTTAGAGATTAGGGCAGGGGAGACATCATGATGATTGTGCAAAAGACGTGGATGCCTCTGAAGTCCCAGGTTCAATACCTTCCTCTCCCCGCCCCCCATCAGCATCAACCTGAGCTAAGCCAGACTCTGGTTTTTAAAAATCCATTTAGGATTTAAAACATCCTCCACAACTCTGTAATACCAGAAAATGCTCCTGTGAGGTGGCGGCTGAGAGCAGCTAATCCTCCTGAAGGGATTTGGGGACAAGGGACTTTGTCTTGAGCTTAAGGAGAGAACTAGTTGTTCTCCTTTGCCCTTTAATTCTCAGAAGAACCTGTGAATAACGACTTAACTGATCCTTGCCCTGAACTTAAAGGGCTAGAAAATCGGTTTACATAAAATGAGAAATTATTTCCCTTTAAAAATATAATACTTGTTTTCCACATGGAAGAGGGACACCCACTTTTCTCATCTTGGAGAAGACCAGGAAGGACAGTGGCCTAGGACAGGCGTTAGGACAATTATATCAGTGTCTTTCCTGGAGACTTGAGAATGACGGGAAGTCCCCTTAGACTGGCAGAAGGGCTGAAGTGCGTCGCCATGCTCTCTGAGACAGGGTGGCAAGCACTGTAGTGTTCTTCCGCCAATCAGGAGATTATTGGTAAGGCTTTAAAGGACTGTACACAAAAGGCTGTTTACCAAGCAGAGGGAGAAGATCCCTCAAGTCAGTGACAAGCAGACCCAAAGCCAGGTGGTGTCGAGATGTGGGTTTTCCCGTTTGCACACTGAGGCTCTCTATAACACTTCTGCTCTGCCTGAATGGTTTCACCCACTGGATTTCCAGTTCCCAAAGAAGAGCTGCCCTAGGCTGTGATCCAGGAAGACATGAGGAGAGGAGAGAGCAGACTCTGCTTGCCAGTGTCCACAAAGCCTGCAGTGGAATTTCCTACCGTCGAGAGTCTCCATGGACAGGAAGGCAAGGCAGTGTGGCTCACCAGCCTCAGCTCAGGCCCCATCTCACCCACACACTTTGGAGTGCAGCTTCTGTGACTTCCTTTACCCACCACAGCCAAAAGAAACAAAACAAATAAAAAGAAACAAAAAAAGAAAAAGGGAAAAAAGCCCATCGTCAAAAGCTTCCTCCTCTCCAAGCTCGTAAAGACCTTACCAAGAATTAAAATAATGAAATGCAGCCCAGGAGGTGGCTCACCCAGCTAAGCACACGTTACAATGGACAAGGACCCGGGTTCAAGCCCCTCGCCCTGCCTGCGGAGGGGAAAGCTTCACAGGTGGAGAAGCAAGTACTGCAGGTGTCTCTCTTCCTCTCTATCTCCCTCCCCTTTCAAATCCTTTCCTATCAAATAAAAAATGATTAAAATGAAATGCACTGACCCCTGTTTAGAAGTCAACCACATTTCCAAATAACCTGGCAATAATCATAACTATCAATTCCCTTCTTAAGCCCTAAGACAGCAGGAGCCACCACCCCCCCCCCTTCTCTATAAACCCGTATTTCTCCCAGTCCTGGGATCTCTGGGGCTTGGCTCATTTTACAACAGGCTTCTCCCAACCCACACCTGCATCTGCTGATCTCAACCTGATCCATGCAGCCAGTACCAGCCCGGCATGTCTCGCTTCAGACCGTGTCCACAGGTGACAGGCCTGCGATGTCAACCCTCCAGCTTCACTACTCTGGCGAGACCATTCCTCACAGGACTCCTTAACTCCATTTCAGGTGGTTCATGACCTAGAGGCAGAGCAACTGTGCACATGGGTCCATCAGTTAGGGACACAGACACCTTAAAGCAGAAGTACACGACAGTCAGTAAATGCAGCGAGCAAGTAGAAAGACCTAAAAAAGACACCATAAAGCACCTAATCAAATAGTTTCTACTTAGACCTAGATACTCTCCTCACCTACCTCCTGTTTCACTTTCCTCAATCACTTCAAGGCTAACTTCGTCAGACAAAGTAAAGACTACAAAAGCTGAATAAGGGAAGGGAAGGGACTGGCAGACTTTAACGATGGCTCCTTAGTCACTACCAGGCCACCCCATCACCTGGGGCCCCAGTCAGGGAGTCCCGGGGTTCCCACACAGACATGATGGGCCTAGACCTCTCACAGACCCCTCTCTCCACTGCCACTGGTCATCTCCATCAGGAACAACACAATGGGACCCTTCTGTGAGCCCCTATAGGACCCGGCCCTCACTGTGGACCAACAATGGTAGGGACTGCCCTTTTCTCAGAAAGGAGGTTGGGTCAAAATCTGCTACCACTAGAGGAAGTTGGGTCTGGCAATGGGTGCAGCCTAGAACACTCCCAGCCGTGACCACAGAATGTGAGCTCAGACCTACAGGGACGCAGAGGCTACACAGGGTCCTGTGCTGAATATGGGCGCCAGGTCAAATAGATGGGGTTTACAGTCAACAGTATGTACATACTTTTCCCAGATTTGGAAGCTACTCTCTTCCATGATCCAGCCTTCTAGTCCTATTTCTAGCTCTGACACCATCTCCCCAGACAATACTTTTGGCCCACCTGCATGTTAGCTGTCAGGCTCAGGCAAAAATTAGTAAAGTCATAGGCCCTCTGGAATATATCTAAAATAGACCTATTAGCTTTTTCCAAAACGGAGACCCCAAATCTCATCTCCTACATTCTTGCCTTTAGGTTCCTGATTACTGAACAGTTTGTTCTGCTTTATATCTTAATGCTGTTTTAGACACCAAGTTGCAGATGCTGCCATGACACCATCCTGACCTCCCTGGGCAGACGTCCTCACCCATGTGTCCTGGAGCCTCCCCTCCCCAGAGCCCTGCCCCACTAGGGACAGACAGATACAGGCTGGGGGTGTGGGTCCACCTGCCAACACCCATGTCCAGCAGAGAAGCAAGGACAGAAGCCAGAACTCCCACCTTCTGCTCCCCATAGAGAATGCTGGTCCATGCTCCCAGAGGGATAAAGAACAGAAATGCTTCCAATGGAGGGGATGGGACACGGAACTCTGGTGGTGGGAACTGTGTGGAATTTCACCCCTCTTATCCTATGATTTTGTCAATATTTTCTATTTTTTATTTTATAAATAAATTAAATAAATAAAGGCATTTGGTATATGACAGCTTTCATTTTAAAAAAGTGGAGTGGGGTGGGGTGGGGTGGGCTGCCAGCTAGCCGAGTACACTCTGTCACATATACCACAGATGGGAGTCCAGCAGCTGCCACTCTGCAGGACGCTGTGCTAGCTTTCTCTCGGCCTCTGTCTTTTTTTTTTTAATCAAGCACTGCTCAGCTCTGGCTTACGGTGGTGCAGGGAATTAAACCTAGAACTTTGGAGCCTCAGGCATGAGAGTCTCTTTGCGTAACCATGATGCTGTCTACCTTCACCAATTCTCCGTCTTTCTACCAGAAAAAGTCAGCGTGGACTAGTGAAGGCCAATGAAAATAGCAACAACAACAATAGTAATAATAAATACACACACATATATATTTATTGCACATATAATAAATTAAAAATACAGATTTCCTGTTATTTTTATTGTCTATTTATTTGATAGAGACCATCAGAAATTGAGAGGGAAGGGAGAGATAGAAAGAGAGAGAGACAGAGAGACGCCTGCAGCCCTGCTTCACCACTGGCAAAGCTTTCCCTCTGCAGGTGGAGATCGGGGCTTGAACCCAGGTCCTTGTGCGCTGTGATGTGAGCGCTCAACCAGACACACCACCACCCGGCCACTCCAAGATCTCCTGTTCTTTAGATCATTACTTCCTAACCTCTCCAGATTCAAAGGAGGTCTCAAAACTTTACATCAGGCTCAACCTGACACTGTTGACTGGCTATGGAAGAAGGGCAAACGCTAGAAGAAGAAGAAGTGAATCAAATCCAGAGTAATCTTTGTTCCGACACGAGCCTGTGATTTAATCAGGAGAGAGAGGCCTCTCTTTGAGGTAAACTGGTAGCCGGGAGGCCATTCCTGGAGTGTCTGCTCGGCCAGCCATGGTGGCTGACAATACTGGAGCGCTGGACGGGGGACTCTGCGAGCCACCGCACCGCTAAGGACAAAGTGAAGCCACTCTCTGACCGCAGACATACATGTTTTCCTTTCTTCAAGTCGATTCGTTTGTCTTTTTGATGGGGAAAAGGAGGCAGAGGCGGTAACAACAGACACAGAACACGGAGCCAAGAATCCGCTGGCTCCCGACACACGGACCCTCCCCAGCGCCGCAGGGGCACTGCGGGAGCGCTCTAAAGGACTAGGGGCTGTGTGCTGCCAGGTAAGGGCACGTGCTGCCATGCACAAGGGCCTGGGTTCAAGCCCAACTCCACACCTGAGGGGTGAAGCTTCACAAGCTGTGTGTCTCGTTTGCTAGCTCTCTATCTCCCCCTCTCCTCGCCACTGGTCTCTGTTCTCCATGAGCATATTTTTATGAAAGATATTCACAGAAACGGCACTTAGACCTGTGTGTGTGTGTGTGTGTGTGTGTGTGTGTGTGTGTGTGTGTATGCCTGTGTGTGTGTGAGAGTGTTGTGTGCGTGCATGTATGTGTGTGTGCATGCGTGTATGTGTGTGTGCGTGCGTGTATGTGTGTGCATGCATGCGTGTGTGAGAATGTTGTGTGTGTATGTGTGTGTGCATGCGTGTGTGTGGGAGTGTTGTGTGCGTGCATGTGTGTGTGCATGTGTGTGTGAGAGTGTTGTGTGCGTGTGTGTGTGTGCATGTGTGCATGTATGTGTGTGTGAGAGTGTTGTGTGCGTGCACGTGTGTGTGCGTGTGAGAGTGTTGTGTGCATGCATGCGTGTGGGGGGGGGGCCTCAGGAATGTGTGATTTCACAACTCTCAAGCCCTCTTTTTTCATTCAGATAGAGACAGAGAAAGGAGGGGAGGAACAGTCCCAAGAGGTGAGAGAGCTGGGACCTGGGAGCGCTCATGGCAAGGTGCATGCCCCGTGGGGTAAGCCGTCTCTGGGGCCGGGAGGACCCATGCAAACAAAGGGCACCACCCTGTGAGACGCCCCTTAGCATCTGTCTCTGGCTTTCCCCACAGGCCCTAAGACAGCAGTGCCCCGCCCTGTAGCCACATGGAGCCGGCCTCCCCGTCAGCACAGCTGGAGCGCGTCTGGCGAGCCGTAACCTGCAGATAAAGGTCTATTTTTACAGCAGAGAAAGTTTGGAGATGACAGAAATAAAAACATGATGGTGTCATGAACATTCCACATGTGAGGCTTGGTTTTGTGTCTGTTTTTGTCTCAACAGACACAAAACTGCATCCCATTGTCTGAGCCTCGGGACAGACAAGCGCATTCCTCATAGACGGACATGGACATTTCCTCTCTGGGTGTCTGGTAGTAGGGCCCAGGCTCAGCTCATCACGCCCCATTCCAGGCTCAAACTTGCAGCGAGTGACACAGAGACCCAGTGGTGGGCCAGGCGGTGGCTCACAGGGTCGAGTGCCCGTATTACAGTGTGTGATCCGGGTACCAGCCCCTGATCCCACCTGCAGGGGGAAACTTTGCAAGTGGTGGGGCAGGGCTACAGGCGTCTCTTTCTTTGTCCCTCTCTATCTCCCCTTTCTCTCCCAATTTCTGTCTATCCAATAAATAAATAAAGATTAAAAAAAAAAAAAGACCCAGATCCCTGCCCCACTAGGGAAAGACAGAGACAGGCTGGGAGTATGGATCGATCTACCAACACCCGTGTCCAGCGGGGAAGCAATGACAGAAGCCAGAACTCCCACCTTCTGCTCCCCATAATGATCCTGGGGTCCATACTCCCAGAGGGATCAAGAATAGGGAGGCTTTCAAGTAAGGGGATGGGATAGACAGTTCTGGGGGTGGGAATTTTGTGGAATTGTACCCCTCTTATCCTATAGTCTAGTCGATATTTTTATTTTATAAATGATTTTTTTTTTAAAAAAAAAGGAAGCAAAAAATTTTTTCTTAAAAAAAATAATTTTAATTTTAAAAAGACCGAGTAATAATTCAAAGAATTGAGAGACGGCAAAGGGAGCCAGTCCCAGCCCTGCGGCAGCCAGGCAGGCTCACTGAAGGCCGGCGTGGCGGCCCTCTCCTTGCAGTTCTGCGGGGTGTCGCCCAGAGCAGACCACAGCCGCCTGCAGCTCACATGCAGCTCACACAATGGACCGAGTGTCTGCACACAACTGAGCTGACCTCATGATTCAGCGTGGGCTTCCTATACGGACAAAACTCTGGTCCTGATGCTTGGAGAGCACGTTGTTGTGTGTGTGTGTCAGATGTGCCATTTATTATAAACATCTTGAAAATTTATGTTTTCAGATGTCTCCCCTAAATTATAAAATAATACACACACACTCACACACACACACTCACACACACTCACACACACTCACTCACACACACTCACACACACACTCATTCACACACTCACACACACACACTCACTCACACTCACACACACTCACACTCACTTACACACACTCACACACACTCACACACACTCACACTCACACACACTCACACACACACTCACACACTCACACTCACTTACACACATTCACACACACTCACACTCACACACACCACACACACTCACACACTCACACACACTCACACACACTCACAGACACACACTCACACACACACTCACAGACACACACTCACACACACACTCACAGACACACACACACTCACACACCCACACTCACACACACACTCACACACACTCACACACACTCACAGACACACTCACAGACACACACACACACACTCACAGACACACACTCACACACACACTCACACACACTCACACACACTCACACTCACTCACACATACACTCACACACACTCACACACACACTCACACACTCACACACACACACACTCACACACACACTCATACACTCACTCTCACACACTCACACACACTCACACTCACACATACACTCACACACACACACACTCACTCTCACACACACATAATTGAGAGTATAGACAAAGTGTCTTTAAAAGGGATGAAGCAGCAAAATGTAGCAATGCATGCTGTTACATCAGCAAAAGAGTACCAACACAACAGGCTTAGTTGTATCAGTGTCTATCAACTTAATAGTATTTAAAAGTCATCCAAAGAGAGATGACAACTAGAGCTGTAAGGAAAGCAATTGAGTAGTAAGATACTATTGATTTCTGGTATTATAACAGAGCCATTGCTAGATTTGGGGGGGGGGATGCATGTGTATTTAGATTTAGCTAAGTCAAAAATTAAGAATATAACGACGTCATTCAGGATAAGAAATCAGGTAACTGGCCATTTTTGCCACTGTATGGTGCGGGTTATTTTATCATCTCTGCAGTGAGTTAAGTCATTGTCTAGCTCCCCCACTAGAGTGAGACTCGGCGGTAGATTAAGTTGAAGTTTGGGTTACCTACATAATAAATGCTCAATAAAGGATTTTAAATAGTTGATACTGAGAGGAATAAGAAAATTATAATTCACAGGACAAGATGAAGAGCTGGAAAGCCATCTAAGATGTGGATAGGGACTCAGAAAGCAAAGCAAAGGTCTGCAGGTGTCTCTCTTCTCTCTCCCTCCCTCTCCTCTCAAGTTCTCTCTGTCTCTATTCAATAATAAAATCATATAGTGGGTCCATCCTCACAGAGGGAGAAAGAACAGGGAAGCTTCCAATGGAGGGGATGGGACCCAGGACTCTGGTGGTGAGAACTGTGTAGAATTGTGCCCGTTATCTTACAATCTTGTTCATCATTACTAAACCACTAATTTAAAGTCTTTTTAAAAATTCCTCTTTCTTCTCAGAATCATGTGCTGACTGTGCTGAAAGACGCCCTCACTCATGTCCCATAACACCTGAACTGCCCAATTTCTGTCCCTTAGGCTGAGAACTTGATGAGGGAATGCCCAGTGTCTGTGAGAAAATTAAAGGGTCGTGGTTTGCTCAGGGGGTGTGGCAGCATCCACTGGCAAGACAAAAACAAGTTAAGAAAAGGGGGGACACTTTAACTGAAGGTCAAGGGAGATGACAGACAGGGCACAACAAGGCACCGCGGTGTCCTCAAGCACCTGGCTAGTGGAACAAGTAATTCTAATTAACTACTTAGTGTGGGAAAACACACTCTTACACTAAAACTGAAAGGAAAAAAACGGAAAGGCTTCTAATTCCAGTTTTCAGTCTGGTGTCAAGCCAGTGGAATTGACTTAGTCAAACGCGTAATTCTCCGTCCTGGGACTGCGGTGTCCTCATCTGCAGAGTGTGGTGAGACAAAGGTCTCTGAGATGCGTATAACCACATGGGAAGAGTCCACCTTGATGGCTAGGAGCGGCCAGGCACAGGCAGCCCCCTGGCACATGCAGAATGTCTAGCAGAGGAGGGACAACATCTGGAAGGCAGGATTTCCGCCAGCAGGAACCAGGGACCAGAAGCCAGAGGGGATCAGCAAGAGCCAGGAAGGAGACGTCTGCCAGGTGACCACAGAACAAAGGCCCCGAGTCGCTCAGCACCTCAGGAGGCAGCTGCTAGCCTCAGCTAAGAAAGGACCTCGGACCAGTCCTCAGACTCTGCCACCGCAGAAGGCTGAACCCAATCCTTGCTCGGCCAAGGCTTCAGGGAGGCTACATCATGTCCAGAAACAGAAGAGGCCGAATCGCTTACCTCAGCGACGAAAGTGCCCATCAGACCATTAAGCTTCACACCACTTACGCCTTTCTTTATTTTTATGGATGTGATAGACAGCCAGAAATCAACAGAGAGACACCTGCAGCCCTGCTTCACCACTCGCCAGGCTTTCCCCCTGCAGGTGGTGCCAGGGGCTCAAACCCGGGTCCTTGTGCGCTGTGACACGTGCGCTTACCGTGCGCTGCCCCAGATGCGCCCCGCCTGGCCCCGCTACACGCGCCTTTAAACGGTCTCTCAGATGAGCCCTGCAGCTGCACGAGGCTTGTGCGGCCAAAGCCCAGCGCCCCGGGGTCCTGTGACTCAGAATCATGACTTCAGGGGGCAGGGAAACTGTTCAGCTACTGCTAGCAAAGAGCTACTACAACCAAAACCAAACCAAACCACTCCTCCACCACCTAGAGAGCCGGAGGCTTCGCAGCCTCTGGAGAAAAGCAATGATGTTCTTTCTGAGGAGCACAGAGGAGAGCGGGCGCCCACACATGCCAGGGGTCGCGGGCACACCCTCCACAGATGTGAGAAGCCAGACGCCCGTGCAACGAAGGCGGAGAAACAGAGCACTGTGGCCAGAGAAAGCACAATAGCTCCCACCTCGGTCACGCAAAGACGTGCTCGCCCGTGCCGTAGCTAGTTGTCAGTCTAAAAACCAGAGAGCTCTTGAGCGCAGCAACTCATCTCGTTACAGAACAGCTCTTCAAGTTTCAGGAGATGTGAACCTTCCATCCAGCGACTGGCTCCCCACAATCTGCCCGTCAGAGGGAAGCACGAGACACAGGGCCTTTGGGCAGTGGTGGCCAGCGAGCGAGGAATTACTCACAGTGGCCGAAGGGCGGCCCAGTGGTGGCCAGCGAGGAATTACTCGCAGTGGCCAAAGGGCGGCCCAGAGTGAAGTGAATGCCCATCCACAGGGGACGTGACTCGATCCACACCCATCCTGACAGAGAATGAACTCCAACGACACTGCAAGAACTGTTTCCACAAAGTTCTCCTGAGATAGGAAAGATATCGAGGGCCCAGGTGGTGGCGCACCTGGTTAAGCGCTCACATTACAATGCACAAGGACCCGGGTTCAAGCCCCCGGTCCCCACTTGCAGGGAGAAAGCTCCACGAGCGGTGAAGCAGGGCTGCAGGAGTCTCTCTCTCTCCCTCTATATCTTCTCCTCCCTTCTCAATTTCTCTCTGTCTCTATCCAATAGTAAATAAGTAAATAAACAAAATGTAAAGAAAAAAGGAAAGACATAGAAGTCTACATAGCATGGCCAAGGTTTTTTCTTTCTTTAGTTTTTCAATTTCTTTATTGGGGAATTAATGTTTTCCAGGTTTTTCTTAATGATTTTATTACAGTGTATGAGTATCTGTAACAGGACCATGTGAGCATGAGCACACACACACACACACTCACACACACCACACACACAATACACACACTCACACACACTCACACACACAGACACACACACACACTCACACACACTCACACACACTCACACACTCTCACACACACTCACACTCACACACACACACTCACACACTCTCACACACACCACACACACAATACACACACTCACACACACAGACACACATACTCACACACACAGACACACACACTCACACACACAGACACACACACGCACACACACTCTCACACTCACACACACACAGACACACACACTCACACACACACAGACACTCACACACACTCTCACACACACGCACACACATGCACACACACACACACGCACACACACATGCACACACACACACGCACACATGCGCACACACACTCACACACGCGCACACACAGAGACACACACACTCACACAGACTCACACACACAGACACACACACGCACACACACTCTCACACTCACACACACACACTCACACACACACAGGCACACACACTCACACACACTCTCACACACACGCGCACACACAGAGACACACACACTCACACAGACTCACACACACAGACACACACACGCACACACACACACTCACACAGACTCACACACACAGACACACACACGCACACACACACACTCACACTCTCACACACACACTCATACACACACTCACACACTCTCACACACTCACACACACTCACACACACTCACTCCCATGACACCTTGGACACATGGCAGACACATGGCGCAAACCCGATTCCTGAAAAGACGGTCCTGCTGCACTCATGAGAAGCCTTACAAAGATGTTTACAATGTCAAGTAATCTTTGCACAGTCCTTGGCAGTTTTGTTTTTTTTTTGCAATGAGCAAATATTATTTAAAATGAAACTATACTTTTTAGGTCAGAGAGAAAAATGGAAACAACAATTTCTCAAGAAAAATCACTTCTTTTGTATTCAGAGCACGCAGCTGATGTCTTGGCAAGGCTGCTAGTGATTACACTTCACACAAACACAAGTATAATCAATGTGGAAATGGTAGTAAATAAGTATTACTTGAATTTGTTTAAGAGCCTTCCAAAATTTAGATAGAATAAATTGTGAACACGCACAAGCAAAAACACCATTTGCTTTGTTAATATGCAGTATTTTCCTCTTTCCAGATATTCAGTAAGCCAAATCTTTCTTTGTAAGCTGACCTTGCATCATCATTTCCTGCCTTTTTATGTACAAGCTAGATAGAAACTAAAAGGATTGAAACAAAAACAAACTAACCTAAACTAAACAAACAAGATAAAAATAACTGTGACTCCCAATGCTGGGTTCCCAAGCACCCAGATGGTGTCAGCTGAAGTATCCTGAGATGGAAAGGAGACAGACGGACGTCTCGGGCGAGCCGCGGGCATTCTGCTTTGCACCTCCCCAGGCTTTCAGACCTTCCTCTGGCCTCACCACTCTGCCTCTCCCTGAAGCTTAGCACACACACACACACACACACACACACACACACACACACACACACCTGTCGGACACCACATCACCATTCAAAGCAGACGCCAGGCCTCTGCTGTCTTTTCCCCACCTGCAGGGCGGCCTTGGTGTCCCCTGAAGCCTGCGTGCAGGAAGCAGCTGGAGGCTGAGGATTTTCGGCCCTCACATCCCTGAGTTCTGCAGATCAGTATCATAACACTCGGCAGCTCCCCCTGCCAAGCCTGCTTCTCGTCTGACCTGACTCAAGCGCAGTGAATGTTTCCCTTTTCCTGCAACAGCAACTCACAGAATGTCCATTTGGAACGTAGAATCAGTAGTTAAGATCAGGAAAATCCTTCTGTCTTCAGCACTAAGGTGAGGTCTCCTCCCTCAAGATAAGCAATCACGAGTCGGTCCCAAAATTCCACAGCTCAAAAGAATCACAGATTATGCCTCTCTGTAAATATATTCCTTGGAAACACACACACCATATATATATGGAGAGACAGATGGATAGAGAGAGAGACAGAGATAGAGATAAGATAGAGATGAGCTAGAGACAGAGACAGAGATTTCACTTCTCTCTTTGTGCTGGCAATGAAATGTAAACTATGGTCTCTAGGGGTTGGGGGTAGTGGCTCAGCCATAGAGCACAGAGGTCATGTATGAAGACTCGGGTTCAAGCCCCCGCCCGGTCCCCACCTACACAGGGAGAGCACCACGAGTGCTGAAGCAGGGCTGCAGGGGTCTCTGTCTCCCTCCCTCTAATCTCCCCTCCCCCTCTCAGTTTCTCTGTCTCTATCCAACAATAAATAAAGGATTAAGGGGCCAGGTGGTGGCACACCTGGCTGAGTGCACAAGGACCCAGGTTCAAGCCCCCAGTCCCCACCTGCAGGGGAAGCAGGGCTGCAGGGGTCTCTGCCTCTCTCCCTCTCGAGCTCCCCCTCCCTCTCAATTCTGGCTGCCTCTATCCAATAAATAAAGATAATAAAAAATAAAGAATTAAAAAATAAAGAATTAAAATTATTTTAAAAATAAAAAATGAAATAAGCAAGAATTACAAAACATGCTTCAGACCAAAAAATGAAGAGAAAAGCAACAATTAAAGGCTTTAAAAGAGAAAACTATGAATTTTCTTCATGGATCAAAACAAAACACGTGAATTTAAAAAAATGGCATGCACAGTTTCTCTCTATGGATCAAGATACCTCTCCCTCCTTACAAGGGGGATTCATTATAGAGATGGTAGCACATGAGATGGGGACATTTCAACCATAAAGTCATCACAAGACATTTAAAAGGTGCATATTAAATGTGGAAAGTTCACTTGTTCTGAAGGATAAATACAAGTTGGCAGTTATGTCCTACCACTTTTCTTCCATAATCATTATTTCATTTACATAATTCTCCTTAGAGTGAGTTTTGGTAACTTATATTCTCTAAGCCTGAGATATTTTTCAGTGAACAAGCAGGTTTTTTGGATTCTTTATCATGTTGATTTATTTATTGGATACAGACAGCCAGAAGCCAAGAGAAAAGGGGGCAATAGAGAGACAGAGACACCTGCAGCCCTGCTTCACCACTCCCAAAGCTTTCCCTCTGCAGGTGGGGACCAGGGGCTTGAACCCAGGTCCTTGCACACTGTAATGTGCACTCAACCAGGTGCGCCACCACCCAGCCCCAACCAGCATGTTTAGTGTTTTCTTTTACAATTTCAAAACAGTCTCTCAATATACGGACACTCCAAATTCCCCATCTGGCTTGTGTTGTCTCTTTGTTACACACTTTCTAGAGTTACTTAATTTTTTCCAAAAGAACTAGTGATAGCCATCTGACTAGACTGCTGTATGTACACTTGGCAACAGAATTAATAGACACAGAACGGCGATCAAAGCTGAAAATACAGTGTGAGCTGAACAGCTATCAGAATGGTCTTTAAGAGACCAGCACAGCCACCGGGGAAGCGGCTCAGTGGGCAGTGCACAGAGTTTGCATAAAGATCAAATCAAATCCCAGAGGTGGCACCTTGAAAACAATTGCTGGGGAGTCGGGCGGTGACGCAGCGGGTTAAGCACAGGTGGCGCAAAGCGCAAGGACAAGCGTAAGGATCCCGGTTTGAGCCCCGGCTCCCCACCTGCAGGGGAGTCGCTTCACAGGCGGTGAAGCAGGTCTGCAGGTGTCTTTCTCTCCCCCTCTCTGTCTTCCCTTCCTCTCTCCATTTCTCTCTGTCCTATCCAACAACGACATCGGTAACCACAACAATAAAACAACAAGGGCAACAAAAGGGAATAAATAAATAAATAAATAAATATTGAAAAGAAAAAGAAAGAAAACAATTGCTGTGGTCCAGCAAGACACCAGTAGAACCCTCACGGGACAGGACTCACATGTGAGCAGTCGACATGCAGAGCTGAGGAGGGCAGGGCCACGCGGTGACAGGAGAGCATCTCATCCCAGGGGGTTAAAAGGGGTACTCTGGGCCTTAGAGTTCACGTTGTAGGAGTCCTTTCAATCTCACTCGGGTCCGGTTTTTTAAAGCTGTGATTAGGATTTGGCGGAAGGCAGCTGCCTACAGACACAGTTTTGAAAGACTTGCACCTCACAACCTAGAGGAGCCCTGTAGCCCACCTGAGTCACGCGGGAGGCAGCCCTGGGATTCGGGGCTGTGCCTCAGGGTCGCCCTTGCTCAGGGAGCACAGCCGCAAGTGTGAAGGGCGTAGGAGAGGGGCTCTCTGCGGAGGGAAGCGAGCTCGGTCGGGGAGGAGCAGCTGAACCCGCCTCGATGCCCTGGCTAAACTTGCTCCAGTCCCTGGGCGTGTCACTGTCCTGGGTGAACATCTGGACTGAGGTCGCCCACTTGGACAGCACAATGACCATGCCAAACGCAGCCCCGCCACGCAGGCAGGCGCAGCCCCTTCCCTGCCCAGCTCCTGAGTGGAGAGGTTCTACCCAAGGTCAGCAAGGGGGGAAGATGACGCCACGGCTACCCTGCGCCTGAGGAAGTGACGGCTTCACTTGTCGACTACATCAAGGACTGTGCTCACGGACTGAGTCCTGGGCGGAGGTGGGTTGGCGCAGCTGGCTGGGCACACCGCCACAGCGCTCAAGGCCCCGTCCTCACCTTCGGGGGAAAGATTTGCAAGTGGTGAAGCAGGGCTGCAGATGTCTCTCTTCCCCTCTGTCTCCCCCTTCCCTCTCAATTGCTGGCTGTCTCTGTCCAACAAATAAAGATAATACAAAAAGATTTTTTTATAGTTTATAAAAATAATAATCTGTTATAAAAAAAATAAAGAACTGAATCCTGGAGAGCCGGTGCAGGCTGGTGATGGGAGAGGTGGGCAGGTGCCTCCCACGGGGGGGAAGGGCCGTGCCGTGTGCCCAGACCTGCACTGTGGGCCACCTTCCCGAGGGAGCCATCTTGGGCAGGGGAGGGCGAGCGGTGACCCCTACGGCAAGGCCCACCTGTTCCCAGGATCCAGGGTCAAGCCCCACACTGGGGCGGAAACTTCACAAGCAGAGGGGCAGTGCTGGAGGTGTCTCTCCTCTCTAGCCTTCTCTACCTCTGTCTCTTGTTCGTGATCACAAAGAAAGAAAAAGGGTGCTGGTGAAATAGCTTACCGGATAAAGCGTTGTGTTGCCGTGCACAGGGCCCACTCAAGCCTGGCCCCGCCACACTGAAGGAAGCTTTTGTGCTGTGGCGATCTCCTCCCACCCCCTCTCTCTTTTAATATGTATTTATTTATTTTCCCTTTCTGTTGCCCTTGTTTTTTTATTGTGGTTATTATTGTTGTTGTTATTAATGTTGTCGTTGTTGGATAGGACAGAGAGAAATGGAGAGAGGAGGGGAAGACAGAGAGGGGGAGAGAAAGACAGACACCTGCAGACCTGCTTCACCGCCTGTGAAGCGACTCCCCTGCAGGTGGGGAGCTGGGGGCTCGAACCGGGATCCTTACGCCGGTCCTTGTGCTTTGCACCACCTGCGCTTAACCTGCTGCACTACCGCCGAACTCTCTCTCTCTCTCTCTCTCTCTCTCTCTCAAACCAGAGCATTACTCAGCTCTGGCTTCAGGTGGTACTGAGAACTGAACCTGAGACCTTGGAGCCTCAGGGGGAAAAAATCAGTTTGCATAAACA
The DNA here is from genome assembly GCF_950295315.1 of Erinaceus europaeus. NCBI lineage: Eukaryota > Metazoa > Chordata > Mammalia > Eulipotyphla > Erinaceidae > Erinaceus > Erinaceus europaeus. The sequence goes on along the minus strand of NC_080172.1, from coordinate 820,903 downwards.
TTGTGCTCCAAAAAAAAATTTTAGAAGATAAAAGGAAAGGGGAAAATGACTGCAGGAAAGAGCGGAGCTCTCCAGGCAGCGAGCACTGGCGAGGGTCGGGGGCGGGACAGACCCCTCCGCCAAGCAGGAAGCAGAGGCACCAGGACACTCACCAGCCTCTGTCACCAGAGAGGAGGACGGGGGCCGCACCTACCCGCATCAGGGGCCAGTCCCGGCACCGCAGCCTAGAGACGGTCGAGCCCACCCGCGACAGGCACGAGTCCAGAAAAGGAAAGAAAGTGGGCATCTCTACCCCCCGTGCCCGCTGTCCTACGTCCACCCCAGTCAGCGTCTGTCCCTCCGGACTCCCATTCGTGCCTCTAGCTGACGGCTGCCATTCAGTTGCCCCAGGCCTACCCCCAAAAAGACACACGTGGAAAGCAGGCTAGGTGACCAACAGGACGTGATCGGGAAAATGTTTTTAATTCCCCATGCAAATAATAATTTCTAAGCTCAAAGATTATGACGTCTTAAATGTTGCCCTGGAGAAAACTAAAAACCGGGCTGGGGAGACAGCACAGTGGTTATGCAAAATGGCTTCCATGCCTGGAGTGCCAAGGTCCCAGGTTCAGTCCCCAGCACCACCGTCAGCCAGAGTTGAGCAGGGCTCTGGTCTCTCTGTATCTTTCTCTCTGTTTCTCTCACTAAAATAAACAAATGATAGTAAAACAAACGGGAAAGAAGGAAGGGAAATAAAAGCCAAAGCCCGACTCTGCCGGCGCCAGCCAACCTGCAAGGCTGCAGGCAAACAGCTGGAGACAGGGCCACTCAGCAGCAAGCAAGGCCTCCCTCCCTCAGCCACACGGGCCAGTCTGCGAAAGAGCCACGCAGGCCTGAGGACCAAACGCTTCGGAACTCACATAGAGAGGGACTTCGCTGCAGCTCAGCTCCATGGCTTCAGCATCTGCAAGGAGAAGAAGGAGCGAGGTTATTACAGGCCGAGAAGCAGCAGGGCTGCTATGGAGACCGCCACCTCACACACAGAAAGTGCAGGGCCCAGGTGCTGGAGGGCTTCCTGCTCTTTCATGTTCACGTCTGCTCAGGAGACGTGCCACCATAGACACGCTATTCCATGACTGCTCCCAAATCAGAAATGACATTTTAGGGCTGGGCAGACAGCATGATGGCTCTCCTGCAAAGAGACCCTCAAGCCTGAGGCTCTGAGGCCCCAGGTTCAATCCCCCGTGCCACCATAGCCAGAGCTGAGCAGGGCTCTGGGAAGAAGAAAGGGGAGGAAGGTGGACATTTCAGAAAGTCGAGAAGGAACGAAACAAGCACAGCGAAAGTTTCAGCCATGAAACTGGGTGACAGGTCACCCTGCCTGGATGAGGTAGGGGGAGCCCGCAGTGACTTCCACTCCGGGATGTCAAGCTGGGAGACAGCCTGCTGCCACTCTACCCAACCTCAGCTGTGCTCCTCCAGCCTGCTGTCTCCTCAAAACCCTCAAGGGGGTGGGCGGCGCTCAGAGCACAGGGTCCACCAGAGGACCACCAGAGGACCGCAGCCCCCGCCCGCCACACAGGAAGCCCATCCAGAGGGAAGCCGCCAGAGCAGTGCGCGGTGCTGTACATTCTTCTCTCTCTGGCTTTCTCTCCCTGTATCTTCATCCTGTCTGAACAGAAAGAAGGAGGAGAAGGGGGGGGTGATGAGAAGGACAAGGAGGAGGATGAGGAGGAAGAGAAAAGGAATAAGAAAAAGAAGACAGGAAGGGAGGGAAGACGGAAGGGAGGGAGGGAGGAAAGCCCACTGGAAAAGTGGGATCTGGGCGGGGTAGATAGTATCACGGTTCTGCAAAGAGACTCTCATGCCTGAGGCTCTGAAGTCCCAGGTTCAATCCCCTACACCATCATAAGTCAGAGCTGAGTACCGCTCTGGTAAAAATAGGTAGGTAGGTAGATAGATAGATAGATAGATAGATAGACAGACAGGAAGAAAAGTGAAATCATGTAGGCACAAAGTAGCCCTGGCAATAAACAAAGGCTGATTCTGTTCAACAGGCCAAGTCTGGTTGTGGTACTCAGACCAGTCAAGCTGCAGTACTTTGGGGCTGTCTCAGACACGGCAGGCACCAGCAGCCTCAGCTGAGACACTGAGTAATGTCCACAGGAAACAGACTTGGTGAGGAAGAAAGAAAATGTGGAAGTTCCTTTATCTTTCTTTTTCTTTTTGGTCACACCAGGACTTTGATGTAGCTGTATGATATCACCACTCCTGGTGAGCCCTTTTTCTGTCTAGTGTGTGATGGGGAGGGGAGAGATACAGAAAAGGAGAGAGAAACAGAGAAAAGAGAGACGCACAGCACCTGTCTTACCTGGTGCTCCCACCGGTGACAGGGGCTCAAACCCAGGTGTTCTGCTTCGGAAAGTCTGCGCCTCACCAGCTGAGCTATCTCCCAATCTTAAGCTTCACTAATACTCCATATACACAATGGCACCGGCACCCTCTTAGGCCAGTGGTTATATCTTGAGTCATCCAGAGAGAAGACCAAGGTTTGAAGGCTGGCAATGACACAATATCTAAAAAGATCTGTGCACCTGTGTTCACAGCAGCACAATTTGTAACAGCCAAAACCTGGAAGCAACCCAGGTGTCCAACAACAGATGAGTGGCTGAGCAAGTTGTGGTCTATATACACAATGGAATACTACTCAGCTATTAAACATGGTGGCTTCACCTTCTTCCCCTCATCTTGAATGGAGCTTGAAGGAATCATGTGAATTGAGACAAGTCAGAGAGAGAAGGGTGAATATGGGATGATCCCACTCATAAACAGAAGTTGAGAAATAAGAACAGAAGGGAAAACACAAAGCAGAACTTGGACTGGAGTTGGTGGGTTGCACTAAAGTCAAGGACTCTGGGGTGGGGGGTTAGGTCCTGGAACATGATGGCAGAGGAGGACCTGGGTGGGGGGTTAAAGTGTGATGTGGAAACTGAGACAGTTATACCTGGACCAGCCGCTGTGATTCACTGTCGACTATAAACCATTAATCCCTCAAAAGGAAGGAAAAGTACATGTGCAAAGTTTTAAAGGCTAGGAATCACACACACACACACACACACACACACACACACACGTCCTCAGCTCTCCTTGTCAGTACATTGTGCCCTGTGGCTATTAGTGTGAATTTATGAGAAAGGGCTTAAGGATTAGAATCAACTTTTAATGAAATTAATCTCACAGGCATTGGCGCTCGCCAAGGCACTCACCTTCTGGGAACTGTACTATCAGACACAGCGGCATAAGCCCAGTGTTTACAATCACAACACATGAAGGGCCAACCTTTTACACAATTCCTCTAAACTTGATTTAAAGAATGGAAGATTCTCTGATGATAACTTATGCACAAAAACACATGCTGCAACATACACAGGGTGTTTTTCTACAAAAGGCTGGAACACAGACGAGGCAAAGCGCACCAGAGTGCACATCCTCCGGAGCTGAACCTGAGCTGGCACATGCTTTAAGGAGCAGACCAGAGCAATGAAAGCTGTGTGGAGCCTGGCCACATGGGTAAAAGTGCAGATGAATGCTATGGCCGTCTGTGTGGCACCTGACAGACTGTCTGATAATAAAATGCATCAGAAATAAACCACTTTTGAGTTCAGATATGGAGACTTGGTCTTCATGTTAGGAAAACAGTGTTCTGGAGGAGGAGGACTAGCCAAGTGACTGGAAGCACTGGTAAAACAAGTGCTCAGATAAGCTTCAGAGGCATCACGGAGTCATTCGTAGTCAAGCCACTGTGAGAAAGAGCGAGATGTAATGAGAGAGAAAGAGGGGGGAGAGAATGGAAGGAAGAGAGAGAGAGAGAGGGAGGGAGGGAGAGAAAGAAAAGAGAAAGAAGAGAAAACTACACCACGTCCTGAATGAACACAGACGCTAATATATTCAACAGAATTCTAGCCAACCACATATGACAGAACATTAAGATTGTACATCACAGTCAAGTAGGTTTTGTCCCAGGAATGCAAGGCTGGTTCAATATACATAAACTTACAAATGTGATCTACCACATCAATAAGAGAAAAACCAAAGCCACAGGACAACCTCAGTAAAGGCAGACAAAGCCTTTGACAAGGCCCAGTATCCTTTCATTGTCAAAACATCTAAAAAGGAGAGGGGATAGATGAGAGCCGGGGCTCGAATCCGGGTCCTTGCGTGGGTCCTTGCGCTTAGCACTTCGTATGCTTGGCCAGGTGCGCCACTGCCTGGCCCCTGGGTGCAGGTCTGAATCTCCAATAACTTCTCACTGTGCAGAGGCACAGACAGAGCTGCTGCCTTCTCTGGGCTCCCGTTCAGGGAACTTCCGGCCCGGGAAGGAGCCCCGGCACCTGGGTGAGTCTGCCCCACTGTGAGGTTCTGCCGTTCTCTGCTTATGACCCCGAGTGCAAAGATGGGTGAGAAACTTCCAGAACCCTACATCATTCACAAATAGGTCTGCGGGTTTCTCTCTTTCTCTCTCCCTCTGTCAACTAGAATAGCGACATTCACGTGCCTACATTCTTCAAGAGACACTAGATACGGCTGATACTGACAGATAAACGGAAACAATCCAACTGTCCAACAACAAATGAGTAGTTCAGAAAGGGGTGCTTGTGAGCACACAGTGGAGTACTACTCAGCTTTGAAAAATGATGCAGTCATCTGTCTCTTGCCTCCCCTTGGATGTACTTGAAGAAATCACACGAAGTGAGACGAACCGGTGGGAGGACGTGTGACAGACTATCTCACAGGTGGAGCTCTAAAAACAAGGACGGAAAAGCAGAACACGGTGAACCTTGGGCCAGATCTGATCTGCTGCGGCAAGGCATGTGGGGGTGGGGAGAGGGAAGGGGCAGGAAGAGGGGGTTCGTGAGTACTGGCACTCAGTGCACACGGTACTGGAGAACCTGAGATGGTGGTGGCATTGGTGTGTTTTGGGTTTTCGTTCTGTTTTTCCCAGAGCCCTGCTCAGCTCTGGCTGATGGTGGTGCTGGGAACTCGACCCGGGAGCTCAGAGCCTCAGGCAGGAGAGTCATTGCACTGTCACTGCACTGTCTCCCACCACTGAGTACATCCATCCGTTTCTCACCACCAGGCCAAAGTGTCTCTTGCTGTCACCCCCACTGTACAGAAAAGGACAGAGGTTAAGCAAGGTCACACGCCAGCAGGTGGCAAAACCAGGCCCCAAACCCAGGCAGCCAGGCTCTCCACCCCAACCACCTGAATACATCGTTGCTGGGCGTGAAACCCTGAGTGGGTAACATGACAAAAGCCAAGGCAGGTACCGAGGAGACCACCACTAGGAGGAATGGCACAGAGCAAAAACAAACAGGGAAGGGCCCACTAGAGTCGTGATCTGAGAGGCTGCTGGCCACATGAGCCATAACAGCTGGCCAAAGAACAGCCTACTGAGGCCAGGAGGCAGGAGATAACGTGTCCAACAGCAAGTGGCAGCAAGCGTTCAGAAGAGTGGGCAGCCAGGGGCCAGGCGTAGCACAGCAGGTTAAGCACACGTGGCATGAAGCATAAGGACCAGCGTAAGGATCCCGGTTCAAACTCCCCGACTCCCCACCTGCAGGAGAGTCACTTCACAGGCAGTGAAGCAGGTCTACAGGTGTCTGTCTTTCTCTCCCCCTCTCTGTCTTCCTTTCCTCTCTCCATTTCTCTCTGTTCTGTCCAACAACAAACGACATCAATAGCAACAACAATAATAACTACATCAATAAAAAAAAAAGGGCAAATAAATTTTTTAAAAGAGTGGGCAGCCACTATGACTGAACTCAACAGAAACACATCATGGGGAAAAGATTTACGAACTATGCCTTAGAAAGGCAAGACTAAATCATGAGTCACTACTCAAGGAAAATGAAAAAGACACAAAGAAGTGGAAAGATATTCCATGTTCATGGGTTGGAAGAATTAACTTCATCAAAATGAATATACCACCCAGAGCCATCTACAAATTTAGTCCTCTCCCCATCAAGATCCCAAACAAATTTTTTAGGAGAATAGAACAAATGTTACAAATGTTTATCTAAAACCAGAAATGACCTAGAATTGCCAAAACAATCTTGAAAAGAAAGAACAGAACCAGAGGCATCACACTCCCAGATCTCAAATTGTATTATGGGGCCGTATTACGTATTATGGAATCCGAATCTATGCCCAAAATATTGCGTCGTGCAAAGATAATAGTAGTTTTGAAACCAAAGAAAGACCCAACACTGGCCGCCAGCTATAGACCAATTTCCCTCCTCTCCGTGTGTTACAAACTCCTCGAGAGGCTGCTTCTGTCACGTATTTCTCATCTTACAGAGAAATTCCTATCACCCGCCCAGGCTGGTTTCCGCCCAGGAAGATCTACCTGCGAACAAGCCCTGGCCCTCTCAACTTACATTGAAAATGGATTCCAGAAGAATTTAAAGACGGGTGCTGTCTTTGTTGATCTCACAGCAGCCTATGACACGGTCTGGCACCGTGGTCTCCTAGTCAAGATCTCAAGATGCCTGACTCCATGGGTGGCCAACACTATATCGTTTCTTCTCCAAAACAGAAGATTCCGGGTGCACCTGGGTGACAAGTCTAGCAGATGGAGACCTGTCTCAAGTGGCCTCCCCCAGGGCTCTGTTCTGGCTCCTACGCTATTTAATATTTACATCAATGACCTCCCAGAAACTTCTTCAAGGAAGTTCATCTACGCCGATGACATCTGCTGTGCAACTCAGGCATCCAAGTTTGACATCCTCGAGGAAACACTCACGAAAGACATGTCTCTGATATCTGATTACTGTAAAAAATGGCGACTAATCCCTAGCACTGCAAAAGCGGTATCATCTGTTTTCCATCTACACCATGCCTCGGCCTCGCGTGAGCTTAATGTGCAGCTTGGCGATACGAGAATCCGGCATGAAGCCCAGCCAGTCTATCTTGGCGTTACTCTCGATCGCACCCTGTCATTTCACAAACATCTCATAAAAACTGCAGCAAAGGTGGGCGCGAGGAATCACATCATTGCGAGACTGGCCAGCTCCTCATGGGGCGCGAGCGCTTCCACACTACGATCATCATCTCTGGCATTATGCTATTCCACTGCAGAATACTGTGCCCCAGTATGGTTCCGTAGCCCCCATGTCCATTCGGTCGATTCCAAATTATATTCCTCCATGAGGATCATTTCTGGAACCATCCGTTCCACCCCAGTCCCATGGCTGCCAGTTCTTAGCAACATCGCCCCGCCAGATATTCGTCGGGATGCGGCATCATCTAAGCTCATTTCCCATGTCTACGCTCAACCAGACCTGCCAATATACGCGGATATCTTCGCCCACCCTGTCCAACGCTTGACGTCTTGTCACCCAATCTGGTTCCCTACACCTACACTGAACTTCTCTGTTCCAGACTCTTGGAATCAGAGTTGGAAGTCAGCTGAGGTAAAGAACAAACACCTCATCACAGACCCCTGCGAGCGTCAACCCGGCTTTGACCTGGCACGTTATGACTGGGCCCTCCTCAATCGCTATCCAACAGGCCATGGCCGGTGCGCCGCTATGTTCCATCGCTGGGGAGCCAGAGACGACCCGAACTGCCCCTGCGGCTCCAGACAGACTATGACCCACATAGTCAATGACTGCCACCTCTCCAGATTCAAAGGAGGTCTCGAAACTTTACATCAGGCTCAACCTGATGCTGTTGACTGGCTACAGAAGAAGGGCAAACGCTAGAAGAAGAAGAAGATAAGGCCGTTGTCATAAAAACTGCTTGGTACTGGAACATGAATAGACACACTGAGCAGTGGAATAGAATTGAGAGCCCAGAAGGAAGCCCCCACACCTGTGGACATCTAATCTTTGACAAAGGGGCCCAGACTATTATGGGGGAGAATGAGTCTCTTCAACAAATGGTGTTGGAAAAAATGGGTTGAAACATGCAGAAGAATGAAACTGAACCACTATATTTCACCAAATACAAAAGTAAATTCCAAGTGGATCAAGGACTTGGATCTTAGACCACAAACTATCAGATACTTAGAGGAAAATATTGACAGAACTCTTTTCTGCTTAAATTTTAAAGACATCTTCAATGAAATGAATCCAATTACAAAGAAGACTAAGGCAAGCATAAACCTATGGGACTACATCAAATTAAAAAGCTTCTACACTGCAAAAGAAACCACTACCCAAACCAAGAGATCCCTCACAGAATGGGAGAAGATCTTTACATGCCATACATCAGACAAGAGGCTAATAACCAACATATATAAAGAACTTGCAAATCTCAACAACAAGACAACAAATAACCCCATCCAAAAATGGGGGGAGGACATGGACAGAATATTCACCACAGAAGAGATCCAAAAGGCTGAGAAACACGTGAAAAAAGGCTCCAAGTCTCTGATTGTCAGAGAATGCAAATCAAGACAACAATGAGATACCACTTCACTCCTGTGAGAATGTCACACATCAGAAAAGGTAACAGCAGCAGATGCTGTAGAGGGTGTGGGGTCAAAGGAACCCTCCTGCACTGCTGGTGGGAATGTCAATTGGTCCAGCCTCTGTGGAGAACAGTCTGGAGAACTCTCAGAAGGCTAGAAATGGACCTACCCTATGACCCTGCAATTCCTCTCCTGGGATAGATCCTAAGGAACCCAACACACCCGTCCAAAAAGATCTGTGTACACATATGTTCTTGGCAGCACAATTTGTCATAGCCAAAACCTGGAAACAACCCAGGTGTCCAACAACAGATGAGTGGCTGAGCAAGTTGTGGTCTAGATACACAATGGAATACTACTCAGCTGTTAAAAATGGTGACTTCACTGTTTTCGGCCGATCTTGGATGGACCTTGAAAAATTCATGTTAAGTGAAATAAGTCAGAAACAGAAGGATGAATATGGGATGATCTCACTCTCAGGCCGAAGTTGAAAAACAAGAGCAGAAAGAAAACACAAGCAGAACCTGAACAGGAACTGGTGTAAAAGTAAAAGACTCTGGGGTGGGTGGTGGGGAGAATACAGGTCCAAGAAGGATGACAGAGGACGTGGTGGGGGTTGTATTGTTATATGGGAAACTGGGGAATGTTATGCATGTTCAAGCTATTGTATTTACTGTTGAATGTAAAACATTAATTCCCCAATAAATAAATTTAAAAAAAAAAGAAAGGCAAGACTGTTTTGGCAGGTGCATTCCATGCAGTACTACTCACTACTCTGCAATCAAAAAAGAGGATACTGTGTCCTTTGGGCAAAGTGAGTGAGGCTGGAGGTGACTGTGCTTAGCAAAATCATAAAGAGATGAAAGTACCAGATGGTTTCACTCAAATGTGAAATGTAGAGACTTGGTACACATGAACTTGAGAAAAATCAACACAGAAGCAAGCAGGAAAAGAGGAGGAGGTGCAGGAGGAGGAAGAAGAGAAGGAGGAGGAGGAGGAAGAGGATGAGGAGGAGGAGGAAGAAGAGGAGGAGAAAGAGGAGGAAGAGGAGGAGGAGGAGAAGGAGGAGGAGAAGGAGGAGGAAGGCAGAACTGTGGGAATCTATGCTCAAATGGGTTCATGAGTGAAGGAAATGTCAACGTTTGTTCATTTTCCCACCAAGGCGCTCAGTGTCAAGCTCTGATTCACAGCGCAGCATGAGGCTAACCCTGGAACTTGGGAGCCGAGACACGGAAGCCCGTTCGCATGACCACTGTGCTGTTTCCCCTTCTGCCCGAATTGCTGTTATTGTGTTGCCCTGATTAAAACCCAGCTGTACTCCGGAGATCAGAATACATGTGACACAACCATGCTCAGAATAATTACAAATTTTTACCATGTACAAATTCAACACTTGGGATTCAAACTAAAACAGAAAAGAGCTTTCCTATAGGATTAAATGTTACAGCGCTGCTATGAGTCAGGAAGCAACTAGCACACCTTTAAAATAGCTTCCAAAACACCATAAGGGCATATAGAGCCAACTCTGACTCTGTTTCTGCAAAGTTCAGGGGGGGAGAGGGAGAGGGAGAGGGAGGGAGAGGGAGAGGGAGAGGGAGAGGGAGAGGGAGAGGGAGAGGGAGAGGGAGAGGGAGAGGGAGAGGGAGAGGGAGAGAGGGAGGGGGAGGGGAGGGGGAGGGGGAGGGAGAGGAGAGGGAGAGGGAGAGGGAGAGGGAGAGGGAGAGGGAGAGGGAGAGGGAGAGGAGAGGGAGAGGGAGAGGGAGAGGGAAAGGGAGGGAGGGGGAGGGGGAGGGGAGGGGGAGGGGGAGGGGGAGGGGGAGAGGGAGGGAGAGGGAGGTGGCCGAAGTTGGCTGGGCACAAGGCAAAGAAAACAGCGTCCAAAGCTCCTGAGGCAAAGCGCACGTAATGAACTCCAGCAGCAAATCAAGCGTAAGTAGTCCAGTAACAAAGCACAGAGCTTCACTTTCACAAAGGACTCAACAAGGCCAAGAAGCATGAAGACACAGAATGGGCCGTGAGTATTAGAAGGAGGACGCAGAATGGGCCGTGAGTATTAGAAGGAGGACGCGGAACGGGCCGTGAGTATTAGAATGGGGGAGTGGAATGGGCTGTGAGTATTAGAAGTTGGGGGGGGTTGTTCTGTGCCTGCTTCTATGCTCACAGGGATGGGTTCCTGGTTCCTGCTGAGGAGGAGGGAGGGCAGAGATGAAGGGTGGAGAGGAAGGCAGAGATGAAGGGTGGAGAGGAAGACAGAGATGAAGGGTGGAGAGGAAGACAGAGATGAAGGGTGGAGAGGAGGGCAGAGATGAAGGGTGGAGAGGAAGACAGAGATGAAGGGTGGAGAGGAGGGCAGAGATGAAGGGTGGAGAGGAGGGCAGAGATGAAGGGTGGAGAGGAGGGCAGAGATGAAGGGTGGAGAGGAGGGCAGAGATGAAGGGTGGAGAGGAGGGCAGAGATGAAGGGTGGAGAGGAGGGCAGAGATGAAGGGTGGAGAGGAAGGCAGAGATGAAGGGTGGAGAGGAGGGCAGAGATGAAGGGTGGAGAGGAAGACAGAGATGAAGGGTGGAGAGGAGGGCAGAGATGAAGGGTGGAGAGGAAGACAGAGATGAAGGGTGGAGAGGAGGGCAGAGATGAAGGGTGGAGAGGAGGGCAGAGATGAAGGGTGGAGAGGAGGGCAGAGATGAAGGGTGGAGAGGAGGGCAGAGATGAAGGGTGGAGAGGAGGACACAGATGAAGGGTGGAGAGGAGGGCAGAGATGAAGGGTGGAGAGGAGGGCAGAGATGAAGGGTGGAGAGGAGGGCAGAGATGAAGGGTGGAGAGGAAGGCAGAGATGAAGGGTGGAGAGGAGGGCAGAGATGAAGGGTGGATAGGAGGGCAGAGATGAAGGGTGGAGAGGAGGGCAGAGATGAAGGGTGGAGAGGAGGGCAGAGATGAAGGGTGGAGAGGAGGGCAGAGATGAAGGGTGGAGAGGAGGGCAGAGATGAAGGGTGGAGAGGAAGGCAGAGATGAAGGGTGGAGAGGAGGGCAGAGATGAAGGGTGGAGAGGAGGGCAGAGATGAAGGGTGGAGAGGAGGGCAGAGATGAAGGGTGGAGAGGAGGGCAGAGATGAAGGGTGGAGAGGAGGGCAGAGATGAAGGGTGGAGAGGAGGGCAGAGATGAAGGGTGGAGAGGAAGGCAGAGATGAAGGGTGGAGAGGAGGGCAGAGATGAAGGGTGGAGAGGAGGGCAGAGATGAAGGGTGGAGAGGAAGGCAGAGATGAAGGGTGGAGAGGAGGGCAGAGATGAAGGGTGGAGAGGAGGGCAGAGATGAAGGGTGGAGAGGAGGGCAGAGATGAAGGGTGGAGAGGAGGGCAGAGATGAAGGGTGGAGAGGAAGGCAGAGATGAAGGGTGGAGAGGGCTGCAGAGAAGAGCCCGGCTCTGGTGTCAGTGGGCATGATGTCAGCAGGAATCGTCCCACCTACTGAAGACCCTCCCACGCCGCTCTCTGTGTGTGCTCTTCATAAAGGAGCTTGCCCTCAGGAGTCCTCCTCTCCACAGGACAGTTCTTTTGAGTTGGTCTTTCTAGAAAGCCCTGTCACTGTAGACACATGGCACCAGCCTTGTCTGACCAGCATGTAAATTCCTTTTCTTATACATTTCATTAAACCTCTAAAGACATTTTTGTTTCATTACCCAGATTCATAATATTCATTTTCAACAACAATTAAAACAGAATACCAACCAAACACACTGTAAGAACGAATGACTAAACCTACCCAGGTTCCTATACAGCGGTGGTTGGATTTTATGGTACACGTTCCCTGTGGATAATCCACACCACAAAACACAGATAATCGGGCTGTGTCGTGTCTCACAGGGACTGTGAGCTCAGACCTACAGGGACTCCAAGGCCACACAGGCTCCTGGGCTGAGTGTGACTAGACGTGGGCCCTGGGTCACATCGATGGGGTTACAGTTCTGGTATTAACAGTTAATGGTATACTTTTCCCATATTTGGGATCTCCTCTTTGCCCTGATCCAGATTTCTAGGCCTATTCCCAGCTCTGACACCACCTTCCCAGACAATACTTTTAGTCCACCTGCCTGTTGGCTGTCGGGCTCAGGCAAAAACTAGTAAAGTCAATGGGCCCCCTGGAATAGACCCACAATAGACCTTCTAGCTTCTCCCAGTTGGAGACCCCCAAACTCATCGGCTCTACCCCTGCCTTTAGGGTCCTGATCACTAAACAATTTGTTCTGCTTTGTATCTTGATGCTTTTTCAGCCACCAGGTTCCAGATGCTGCCATGACACCAACCTGACCTCCCTGGGCAGACGCCCTCCCCCATGTGTCCTGGAGCCTCCTCTCCCCAGAGCCCTGCCCCACTAGGGACAGACAGACACAGGCTGGGGGTGTGGATCCCCCTGCCAACACCCATGTCCAGTGGAGAAGCAATGACAGAAGCCAGACCTCCCACCTTCTGCTCCCCATAAAGAATTTGGGTCCATCCCCACCCAAAGAGGTGGAGGAACGTTAGGGGAAGATGACCAGAGGGCTCTGAACTCCAACTCCATCAGGACCCGGATTGAGAAGAGGAGAAGGGGGGACATTTGGATGTAGTAAGAGGTGTAGGTGTGACTTAGGAAGAGAAGATGGAAACAAAGAAAAAGCCAATCAATATATATCAACCCGGGTGTGGTGGCAGAAGCATAGTCAGCCCACATCTGCAGCCTTGGGAGAACTGCTTTAGCTCCCTTCCAGCGGAGGGACTGGGGACACAGAGCTCTGGGGGTGGGGACGGTGCAGAGCTCTACCCTGTTATCTTAGTTTCGCAAATCAGTATTAAATCTCCAATAAAAAGATAAGAAACTGTTATCTCCTTGGGATCAGCATTTCTAGAAAATTTTGCTGATCCCAAGGAGATAGCAGAGAAAATGTTTAAGGAAAACATTTTCAGGAAGTCTGAAGAAATACAAAGCCTTCATTTCAATATGAAGAAATGAATTAAGAAAGAAACCCATGACCCATGACACCCAAGATTCACTTGATCGGAAAGTGGAAGACAGAAAAGCAGAACAAGGAGCTGGGTGCTGGTGTACCTGGTAGAGCGCACACTACAGTGCGCAAGGACCCAGGTTCAAACCCCCGGCCCCCACCTACAGGGGGCAAGCTTCATGAGCAGTGAAGCAGGGCTGCAGGTGTCTCTCTGTCTGTCTCCCTCTCTATCTCCCCCTTCCTCTCGGTTTCCCCTTGTCTCTATCAAATAAATAAATATAAATATTTTTAAAAATCTAAAAAATAAACAGTAACAGAGTGTGGGGACACTTTGAATGCCTCCTAGTCTCAAACAGCAAGTCAAGCAAGGAGGCCGAGGGTTCTCGGCAGAGAAATGACCTTGTCTGACAGCCGGGTTGACCGCATCACTGCGTTCTGTGTGGACGGCCCACGACGGGGCCAAGGACAGAGACAGGGCTGGCCTGCAGCCAGCAGGTAGAGAGGAGGACAGTGGCTAAGCCAGGGTGGCTGTGGGCAGAAACTGGTTGCTGGGAAAGGACAGACTCAAGGAAGGGCCAGTGGGGTTTCTTTAGAAATGGGGGGGCACTGAGTTAAGCACACGCAGGACTAAGCACAGGGCCCACACAGGGACCAGGTCCAGCACACACAGGACTAAGCACAGGGCCACACAGGGACCAGGTCCAGCACACACAGGACTAAGCACAGGGCCCACACAGGGACCAGGTCCAACACACGCAGGACTAAGCACAGGGCCCACACAGGGACCAGGTCCAGCACACGCAGGACTAAGCACAGGGCCCACACAGGGACCAGGTCCAGCACACGCAGGACTAAGCACAGGGCCCACACAGGGACCAGGTCCAGCACACGCAGGACTAAGCACAGGGCCCACACAGGGACCAGGTCCAGCACACGCAGGACTAAGCACAGGGCCCACACAGGGACCAGGTCCAGCACACACAGGACTAAGCACAGGGCCACACAGGGACCAGGTCCAGCACACGCAGGACTAAGCACAGGGCCACACAGGGACCAGGTCCAGCACACGCAGGACTAAGCACAGGGCCACACAGGCACCAGGTCCAGCACACGCAGGACTAAGCACAGGGCCCACACAGGGACCAGGTCCAGCACACACAGGACTAAGCACAGGGCCCACACAAGGACCAGGTCCAGCACACACAGGACTAAGCACAGGGCCCACACAGGGACCAGGTCCAGCACACACAGGACTAAGCACAGGGCCCACACAAGGACCAGGTCCAGCACACACAGGACTAAGCACAGGGGCCACACAGGGACCAGGTCCAGCACACACAGGACTAAGCACAGGGCCCACACAGGGACCAGGTCCAGCACATGCAGGACTAAGCACAGGGCCACACAGGGACCAGGTCCAGCACACGCAGGACTAAGCACAGGGCCCACACAGGGACCAGGTCCAGCACACACAGGACTAAGCACAGGGCCACACAGGGACCAGGTCCAGCACACACAGGACTAAGCACAGGGGCAGCACAGGGACCAGGTCCAGCACACGCAGGACTAAGCACAGGGCCCACACAGGGACCAGGTCCAGCACACGCAGGACTAAGCACAGGGCCACACAGGGACCAGGTCCAGCACACGCAGGACTAAGCACAGGGCCCACACAGGGACCAGGTCCAGCACACACAGGACTAAGCACAGGGCCACACAGGCACCAGGTCCAGCACACACAGGACTAAGCACAGGGGCCACACAGGGACCAGGTCCAGCACACGCAGGACTAAGCACAGGGCCCACACAGGGACCAGGTCCAGCACACACAGGACTAAGCACAGGGGCCACACAGGGACCAGGTCCAGCACACGCAGGACTAAGCACAGGGCCCACACAGGGACCAGGTCCAGCACACACAGGACTAAGCACAGGGTCCACACAGGGACCAGATTCGAGCTTCCGGTTCCCTACCTGTAGTTTCACAAGCGGTGAAGCAGGACTGCAGCTGTCTCTATGTGTCTCCTCCTCTCTATCTCCTCCTCTCTCCATTTCTCTCTGTCTCTATCCAACAACAGCAGCAACAACAGTGGTAAAAAGATGGCCTCCAGGAGCTGTGGATTCGTAGTGCTGACACCAAGCCCCAGCGATAACCCTGGAGGCAAAAAAAAAAAAAAAAAAAGAAAGAAGGAGAGAACGAAAGAAGGAGAGAAAGGAAGGGAGGAAGGAAGGAAGGGAGGAAGGGAGGGAGGGAGGGAAGGAGGGAGGGAGAAAGTAGCGGGATGTGAGAGAATGAGGGTGTCTCCCCAGTTTGAAACTGGAGCAAAAGATGGGGTTGCCATCAACAGAGACGAGGGAGGGCTGCCCAGGGAGCGCAGCTTAGGGAATGGAAACCGGAAGTCAGCTTTGGACACCCGACGTTTGAGAGACCCACGAGGAGAGCTGTCGTAGGCCCTGACACCCATAAGACTAATTGATCCTTTCCACCGAGCCCTTTTTACTGGCAGTAAGTATTCTTTTACCAAAGAAGCCGCGTGAAGATGAAGGGGCAGGCCGCTCCCTCCTCCTCTGACAAGTACAGAAGCCTCCCACCGCCTAAGGCTCCACTGGCAGAGTTTTCATTCTAGGGGCTGGAGACACAGCACACTGTCTGCAAAGACTTGGATGCCTGAGGCTCTGAGGTCCCGGAGCCCCCACCAACCGGAGCTGAGTAGCGCTCTGATCACGATCACGATCACTCCCTGTTTCTTTCTCCCAGTGTCTCTCTTTCTTTAAAATTAACAAAATTTTTGTTAATTTTTTATTTTTTGGAAAAGATTTGTTAAAAGGAGGAGGAGGAGGAAGAGGGACAAGAACAAGTCCACCGTGACGGCCCGTCTGGCTCCAGCCTCGATGGACAGACATCCACGGCCGCTCCCCCAGGAAGGCCACCAGCCCTCTGTGAGACGGCAGCTCCCACAGGCTCCCCTTTGATGGGTCCCTTCTCCTGGCAGAAGCTGGCCTCCAATTTGGCCTCCAGGCCTGTTTTCCTTGGAGATCATCATCATTTTCTAACAGGAAAACGAGTTCAGGTTTACCTGTGAGCGAGGTAAAAGGCCAGACCGGGCACTGGGCTGCCCAGAGCAGCCTGGCTCTCTGCCACGGGCCCAGCCTGCCCTGGCAGAGGAGCCCCAGTCCCCAATGTATAATAAATAAGGCAGCGGGGGCGGGCACTGCCTACACACTGGGCTTTTGTGAAGATTCATGAATTAATGTGTATAAAACACGAGGAGCCACTCAAACAAAAGGACAATGAGGCCACTTGTGAGCGTTTCAGATTCTGTCAGAGCAAAATTAACTCTTACAAGCCCCACCGAAAATCAGACAGAACCCCAGCAAGAAACCCCAAGCTGCCCGTATGGTCTGAAAAAACAAGATGAGGTGGCAGGGGAAAGCTCTCTGGGACTTCCGATTCTGATGCAGGCTTCCTGGAAACGGTTTCCAGGCTGGCGGGGGCGCACCTGGTTAAGCGCACACTACAGTGGGCAAGGACCCGGGTTCCAGCCCCTGGTCTCCAGCTGCAGGGGGAAAACTTCACGAGTGGTGAAGCAGTGTTGCAGGCGTCTGTCTCTCTCCCTCCTTACCTCCCCTCCCCTCTCAATTTCTCTCCATCTCTATCCAATAAGAAAGAAAGATTAAAAAGAAATGTTTCTCAAGATAAAAACTCAATACTAGCCAAGTTACAGTCAAAAAGTTAAAGTCCGGGAGGTGGCGCAGTGGATAAAGCATTGGATTCTCAAGCATGAGGGACCCCAATGACGGGAAAGATGCCCAGAGGGCTCTGAACCCCAACTGCATCAGGACCCGGAGAGAGAGGAGGAGGAAGAAGAGAGGGACATTTGGATTAGTAATAGGTGTGACTTGAAAAAGATGAGAAGATGGGACCTTAAGGGGAGAAAAGGGGCAAATAAACACGAAGACAGACACGTGGTTGTAGAAATCATAGTCAACCCACATCTGCAGCCTTGGGAGACCTGCTGGAGCTCCCAGTGGAGGGAGTGGGGGGTCTGGAAGTCTGGTGGTGGGAACAGGGTGGAGTTGTACCTCTGTTGTCTTGTAGTTTTGTAAATCAATATTCAGTCACTAGTAAGTAAAGAAATAGGTTCAGCTCCTTAAAATGCTGTCCTTCCTCTACCTCTACCCCCTCCCCGAGGTTCCTTGTGGCCTGGGAAGTCTAGCTTCTGCTCCTGCCACTCCAGGTCAAATGTGAGAGCCCCACTCCCAGGAACTGACATCCCTCCTTCCTCTAAAGCAGACACTTGTGGGGTTTAGGGTGTCTGTGATCCTTCCCCTTTTCATAAGCATCTAAATGCCCTCACTGACGGGGAGGGGTGCTGGGCTGACAGCATAATAGTTATGCAAACAACTTTCCTGCTTGGACCTCCAAGGTCCAAGGTTCAGTCCCCAGCACCACCATAAGTCAGAGCTGAGCAGTGTTCTGGAAAAGAAATACAACTTTAAACAGAAAAATTGGGGCCAGGTGGTGATGCACCTGGTTGAGTGCATATGTTACAGTGCAAAAGGACCCGGGTTCAAGCCCCTGGTCCCCACCTGCAGGGGGAAGCTTCATGAGTGGTGAAGCAGGGCTGCAGGTGTCTTCCTCTCTGTCTTCCCCTTCCCTCTCAATTTCTCTCTGTCTCTATCCAATAAATAAAGATAGTAAAAGGTGTTTAAAATTAACTTAAAAAAATTAAAAGTCACTGAGGAACCCTCTGTTTCATATAAATCTGACAGCAAATAGAAGCCCACTGTCTCCGGAGAAGCCAATGGCGAGGTGGCCGGGCCCTAGAATAGGCCTCAAATGCATGAGGCCCTGCATCTTATCCCATCTAAATACAGCATGAGACACAGAAGGAAGGAAGGAAGGAAGGAAGGAAGGAAGGAAGGAAGGAAGGAAGGAAGGGAGGGAGGAAAGGACAAGGCAGTCTTGCTCTCCCTGCCCCAGCACCACGAGAACTGAGTGGGTGGGGGTGGCGTGCGCGGTGAGGGCCCAGAAGCAGGCAGGCCGTACCTCCTGTCAACATGGACTTCTGCTGCTGGCCCAGAACACTGGCTGCAGCCCTCCCCTGCTGGCCTCATGTGATTCTCCTTTACAAACTGGCCACTGTGCCACACCCCCCAAACGGCAACACCTTGGACCCTCCCTGTGTTGTCTTCCTGGAAAATAAAGAGCAGGGGTCCAGGCAGGAGTGCCAGGCTCAATCCTGACTGGCCAAGACGCACGTGAAAGGACCAGAAGGAGTCAGCTAGACAAGAGGGAGGCCGGAGGCCAGGGCAGAGCTCCTGGGAGCAGAGAACTGCCCAGCTGTGTGAAGGTTTGGAATGGCTTCCTCAGAGAGCCCTGTGTGAGGTACGGGGGGAGAGGCGAGGGACTAGAGCCAACGTCCACGCCCTCGGCACCTTGCCGACTGTTTGACTTTCCACCCTGAAAACTAATCATGGCTTGCTCAGAAGTACAAGCACTAAAGAAAGACAGACACAGGCTGGGGTTGTGGATCCACCTGCCAACACCCATGTCCAGTGGAGAAGCCATGACAGAAGCCAGAACTCCCACCTTCTGCTCCCCATAAAGGATCTGGGTCCAGGCTCCCAGAGGGATAGAGAACAGGGAAGCTTCCAGTGGAGGGGAGGGGACACGGGACTCTGGTGGTGGGAACTGTGTGGGATTGTGCCCCTGTCATCTTACAGTCTTGTCAATCATTACTAAATCACTAATAAATTTTTTAAATATTAAAAAAAGAAGCACGAGCATGATCGCTAAAATCCAGAGGGGAATCAAACTCTGTAGTTGCCTCTGATAAGCTCTGTGAAGTTCCCTTGTTCCTCATCTGAGCACCTCCATGAGGGGCAGGGTGTCAAGCCAAGACACCTGCTGTGCTGAGTCCGTCCCCAATAACTGTGTGTGTATATATGTGACACCTGCTGTGCTGAGCCCGTCCCCAATAACTGTGTGTGTCTATATGTGACACCTGCTGTGCTGAGCCCGTCCCCAATAACTGCGTGTGTACATATGTGACACCTGCTGTGCTGAGCCCGTCCCCAATAACTGGAGGCTTCTCCAGGTCCAGCAAGGCTGTTTTATGGCCTGGCTCTTCCTCGCTGAGTCAGGGAGCTGGAGCTGGAGCTGGAGCCCACACCTCAGCCAGCACCCGCTGCGCGGCCACCCGGAGAAGCCACCTGCCAGACCAGGCGTGTAACAAACTCCACATCCCTCATCTGGCCTTGCACAGCACATACTTAAACTCACACTCAGCCCTCCTTGCTGTTTTTATGACAGTGTAGCACATATACATTGTCCGGAAGGAAGGAAGGAAGGAAGGAAGGAAGGAAGGAGGGAAGAAAGAGAGAGAGAGAGAAAGAGAGAGAGGAAGAGAGGAAGGAAGGAAGGAAGGAAGGAAGGAAGGAAGGAAGGAAGGAAGGAAGGAAAAAAGAAAGAAAGGTGCACTGCACCAAAGCAAAGCCCTCTGGGGAAGGGGGGGCGTGAGGTGGGGGATGACTTTGTGTCCCAGTGCAAAATGCTGGACATGGACCTAACTGAGGGGGGAAGAATTTGCACAGCATTAACCCCCAGCACAGTTAAAGAAAAGCTGTGTTCATTTAAACACAGGTGAGAGATTAAAAATCGCCTCTACTTCTCTCTGTATGGGAAGCAATTAAAAAAAAAAACTGTTTCTTTTTAAAAAAGTGTTTTTATTGTCTTTTATTTACTTATTGGATAGAGACAGCCAGAAATCAAGAGAGAAGGGGGAGACAGAGAGGGAGAGAGACAGAGAGACACCTGCAGCCCTGCTTCACCGCTCATGAAGCTTTTCCCCTGCAGGTGGGGACTGAGGACTTGAACCCAGGTCCTTGCGCACTGTAATGTGTGGTCAGTCAGGTGCGCCAGCACCCAGGCCCTATGAAACAATCTTTCATGTACATCTGGCCTCAGACAATCTGTCCGTGTGCACGTCTTAACCCCCACTTTGTAAAATCCTACGTGAGGGAGCCAAGGTCCGCCCCACAAACAGGCACCCTGGCAGGACGTCATCTCCAGAACAGTCACCCTGTCCCTCCCTTTCCTGAAACAAGCCACGACCTCAGTGTCAGCAAGCAAAGCACACGGGCTGCCCCAAAAGGAGAGAGAGGAACTGTGGAAGTACCCGTAGGGAAGTCAACCACATATTTGGGATTCTGGGGGAACAAGTCAATCAGACACCTGGCAGGAAAAAAAATTAAGGAAATTATTGAGATGTGATACACTTCCTGTCAAAACAACATAGGGGTGAGTCAGCAGACTAGCATCTTCCAAACACTCTGGGGCTTTGGATGCCTGAAAGTTTACTGGTGTTCAGCCGTGATGCAGGAGCGCTGTTTAAGGGCTGAACTGTTCAAGTGGTCGGCCCAAAAATAAAAGCCAGCTGGATGCCAGTTGTTTCAATAAAGCCAGAAAAATAAAGCAATAAAGTTCACCACACATTCACCGAGATCAAGCCCAGCCTCCAACACACCAGGGAAAGCTTCCGCGCTCTGATGTCTCTCCCTGCTCCTGTGCCTGCTTCTCCTTCTGTCTTATAAAGTCAGCTCAGAGCAGTGATCCCCAACCCCAGAGAAAGAGTGTGGGAGACAGCATCATGGTTCTGCAAAAAGAATTTCATGCCTGAGGCTCCAAAGTCCCAGGTTCCATCCCCTGCATCATCATAAACTAGAGTTGAGCAGAGCTCTGATAAAAAATCATTAATTAATTAATTAAAATGGGGATATGGGATGTTCTCTCTCAGGCAGAAGTTGAAAAACAAGATCAGGTGAGCAAACACAAGTAGAACCTGAACTGGAGTTGGCGTATTGCACCAAAGCAAAAGACTCTGGGGTGGGTGGGTGGGGAGAATTCAGGTCCAAGAAGGATGACAGAGGATCTAGTGGGGGGTTGCATCGTTATATGGAAAACTGGGAAATGTTATGCATGTACAGTCTATTGTATTTACTGTAGAATGTAAAACATTAATTCCCCAATAAAGAAATTAAAAAAAAAAAACTGGGGGAAACCGCCACACCTATGCACATCTAATCTTTGACAAAGGGGCCCAGACTATTAAATGGGGAAAGCAGAGTCTCTTCAACAAGTGGTGTTGGAAACAATGGGTTGAAACATGCAGAAGAATGAAACTGAGCCACTATATTTCACCAAATACAAAAGTAAATTCCAAGTGGATCAAGAACTTGGATGTTAGACCAGAAACTATCAGATACTTAGAGGAAAATATTGGCAGAACTCTTTTCCGCATAAATTTTAAAGACATTTTCAATGAAACAAATCCAGTTACAAAGAAGACTAAGGCAAGTATAAACCTATGGGACTACATCAAATTAAAAAGCTTCTGCACTGCAAAAGAAACCACTACCCAAACCAAGAGACCCCTCACAGAATGGGAGAAGATCTTTACATGCCATACATCAGATAAGAGTTTAATAACCAACATATATAAAGAGCTTGCCAGACTCAACAACAAGACAACAAATAACCCCATCCAAAAATGGGGGGAGGACATGGACAGAATATTCACCACAGAAGAGATCCAAAAGGCTGAGAAACACATGAAAAAATGCTCCAAGTCTCTGATTGCCAGAGAAATGCAAATAAAGACAACAATAAGATACCACTTCACTCCTGTGAGAATGTCACATATCAGAAAATGTTGGTATGCATGAGACCCCTTCTGTTTCATTTGGTTTAAATCCCCCCTGCTTAACACTATTCTATTTACATAACCACTTCATTCTATTTACATAACCACTGTTAACAAGTTCCACCCTCCCTCCAGGGCATTTGTGGTTCAGTGATAGGATTCTCGCCTAATCTGCCCCCTCTTTGTCACACTCTGATTTTCACCAGTCACTTTTCTCTCCACCCTCTCTATGTCATATCCTGTTTCCACCTTACTTGGCAAGTATATATAAAGACAGCATTGTGAGTTTTACAGTAATGTACTTTGAGTTTAACTTAGCTCATCTTAGATTGCGCTGCGTCCTGCATGAATAAAGAGATACTGCCTACAGCTCAACCATGAATCCCTGGTCGTCTGTTACCCGCCCGTGAAGCCAGGCCGGCGAAAACAACTTAACCCATCGAAAACAACAAGAAAAGGTAACAGCAGCAAATGCTGGAGAGGCTGTGGGGTCAAAGGAACCCTCCTGCACTGCTGGTGGGAATGTCAATTGGTCCAACCTCTGTGGAGAACAGTCTGGAGACTCTCAGAAGGCTAGAAATGGACCTACCCTATGACCCTGCAATTCCTCTCCTGGGGATAGATCCTAAGGAACCCAACACACCCGTCCAAAAAGATCTGTGTACACATATGTTCTTAGCAACACAATTTATAATAGCCAAAACCTGCAAGCAACCCAGGTGTCCAACAACAGATGAGTGGCTGAACAAGTTGTGGTCTATATACACAATGGAATACTACTCAGCTGTAAAAAAAATGGTGACTTCACCGTTTTCAGCTGATCTTGGATGAACCTTGAAAAAATCATGTTGAGTGAAATAAGTCAGAAACAGAAGGATGAATATGGGATGATCTCACTCTCAGGCAGAAGTTGAAAAACAAGATCAGAAAAGAAAACACAAGTAGAACCTGAAATGGAATTGGCGTATTGCACCAAAGTAAAAGACTTTGGGGTGGGTGGGTGGGGAGAATACAGGTCCAAGAAGGATGACAGAGGACCTGGTGGGGGTTGTATTGTTATATGGAAAACTGGGGAATGTTATGCATGTACAAACTATTGTATTTACTGTTGAATGTAAAATATTAATTCTCCAATAAAGAAATTAAAAAAAAAACTGGGAGAAAAAGTCACGGCAAAAAGATAAAAGAAATTCAACTTAGTGTCTTCAGAGCTGTATTCTTTAATGCCACTGCAGCAACATAAAGTCTGATCATTTTTAAAGAAATGTTTTATTTCTTTATTTAATGAGAGAGAGAGGACAGAGACCAGAGCACTCTGGCCTCCATCCATGATGTATCTTCCCAGCCCAAGTGTGTCCTTGGACCTCCCCTCGTCTAGCCTGGGCTACAGGTGTGGTCACCGATAGGATTCAGAATAAAAAAGGATGTGGCCCTATTACGTTAGAGACATCACAACCAGCTTGTTTTGATAAGCCAAACAGAACATCAAGCATTTTCAAAGCTCTGCAAAACTGCTCCACTTCTCAAGCATCTGCCTAAAAAAGAAGAAAGAAAATCGTACAGACACACACACACACACACACACACACACACACACACACACACACACTCACACACACGGTCATAACATATTGTCAAAACAAGCCAGAATACAACAAGTTGTTTGCCATTTGCAACGACAAGAGTGACCTGGAGGGGTTGAGCTTAATGAGACGGGTCAGAAAGAGAAAGGCACCGGCCAAGGTTCCAGCCAGCTGTGGGACAGAAGGTAAAGCAATCAGACCCAGACATGCTGCACCCAGCAGAGCGCACGCCCGGCCCCTTGCAAAGACCTGGCTTAAGCGCCTGGGCAGGGAGGGACTTGCTGAGCAGCGGAGCAGTGCTGTCGATGTCTCTCCTCTCTGTCCCGTTCCCTCTTGATCTCTGTGTCTCTGTCTGTCCCTTCCCTGAAAACAAGAAAAAGAAAACAATGGCTGCTGGGAGCAGCGGCCTCAGAGATGACGGGACAAGAAAGAAGCAGGTGGGCTGTGCTCCCGGTCACAGCAACACAGGCGACAGGCAGGTGGCTTCTAACTGCAGAGCTGAGCCCAGCTGAGGGGAAAGGGTCTGAGGGACACCGGCGGAGGCAGGTTCACTCCACAGGCGTGGAGACCAGTGGCAGCATACTCCTGGGACCCTCCCACTAAACTGTGCAGTGCTGGGAGCTGAAAGCACCTCGATGTTTAACAAAGTCTTTTCTGCCTTGTAACGATGTTTAACAAAGTCTTTCTGCCTTGTAACACCGTCTCTTTTCCCCAGTTACTACAAATATCTAAATTTGTACATCCAAATTTGAAACGAAGTGTTCATTTATAACTATGTGAGTTCAAGAAAGTTTAAAAACAAGCTTAAGCATCTGTGGTTGAATTCTGGTGTCTGGAGGATGTTCACTCTGCCTGTGCTGCTGAGGCGGGGTTCCCAGGGTCCTTTAAGATACCTCCCGGTCGTGGTCTGGGAGGTGGCACAGTGGATAAAGCACTGGACTCTCAAGCGTGAGGTCCTGAGTTCAAGCCCCTGCAGCACATGTACCAGAGTGATGTCTGGTTCTCTCCTATCTTTCTCATCAATAAATAAATAAATAATCTTTAAAAAAAAAAAAAAAAAAAAGATACCTCCTGGTGTGTCCCTGAATGGAGCTGGGGCCTGAAGTAAGCGCTAAGTCTTTACGCAGGGAGGCCGAGAGGAACAGCAGCACTGACTGCATCAGGGCCTTCCTCAGCATCTGGCCACCAGCGGTGCAGTGCTGGGCTCCTCTCCCGGCGGCACTCGGCCAGCACAGACTCTCCACTGGCAGCCGGCTCTCCAGCCCCAAGGCCCGTTCTCCCTGCGCTGCACTTGTTCTCATAGTCTCTTAGCATCACTGAAGCAGACACGCCACTCTAAGCACCATCTGCACTGGAAATATACAACATCAAAAACGTGGGGGTGGACAATACTCCAGTCCACATGGCTCCCAGAAAAATTAAGTAATTGATTGATTAATTAATTAATTAATTAATGCAAAAGCAGAGCCTCCGCTTGGGCTGAGAGCCGCCCTGCCCCTCTCTACATGGGCTTGTCTGCCTCAGGCATGGCTGTGCCTCCCAACAGTGACCTTCCAGTATCTGTAAGCCGCCAGCACTCAAAGTCTGGGTGTCACCTAGTACCTGCTCACCAGACTCAACAAAGACTCTACATTCAAATTCCCTGAAGTAGCAACGCTGGGAGGCGTCCTCCTGAATGATAAGGCCCGCAGCTCCTGCAACCAGCCGGTGGAATCCTAACCAGAATGAGGCCTGATGTCCAGGTCGGATGTCTCTGTCCCGAGGCTCTGTGGGAGGCTGGGGGATGTCAATACCTCACAGTCCACAGTAATGTGTTGATATGCTTCTAATTCTGCTTCTAAAAACCCCTTCTGTTTCATTGGTTTAATCCCCCCTGCTTAACCCTGTATTCTATTTACATAACCACTGTTCACTAAGCACCGCCCTGCCTGCAGGGCATTGGTTTAATCCCCCCTGCTTAACCCTGTATTCTATTTACATAACCACTGTTCACTAAGCACCGCCCTGCCTGCAGGGCATTGGTTTAATCCCCCCTGCTTAACCCTGTATTCTATTTACATAACCACTGTTCACTAAGCACCATCCTGCCTGCAGGGCACTGGTTTAATCCCCCCTGCTTAACCCTGTGTTCTATTTACATAACCACTGTTCACTAAGCACCGCCCTGCCTGCAGGGCATTGGTTTAATCCCCATTGGTTCACGATGTGTTTTTGCTCCGCCCCCTCTCTTAGTCACACGCTGATTTTCACCAGTCACTTTTCACTCCACCCTCTCTACCTCACATCCTGTTACACCCTACTTGGCAAGTATATTAGTTTAGTTTTAGCATAGCTTGGTTTCGATTGTGCTGTGTTCCGCATGAATAAAGACTGATCTGCGTACCACCCAGCCATGAGTCCCGGGTCATCTGTCTCCCGTCAGTGAAGCTCAGCCCGACAGTAATGTTCATATCGGTTATTAAGAGCCCCAGCTCCCCACTTGCAGGGGAGTCACTTCACAGGCGGTGGGTGAAGCAGGTCTGCAGGTGTCTGTCTTTCTCTCCCCCCTCTGTCTTCCCCTCCTCTCTCCATTTCTGTCTATCTGGCAACAACAACATCAATAACAACAATAGTAATAACTACAACAATAAAACAACAAGGGCAACAAAAGGGAATAAATAGACAAATATTTTTTAAAAATAAATATTGGTTATTAAGACACCAGAAATGCACATGGAACACTAGAGGCTTTAAAAATTGACTGTACCTCTGGAAAAGTGCATCCGAAATAAAACAGAAGGGAAGTCGCCAAGTTTCTTCAGAAAAAAAGAGAGAGACAGGGAATGAAAGCAAGACAATGAAAAGGCCAGAAGGGAACAGAACCATCAGGTCCTTTAGCTGAAAACGGGCATTTCTCAAGAGAGCCCTACACTCCAGGGCGCACTCTTCACTCAGCCTAAACGGAGTTAAGTACATTAAGCTCCAGCTACTAAAATGAAATTCATATCCACTTCCAGGCATCTCAGAATTCAATTTAAAATGATTACTGGATTATTACTGGCTGATTCCACCTCACTGTGTGTCAAGAATTCAGACAACAGCAACAGGAGCTGTCACGACACAGGAACCTCAGGCTGTGAGCGACTCCTTATAAAACCTCAGCACTGAAGTCGCATCTCCAAGCCCACCTTCGTAACTACTTAATGTGGCCAGTCAAGTCTGGGAAGCGAGTATCACGCTAGTAATTCAGGGAGGGACGAGTATCGAGTATCGTGCTAGTAATTCGGGGAGAGACAATCCTTCCATGCTCAGCAACGCAACCTGACACGGGGAGACCACAGACAGGACTTGGCTCCTCGGGAGTTTCGCTGGTGTGGCTCAGTCCTGTGCCGGAAGAGGGGACCGGGCCACCCACTATGCCGAGGACAGTGCTAAGACTTGAGCCCAAATTCTGATTCTAGTCAAGCCTCTGCTACACCCAGAGAAGCAAACAAAGAAAAATCAACCCCAGCAGAGCCAGGTGGTGGCACCCTCAGTTGAGCGGACATGTCACCGCGAGCAAGGACCTGGGTTCAAGCACAGTGAAGCAGTGCTGCAGGTATCTCTCCCAGAGTGGAAGATGTTAGGGGGAGATGACCAGAGGATTCTGAACCCTTCTAATTCCATCAGGACCCAGAGAGAGAAGAAAAAAAAAAAAAAGGAAGGACACTCAGAAGGAGTATGTGTGAGTTAGAAAGGAAGAGAAGGCATAGATAAAATGGGCAAAAAGAAAATGAAAAATGGGCAAATACAGTCACAGAAATAATAGTCAACCCCTATCTGTGCTCAGACATCTCTGGCAGCTTCTGAGAGAGTCTGCAAGCTGAGAAGGCTTGTCGCTACGCCAAGTGAGCCAGCCAAGCCGCCAGCACGCACAGCTTTTGCTGTGAGCACCCGGCCACCCCACCAGGTCGCGGTCTGCCATCAAGGCCTTCCCCGTCTGACTGGGGCACGTAGTGGGCACCAGCAATCGGTGGTCGGAATTCACAAGGGGACGTGGAGATGGAGTGAACACCAGCAAGGCTGTGGTTTTATGTTTGTGATCTTTCCATTTGTGATTACTTGTAGGTGACAAGATCGTCAGATTCCAAGCGTACAGCTTCACAGCACACCCACCACCAGGTGTGTCCTCACCCTCCACCTCCAGAACCACCAGAGGCCTCAGAAGCCTTACTAGCAGTCTGCTTGCTCCTCTTCCGTTTGGATTTTTGTTTTTGGCAGGTTTGTGTAAACCAGGCCTCTGGATTCCACATCTGATAGTTGGCATTCGTCTCTTTACTTAGTTCACCAAGCATCATCACCTCCAGTTCTGTCCACTTTGTCCCAAAGGACACAGTCTCATCTTCTTCATTACAGAGCGGTATTCCACGGAGCATATGTCCATAGCTTCTTTTGAGTGGCTACTTTTCAGGAGGTCAAAGGTCTCAGAGACAGAAGTTTGCAATTGCTTCCAGGACTGCAGTGGGTTTTAGTGAGAGGAAGGGGGCTAGCACAAGTAAGTTAAGTCAGAAAGCAATGACTGCTCCTGGATAGTCGAGGGGAGGCTTCCGGGCACGGCTGACAGGCCAGCAGTGGGACAGAGACCATGACAGAATGACAGAAGGCCAGCGGTACCCGGCGCTGGGAAGCTGGAGATGCTCGGCCCACCTGCGGGGGAGCCTCATGAGCGATGGAGCAGGGCTGCAGGTGTCTATCTGCCTCTCACCCTCTCTACCTCCTCCTTCTCTCTCAATTTCTGGCTGTTTTTATCCATTAAATAAAGATAATAAAATTTTTTTTTCAATATTTATTATTTTTTTTAAGAAAGGATTAATTAACAAAACCATAGGGTAGGAGGGGTACAACTCCACACAATTCCCACCGCCCAATCTCCATATCCCACCCCCTCCCCCGATAGCCTTCCCATTCTCTATCCCTCTGGGAGCATGGACCCAGGGTCATTGAGGGTTGCAGAAGGTAGAAGGTCTGGCTTCTGTAATTGCTTCCTCGCTGAACATGGGCATTGACTGGTCGGTCCATACTCCCAGTCTGCCTCTCTCTTTCCCTAGTAGGATGGGTCTCTGGGGAAGCTGAGCTCCAGGACACATTGGTGGTGTCTTCAATCCAGGGAAGTCTGGCCGGCATCCTGATGACACCTGGAACCTGGTGACTAAAAAGAGAGTTAACATACAAAGCCAAACAAATTGTTGAGCAATCATGGACCCAAAGCTTGGAAAAGTGGAGAGGAAGTATTAGGGAGGTACTCACTGCAAACTCTAGTATACTTCTGCTTTCTTACTTTGGTGCCATACTCCAAACTCAGTCAATTTCTGCTTTGCGTTTCTACTTCTTTTTTTTTTTTTTACATGCATAACATTCCCCAGATTCCCATTTAGCAATACAACCCCCACTATTTCATTCATCATCTTTCATGGACCTGTATTCTACCCACCCACCCACCCACCCCAGAGTCTTTTACTTTGGTGTAATACTCCAATTCCATTTCAGGTTCGACTTGTGTTTTCTTTTCTAATCTTGTTTTTCAACTTCGGCCTGAGAGTGAGATCATCCCATATTCATCCTTCTGTTTCTGACTTATTTCACTCAACATGATCTTTTCAAGGTCCATCCAAGATCGGCTGAAAACGGTGAAGTCACCATTTTTTACAGCTGAGTAGTATTCCATTGTGTATATATACCACAGCTTGCTCAGCCACTCATCTGTTGTTGGACACCTGGGTTGCTTCCAGGTTTTGGCTATTACAAATTGTGCTGCCAAGAACATATGTGTACACAGATCTTTTTGGATGGATGTGTTGGGTTCCTTAGGATATATCCCCAGGAGGGGAATTGCAGGGTCATAGGGTTCCGAGAGTTCTCCAGACTGTTCTCCACAGAGGTTGGACCAATTGACATTCCCACCAGCAGTGCAGGAGGGTTCCTTTGACCCCACACCCTCTCCAGCATTTGCTGCTGTTACCTTTTCTGATGTGTGACATTCTCCCAGGAGTGAAGTGATATCTCATTGTTGTCTTGATTTGCATTTCTCTGACAATCAGAGACTTGGAGCATTTTTTCATGTGTTTCTCGGCCTTTTGGATCTCTTCTGTGGTGAATATTCTGTCCAATTCCTCCCCCCATTTTTGGATGGGGTTATTTGTTGTCTTGTTATTGAGTCTGGTAAGCTCTTTATATATGTTGGTTATTAAACTCTTATCTGATGTATGGCATGTAAAGATCTTCTCCCATTCTGTGAGGGGTCTCTTGATTTGGGTAGTGGTTTCTTTTGCTGTGAAGAAGCTTTTTAATTTGATGTAGTCCCATAGGTTTATACTTGCCTTAGTCTTCCTTGTAATTGGATTCGTTTCATTGAAAATGTCTTTAAAATTTATGCGGAAAAAAGTTCTTCCAATATTTTCCTCTAAGTATCTGATAGTTTCTGGTCTAACATCCAAGTCCTTGATCCACTTGGAATTTACTTTTGTATTTGGTGAAATACAGTGATTCAGCTTCATTCTTCTGCATGTTTCAACCCATTGTTTCCAACACCATTTGTTGAAGAGACTCTGCTTTCCCCATGTAATAGTCTGGGCCCCTTTGTCAAAGATTAGATGTCCATAGGTGTGGGGCCTCATTTCTGGGCTCTCAATTCTATTCCACTGGTCAGTGTGTCTGTTCATGTTCCAGTACCAAGCAGTTTTGATGACAATGGCCCTATAATATAGTTTGAGATCTGGGAGTGTGATGCCTCCGGTTCTGTTCTTTTTTCTCAAGATTGTTTTGGCAATTCTAGGTCTTTTCTGGTTCCAGATAAACATTTGTAGCATTTTTTCTATTCTCCTAAAAAATGTGCTTGGGATCTTGATGGGGATAGCATTAAATTTGTAGATGGCTCTGGGTAATATATTCATTTTGATGATGTTAATTCTTCCAACCCATGAGCATGGAATATCTTTCCACTTCTTTGTGTCTTTTTCAATTTCTTTGAGTAGTGACTCATAATTTTCAGTATACAAGTCTTTCACTTCTTTGGTTAGGTTTATTCCTAGATATTTTATTGTTTTTGTTGCTATAGAAAAAGGAATTGATTTCTGGATTTCAATTTCTTCTAACTTAGTGTTTGCATAGAGGAATGCCACTGACTTTTGAATGTTAATTTTATAGCCTGACACATTACTGTATTGCCTGATGATTTCCAAAAGCTTCTTGCTAGATTCCTTAGGTTTTTCCATGTATACTATCATGTCATCTGCAAATAAGGAGAGTTTGACTTCTTCTCTTCCAATCTGTATTCCTTTAATTCCTTGCTCCTGCCTGATTGCTATGGCAAGAACTTCCAACACTATGTTGAATAGTAATGGTGATAGTGGGCAGCCCTGTCTAGTACCTGATCTGAGGGGAAATGCTTCCAGTTTTTCACCATTGAGTATGATGTTGGCTGTAGGTTTGCTATATATAGACTCCACTATCTTCAGGAATTTTCCATCTATTCCTATTTTTTGTAGTGTTTTGATCATAAAGGGATGTTGTATTTTGTCAAAGGCTTTCTCTGCATCTATTGATATGACCATGTGGTTTTTGGTCTTGCTTTTGTTGATGTGGTGGATCACATTGATTGATTTACGTATATTAAACCAACCTTGCATGCCTGGGATAAACCCCACTTGGTCATGATGAACAATCTTTTTGATATACTGCTGTATCCGGTTGGCTAGAATTTTGTTCAATATTTTCGCATCTATGTTCATCAGAGATATTGGTCTGTAGTTTTCTTTTTTGGTTGTGTCCCTGTCTGCTTTTGGTATCAGGGTGATGTTGGCTTCATAGAAGCTGGCAGGGAGTATTGCAGTGTCTTCAATCTTCTGGAAGACTTTTAAAAGTAGAGGTATTAGTTCTTCTTTGAAAGTTTTGTAGAATTCATTTGTAAAACCATCTGGTCCAGGACTTTTATTTTTGGGAAGATTTTTGATAACTGTTTCAATTTCATTAGCTGTGATGGGCCTGTTCATGTTATCCACTTCCTCTTTACTTAGTTTTGGAAGTTGGTAGGTATCTAGGAAATCATTCATTTCTTCCAGGTTCTCTAACTTGGTGGCATATAGTTGTTCATAGAAGCCTCGCATGATATGTTGAATTTCTGCAGTGTCTGTTGTGATATCTCCTCTTTCATTTACTATCCGATTTATTTGGGTCTTCTCCCTTTTTTGTTTTGTGAGTCTGGCTAAAGGTTTGTCGATTTTGTTTACTCTTTCGAAGAACCAACATTTACTTTCATTGATCTTTTGTATGGTTTTCCTATTCTCAATGTTATTTATTTCTGCCCTAACTTTAGTAATTTCTGTCCTTCTGGTTGCTTTAGGGTTCCTTTGTTGTTCTTCTTCTAGGTCTTTAAGATGTGCAATCAGGCTGTTTATTTGTGCCTTTTCTTGTTTCCTAATGTGTGCTTGTATAGCTATGAACTTCCCTCTTAGGACTGCTTTAGCTGTGTCCCAAATATTTTGATAGCTTGTGTCTTCATTTTCATTTAACTCTCGAAACATTTTGATTTCTTCCTTGATTTCCTCTTTGACCCAGAAGTTGTTAAGAAGTGTACTGTTGAGCTTCCACATTTTGGCACTGTTACTAATCTTTTGTTGATTGTTAAGTGTTAGTTTAATTCCACTGTGGTCTGAGAAGATGCTTGGGATGATTTCAGTGCTCTTGAATAGGCGCTGGATGACCCCGGATGGCCACTAGGGCATCATGGGAGCTGCTGACCTGCACCACCTCTCCAGACTCCAGCATCCACAGTGGCTGCTCTTTCATTTTTTTCTTTCTTTTCAAGTCTTTTGTTCCTTTTAAATTTTTATTATCTCCTCTCCTCTCCCGGATCAACTAGGAATACCAAAGGAGACCACCCGGACCGAAACAAGACAGGACTAAAATGACCACAGAAACCCAGTAAATCACCCGTGAGTACAAACACGCGTGGCTGGTGACAGAGAGGAGAGAGGGGCCTAAGGAGAGATTAAGTGACTGCTAACAGTTTGACAGTTTGTCAGTGGAGACACCACCATGCACAAGACACAAGTTCAAGCCCCCACTCCCATCAGCGCCTGCAGGGTTGGGGTCGGGGAAGCTTCATGAGTACTGCCCTCTGTTTCCTGCCCCTATCAGAAAGAGAGAGGAGAATTAGCTGCATAGGACGGTTGTGTTGATGTGTGTCACAGAGGCCCGGTGACAACCTGATGGCAAAAAAGAAGAAAAAGAAAACTATCAATTCTGGGAGTCTGGCGGTAGTGCAGCGGGTTAAGCACACACACATGGTGCAAAGCGCAAGGACCAGAGTAAGGATCCTGGTTCGAGCCCCCAGCTCCCCACCTGCAGGGGAGTCGCTTCACAGGCGGTGAAGCAGGTCTGCAGGTGTCTGTCTTTCTCTCCCCCTCTCTGTCTTCCCCACCTCTCTCCATTTCTCTCTGTCCTATCCAACAACGAATGACATCAACATCAACAACAATAATAACCACAACAAGGCTACAACAACACGGGCAACAAAAGGGGGGAAAATGGCCTCCAGGAGCAGTGGATTTGAGTGCAGGCACCAAGCCCCAGCAATAACCCTGGAGGCAAAAAAGAAAAAAGAAAAGAAAACTATCACTTCTACTCCTTTTACCGCTTGAGGAAAGTGGAGCTCAAAGTGTCACGGCCACACAGGGTCCAGCTGCAAGGCCCAGGCGGTCAGTCCCAGTCCCCCTGGGCCCTAGACTGGGGCTCCTTCACCAAGGCCACACTGAGAACCCACTGCCCTCTGAACCCCCAAGACCTGCTAGAGATCCCACTTTTTTAAATGCCTTTTTTTCTTTACTAATTTTTTTAAAGTTATCTTTACTTATTTATTGGCTAGAGACAGCCAGAAATTGAGAGGGAAGAAGGAGAGAGAGACCTGCAGTCTCTCATGAAGCTTCTCCCTTTAGGTGGGGACTGGGGGCTCAAACCAGGTCCTTGCACATGGTAACATGTGCGCTCAGCCAAGAGTGCCACCACCCAGCCCCAATGCTAGTTTCCTGCTTGTTAGAAATGTAGCCAACATCTTCCTGCACGGACGTTCTGCCAGGTGTTTTTATCGTATATTAGTGTTGTGTTATGTATCTTCCAGGTGTTACCAGACTAGAGAGGGTCTGATCAGCACGCTGAGTCTTCACAACAGCCCACGGGAGCAGGTGACGACAATGTCCTCCTTCTGTACAACACCCAGAGGTCAGGGAGGCCACGGGGCCAAGCCGCTCTGGCTCCAGCAGTAATAATGATGATGAACTTGAGATCATCACGTGCACACCGGTGAGACCAGCCCCCCCTGGAGCTGACAGAATGCTAGGAATTAGTCTTACAAGGTCTCTCTGCTCTTGCTGCTCTGAAAACAGAGGTGTCCTTAACCGGCCTCCACGCGCACTGATGCTCACTGGTGAATTCAAGACGTGTTCTTCTGCTCACTGAAAGGCTTTCTAAAGAGAGAAGGCTGAGGGCACTGTAGGCCAGATGCCGTGCGCAGGACTGAACCTGGGACCTCCCATTTGCAAGTCACTGAGCCACCTGCAGGGGCTCCATCTGATCCGAAAGGAAGGCGACATTTTCCAGGCTTTCTGGCAAACGACATCAGCCCTGAATTATTAATAACGGAGGAAGCTATCAAAATAAAATGAAAACGCATCTAAAGATTCATAAAAAGGCATTTGGTCAGAAGTTTTCAAAACCCAGTCCACTGGAACAAACAGCCAAGACTCAATTATGCTCCTTATCCTTCCCTCGCATTAAAGGTGATGTCAGATCTCATCTTGTTTACCCGGGAGACGGAGTCCAGGATCAGCAGGGGCGTAAATAAAGCCAATTACCATTGTGCCTAAGATGGATTTCAAGGCAGAGATAGCAGTTGATTTACAAGAAGCAGAACCACTGCCATTACCTGACTGATTTTACCAGTCAATAACTTAATGCTCCGTGTGCAAAAGCCCCCTGAAAACGCAAGAGACCCTAAAGCGAGGAAAACATTACCTCAGCTATGAAATCCAGAGCTGAATGAATTAGATCACAGTGTCAAACACAGAGTTTACAGCAAAGTAGATATTTCTTGAATGAGTGAGTATGTAAAAAGAAGTGAGAGTAGCACGGTAGAGAGTCAGTAAAACAGTGCACACAGCTTTGAGCTGAGAACTTTTGATAGCAGGATAGGAAATTTTTGTCCTTTTAACTAAGAGTCATAGAGATTGGACACAAAGGGAGCCAGGCAGTGGTGCACCTAGTTAGGCTCACACTACAGTGCACAAGGACCCAGGTTCAAGTCCTGGTCCCCACCTGCAGGGGGAGAGGGGGAGAGCTTCACGAGTGGTGAAGCAGGGCTGCAGGTGTCTCGCTGTCTCTCTCCTTCTCTGTTTCCCCTTTCTTCTCAATTTTTCTGTCTCTATCCAATAATAAATAAATATTTTTTAAAAAATAAGTAAAAGGGTAGGGTAGACAGCATCATGGTTCTGCAAAGAGAATCTCATACCAGAGGCTCCAAAGGCCCAGGTTCAATCCCCTGCACCACCACAAGCTAGAGCCGAGCAGTGCTCTGGTAAAAAACAACAACAATAATAATAATAAATAGATAAATAAAATAAAACACATTTAGAAAAATAAAGTGAAACACATTTTAAAAAATAAATAAAAGAGGTTTGAGCCCCCAGCTCCCCACCTGCAGGGGAGTCACTTCACAGGTGGTGAAGCAGGTCTGCAGGTGTCTGTCTTTCTCTCCCCCTCTCTGTCTTCCCCTCCTCTCTCCATTTCTCTCTTTTCTATCCAACAACAATGACATCAATAACAACAATAATAACTACAACAATAAAACAAAAAGGACAACAAAAGGGAATAAATAAATATTTAAAAAAGTAAAAAAAAAAAAAGCTTTGAAAAAATAATAAATAAAAGAGACTGGACAAAAAGACAATGCCATCTAATCTGGGCCAAATGCTGTGTGACATAAGAGTTGGCCTGTACAGGGAGTCAGGCAGTAGCGCAGCAGGCTAAGTGCATGTGGTGCAAAGCACAAGGACTGGTGTAAGGATCCCAGTTCAAGCCTCCAATTCCCCACCTACAAGGGGGTCGCTTCACAGGTGGTGAAGCAGGTCTGCAGGTGTCTGTCTTTCTCTCCCCCTCTGTCTTCCCCTCCTCTCTCCATATCTCTCTGTCCTCTCCAACAATGACGACAACAATAACAACTATAATAATAAAACAACAGAGAGTTGGGCTGTAGCGCAGTGGGTTAAACGCACGTGGCACAAAGCACAAGGACCAGTGTAAGGATCCCAGTTCGAGCCCCCGGCTCCCCACCTGCAGAGGAGTCACTTCACAGGCGGTGAAGCAGGTGTGCAGGTGTCTGTCTTTCTCTCCCCCTCTCTGTCTCCTCCTCCTCTCTCCATTTCTCTGTCCTATCCAACAATGACGACATCAACAACAACAGTAATAACTACAACAACAATAAAAAAACAAGGGCAACAAAAGGGGAAAATAAATAAATAAATATTTTAAAAAGAGTTGGCCTGTACAAAAATTTTTTAAGCTCAATGTAGCTTAACTAAGGCATCTAGAATCAAGTCTTACCTGGGGGCATAATACTTCTAATTCTAACTGCAAAATTCTCTGAGGCTAATGCGCCTCCAATCTAGCAACTGCACTGAGGACAAATGCCCAGTCTCACTCATCTCTGGCTGCTGGCGGGGTTGTCCGGTTGGCGTTTTTGTTTTGCCTCCAGAGTCATCCTTGGAGCTTGGTACTGGTACTACCTATGAATTTACTGCTCCTGGCCGCCATTTCTTCCATTTTATTGGACAGGACAGAGAAAAACTGAGAGAAGAGGGGTGGGGGAGACAGAAAAAGAGACGCCTGCAGCCCTGCTTCACTGCTTCAGCTGGAGAATGGGGCCTTGAACAGATCCTAGCACGGGGGCTTGAACAGATCCTAGCACGGGGGCTTGAGCAGATCCTAACGTGGGGGCTTGAGCAGATCCTAGCATGGAGGCTTGAGTAGATCCTAGCACGGGGGCTTGAGCAGATCCTAGCACGGGGGCTTGAGCAGATCCTAGCACGGGGGCTTGAGCAGATCCTAGCACGGGGGCTTGAGTAGATCCTAGCACGGGGGCTTGAGCAGATCCTAGCACGGGGGCTTGAGCAGATCCTAGCACGGAGGCTTGAGCAGATCCTAGCGTGGGGGCTTGAACAGATCCTAGCACGGGGGCTTGAGCAGATCCTAGCGTGGGGGCTTGAACAGATCCTAGCACGGGGGCTTGAACAGATCCTAGCGTGGGGGCTTGAACAGATCCTAGCACGGGGGCTTGAACAGATCCTAGCACGGGGGCTTGAACAGATCCTAGCGTGGGGCTTGAACAGATCCTAGCGTGGGGGCTTGAACAGATCCTAGCGTGGGGGCTTGAGCAGATCCTAGCGTGGGGGCTTGAGCAGATCCTAGCGTGGGGCTTGAGCAGATCCTAGCGTGGGGCTTGAACAGATCCTAGCATGGGGCTTGAACAGATCCTAGTGTGGGGGCTTGAACAGATCCTAGCACGGGGGCTTGAGCAGATCCTAGAGTGGGGGCTTGAGCAGATCCTAGAGTGGGGGCTTGAGCAGATCCTAGCGTGGGGGCTTGAGCAGATCCTAGCGTGGGGCTTGAACAGTTCCTAGCGTGGGGCTTGTACTTGTACTATGTGCACTTCACCTGGTGCGCCAGTGGGGGAGGGTCCTCACCCACCTGTGCATAAGAAGTCTGCGGGGGGGACGCTAGCGCACGACTTGTGCTCCACTAAGTCAGCATCAGCAAATGCAGTTTTCAAAAGCCTATGCCAGAAGTTGAAAAACAAGACGAGAAGAGAAAGCACTAAGCAGACCTGAGCTGGAGTCGGTGTCCTGCACCAAAGTAGAAGACTCCGGGGGCCGGGGCGGGGAGGGGGTGCAGGTCCTGGAACAGGATGGGGGTGTACTGTTATGTGGAAAACTGGGAAATGTTATGCATGATCAGACTATTGTATTTACTTGTCGGGCTGAGCTTCACTGACGGGAGACAGACGACCAGGGACTCATGGCTGAGCTGTAGGCAGTATCTCTTTATTCATGCAGGACGCAGCACAATCTAAACCGAGCTAAGCTAAACTAACTGAAAACTAACAATACTGTCCTTATATATACTTGCCAAGTAGGGTGTAAACAGGATGTGACATAGAGAGGGTGGAAAAGTGACTGGTGAAAATCAGGGTGTGACAAGGAGAGGGGGCGGAGCAGGCGAGAATTCTACCACTGAATCACCAATGCCCTGGAGGGAGGGTGGTGCTTAGTTAGTGATCTATGTAAATAGACCGCAGCTTTCAGTGGGATCAAACCAATGCCATACAGGAATGCAGGTGCTTAGTTAAGAAGGATTAGAGACAGAAGCCCAGGGAGCTGGCATACTACCCAACATTTACTGTCAGATGTAAAACATTAATCCCCCAATAAAGGAAAATAAATCAGTAAAAAGCCAGCTCTGTCCCATCTGACCAGTAAATTGCAGAGTACTGAAGCTACAGTCGTCCCGGGTGGTTTGAGAGCAACTTCATCATTGCAGTACCACCCTTGCCAGACCCAAAGAGCAAAGAGGCTCCGACTTGTATGTCAAACCTTTTTTCTGGACAGCCCGCGTGTGGTCACCAGTTCCAGCAGGCTTTCGGGCTAGCAAATCTGGCTAGAGCACTGACAACAAACAGAAGGCACCTTATACAAGCCCCTGCCACAGAGGGGTCACAACAGCGCGCCCACTGCTGGTGCCCACCCGGCCTCCTCTGCGGAGCTCAGCTGAAGCAGGCGGCTCACTCAGACCGGCACTGGGTTTCTGGCCCGCACTGGGCTCTGACCGGCACTCGGCTCTGACCCGCACTGGAATCTGACCCGCACTGGGCCCTGGCCCCGCACTCGGCTCTGACCCGCACTGGGCTCTGACCGGCACCCGGCTCTGACCCGCACTGGGCCCTGGCCGGCACTCGGCTCAGACCTGCACTGGGCACTGACCCGCACTGGGCCCTGGCCCACACTGGGCTCTGACTGGCACTCGGCTCTGACCTGCACTGGGCCCTGGCCCACACTGGGCTCTGACCTGCACTGGGCTCTGACCCGCACTGGGCTCTGACCCACACTGGGCTCTGACTGGCACTCGGCTCTGACCTGCACTGGGCACTGACCCGCACTGGGCCCTGCCCCACACTGGGCTCTGACCGGCACTGGGCTCTGACCCGCACTGGGCTCTGACCGGCACTGGGCTCTGACCCGCACTGGGCCCTGACCCGCACTGGGCTCTGACCGGCACTGGGCTCTGACCTGCACTGGGCCCTGACCCGCACTGGGCTCTGACCGGCACTGGGCTCTGACCCGCACTGGGCCCTGGCCCGCACTGGGCTCTGACCGGCACTGGGCTCTGACCCGCACTGGGCCCTGACCGGCACTGGGCTCTGACCCGCACTGGGCCCTGGCCCGCACTGGGCTCTGACCGGCACTCGGCTCTGACCCGCACTGGGCCCTGACCCGCACTGGGCCCTGGCCCGCACTCAGCTTCTGCTCAGAGCACACGCAGCGAGGAGACAGCCCGTGCGTCTGAGCAGCTCCCGCGGTTTTCTTAGTGTCGAGTCCAAGTGTGGTGCCTGGTGCCACTCCACAGAGCCGTCCGTGCCGACTGCACTTTCGCCTTTACCTTGAAGTGCTTCTAGACCGCTTAAAGGACGGGACAGGCGCTTCAAAGGAAAGAAAGAAATCTAACGACAGGCCTGTTACATAACCTGTTGCTGGCTGGCCGAGTTCTGTGGTTTGGATAAGGAAGAAAACAGTCAAAGCAAGACAAACACCGCTTCTCTGTTCTCACTCGCTGGGGCGTAGCCGCCAAAGAAACACAGCCGACAGTCCTCTCCACCTCAGTCTAACAGCTTCACACACAGCCTGAGGCACACCGATTCCTACCTGCTCAAAGTTAGGGGGCTTAACCACATGGAAAAGTCACGTCAGGATACTAGTTCTTTGTTGCTGTTATGCTCATTTTATTTTACCAGAGCACTGCTCAGCTCTGGCATATGGCGGTGCGGGGGATTGAACCTGCGGCCTGTGGTGCCTCAGGCATGAGAGGCTCTTTGTCTCACATCGTGCTGTCTCCCCAAGTCCTAGATTGTTGTATTTAGAAATCCCAGTAGCTCTCACAGAATTCTTTTGTCTTCCTCCAAAGACTCAAGAGGAAGTGGCTAGGCCACTGATAGAAATTAGGCAAATTCTTGTGTGCTTTAGGACTGTGTACATAGGAGCCCAGGAAATAAAAACAGAACCTCCCTTGAGGAATGCAAAGAGGAGACTGTCCCCACCTCCAGGGGGAAGCTTCACAAGTGGTGAAGCAGGGCTGCAGGGGTCTGTCTCTTTGCCTCACACCAACTCCCCTCTCAGCTGCTGGCTATCTCTAACACATAAATATGAGAAACAGAAAACGTTTTGGGGTTTGTTGTTGTTGTTGTTGTTGTTGTGAATTTTTTGGTTTGTTTTTGTCCCCCCCCCCATAACTTAGAGCTCCAGGAACAAACACGTCGTGGCAAGGCTCCAGAAAACCTGGGGCCCCAAAAGATCGATTCTTTCTAAACACCTTAATCTATTACTATCATCATCATCATCATCATCTTTATTTACTTACTGGATAGAGGGACAGGGGAGGGAGACAGACAGACACCTGCAGCCCTGCTTCACCACTCCTGAAGCTTTCCCCCTGCAGGTGGGGACAGGGGCTCGAACCCAGCCCTGGAGCACCGTGACATGTGCGCTAACCAGGCCCCGCCTTTTGTGTTTCCTCACCCGGCTGTGCACAGATCTGTCGGTGAACCTTCCTGCCTGGGTCTGCGGACACCTGAGGACATGCAGGCAGGGGTCCAGGAAGAGCAGCTGCTCAGGGCAGGTGCCACAGCCCCTCCTGCGGGTCCGGGGACGGGGGCTGAGTCTGCAGGGCTGAGTCTGGGAACCAGGTTGAGTCTGCAGGGCTGAGTCTGCAGGGCTGAGTCTGGGAACCGGGACTGAGTCTGCAGGGCTGAGTCTGGGAACCAGGCTGAGTCTGCAGGGCTGAGTCTGGGAACCCGGACTGAGTCTGCAGGGCTGAGTCTGGGAACCGGGCTGAGTCTGCAGGGCTGAGTCTGGGAACCGGGCTGAGTCTGGGAACCGGGACTGAGTCTGCAGGGCTGAGTCTGGGAACCGGGGCTGAGTCTGCAGGGCTGAGTCTGGGAACCAGGCTGAGTCTGCAGGGCTGAGTCTGGGAACCGGGACTGAGTCTGCAGGGCTGAGTCTGGGAACCGGGACTGAGTCTGCAGGTCTGAGTCTGGGAACCGGGACTGAGTCTGCAGGGCTGAGTCTGCAGGGCTGAGTCTGGGAACCGGGCTGAGTCTGCAGGGCTGAGTCTGGGAACCGGGGCTGAGTCTGCAGGGCTGAGTCTGCAGGGCTGAGTCTGGGAACCAGGCTGAGTCTGCAGGGCTGAGTCTGGGAACCGGGACTGAGTCTGCAGGGCTGAGTCTGGGAACCGGGACTGAGTCTGCAGGGCTGAGTCTGGGAACCGGGGCTGAGTCTGCAGGGCTGAGTCTGGGAACCGGGGCTGAGTCTGCAGGGCTGAGTCTGGGAACCGGGGCTGAGTCTGCAGGGCTGAGTCTGGGAACCGGGGCTGAGTCTGCAGGGCTGAGTCTGGGAACCGGGGCTGAGTCTGCAGGGCTGAGTCTGGGAACCGGGACTGAGTCTGCAGGGCTGAGTCTGCAGGGCTGAGTCTGGGAACCGGGCTGAGTCTGCAGGGCTGAGTCTGGGAACCGGGCTGAGTCTGCAGGGCTGAGTCTGGGAACCGGGGCTGAGTCTGCAGGGCTGAGTCTGGGAACCGGGGCTGAGTCTGCAGGGCTGAGTCTGCAGGGCTGAGTCTGGGAACCGGGCTGAGTCTGCAGGGCTGAGTCTGCAGGGCTGAGTCTGGGAACCGGGACTGAGTCTGCAGGGCTGAGTCTGGGAACCGGGCTGAGTCTGCAGGGCTGAGTCTGGGAACCGGGGCTGAGTCTGCAGGGCTGAGTCTGCAGGGCTGAGTCTGGAGGCCGAGCGCCCAGCCCCCCGCCACACCGTTCACAGGCCAGGGTGGCCCCCTGCCGGCGCCGTCTGTCTGTCTTCTGACCCAGCAGGAAACTAAGCACCAGCACCCACACCCAGGTGTTCCAGGGGCAAAGAAACCCAGAAGATAAGATCTCAGAGTCTAGACAGGATCCGTGTTGTGGGGCGGGCAGTGGCGCCCGACTGAGTGCCCACACGACAGTGCGCAAGGACCCGGGTTCAAGCCCCTGGCCCCCACCTGCAGGGGGGCAGCTTCGCGAGGGAAGGGGCGGGGAGGTGCTGTCCTGGCTCTTCTCAGTGTCTCTACCCAGTAATAACTAGAAAGACTTGACAAGGCGGCGGAGGGCTGCCTCTCCCAACCCAGATAGCTTCCAACTGCCTTGCCGCCTCCAACATCTGCTGGCCAGAGACGTCGGGTGCGCGGTGGCTGGCGCCCGGCCTGGGGGAGGTAGGGGGGGAAGGGAGAGGTAGAGGTGGAGGGAGTGGAGGTGGGAGGAGGCTCCCCAGGTGCTCTGCTTTCATCCGGCGCCCCGAGCCGAGGGATCAGAGAGAAGGCGGGCAGCCCCGAGCCTCCGGGGGACTC
The DNA here is from genome assembly GCF_950295315.1 of Erinaceus europaeus. Taxonomy (NCBI): domain Eukaryota; kingdom Metazoa; phylum Chordata; class Mammalia; order Eulipotyphla; family Erinaceidae; genus Erinaceus; species Erinaceus europaeus. The sequence continues at coordinate 778,484 of NC_080172.1, read as the reverse complement.
AGCACCGAGCACCCCGTCCTCGAGCCCCCGGGGGACCCCGCACCCAGCACCCGCGGCCTCGCACGTGTTGCGCCCTGGGAAGGGGGGGACGCCGACATTCGCGCAGGGCAGCAGCGCAACGACCTCTCAGCCCCCGGCACCCCTACCCCTCACCCCGCTGCGGCTCTCAGCCCCCGGCACCCCTACCCCCCTGAGACCCCTCACCCCCCAGAGCCCCCTTCACCCTCTCACAACCCTGCACCCACGTGTCACCCCCCAAGTCCCCCCTGCACCCACGCTGCACCCCTCCTACCCCTTCAATGCACCCCACCCCCTCAATGCATCCCCACCCCCACCCCTCCTACCCCCACCCCCTCACCCCTCTGCCCCCCGCACCCCTGACCCACCTGCACCTTCTCTGCACCCTGGAGCCGGAGGTGGCCGCTGCGGGAGGCGCAGAGTTCGGGGCGGCCTGCGGCGGACACCCAGCACCCACCTGCCCGGCCCGCGCCCCGCCGGGAAGCCGCCGACCAACCGCCTGCGCCTGGGGCCGCGCCCGCCGCGGGGAGGAGCCGCCCGGCCCGCCGGACAGAGGGACAGGTCGCCCCTGGCGGCCACCGGGGAAAGGGCTGCCCTGGGGAGGGGACGGGAGGGGAGGAGGGGGAAGGGCTGCCCTGGGGAGGGGACGGGAGGGGAGGGGAGGGAAGGAGGGGCGGGGGGAATAAGACGGGGGGGGGGGGGGGAAGGGGAGGGAAGGGGTTGCCGTGGGTCTGAGAGGGGAGGCAGGGGAGGGGAGGGGCTGCCCTGGTCCTGGGAGGCTGGAGCTGGCAGGTCCTGGCAGCGGAGACCCTGGGGGCCCAAGTGTGACTTCAACACCCTTCTGCAGCCTTGCAAGTGGCTCCGCTAAAAGCCACTAAAAGTCTCCGGGGCAAAGCACGAGGACCGGCGTGAGGATCCAGGGGACCAGCGTGAGGATCCTGGTTCGAGCCCCTGGCTCCCCACCTGCAGGGGAGTCGCTTCACGGGTGGTGAAGCAGGTCTGCAGGTGTCTGTCTTTCTCTCCCCCTCTCTGTCTTCCCCTCCTCTCTCCATTTCTCTCTGTCCTAGCCAACAACAGCAGGAATAGCGACAATAACAGCAACAAGGGCAACAAAGTGGGGAAATGGCCTCCAGGAGCAGTGGATCCATAGTGCAGGCACCCAGCCCAGCAATAACCCTGGGGGCCAGATAAAACAGTCATCGTCTCCCAGAAATTCTCACGAAAATCAACCTTTTTTTTTTTCTTTACTGGGTGATTAGTGGTTTACAGTTGACAGTAAAATACAGTAGTTGGTCCACGTGTAAAATTCCCCAGCTTTCCACCTCACACTCTAAGCCCCAGCATCATGTTGCAGGACCTGAACACTCCCCCCCCACCCCAGAGTCCTAGACTTTGAAACCTTTTTTTTTTTTTTTTTGATGAACAAAAGTATGAGAAAGACCCTTTGCTGCCGATGCTCTTGGTCTTTTCCAGTTAATGTCGCATCCCAACTGGGAGCAGAGAAACTCCCCCTCCAGTAGTTGACTTCAATGCTAATGCCAGTTAAACGCAAGCTGGGAAAATTAATATGTCTTGTAAATACCTTGATCCTCTGCTTTGGTTCTCTCTGTAGCAGAGAGAGAGCGAGAGAGACAGAGAGAGGCTAAGACCTTTGCTAGAAGACAGAAGGTGCAGAGAGAGGGCTTTGAGGTTCCGGTACAGGGTGATGGTGAAGGCCGCCAGCTGGGGAGAGTGCTCTGCAAGCATCTGTCTGGGGAGATGAGAACTCGCACCCATGTATTTATTGACCTGCATCTCAAAAAAATAAATAAAACATTGAAAAAGGGATGGGGAATAAAACGTCAAAGATTGAAGTAAAAGGGCACGGAAAGAGAGGGCCCAAGGATGCAGACCCCCAAGGACCTGAGTCACACTCCGACACTAGCCCACCTCTCACCATCTCCCCCAGTCTCCGTAACGTCAGCCTCCCTCCAAGCCCCCCACCCAGCGGCTAGAGCACCCAGGAAGAGGAACAAACGCTGTCCTGCGTCAGAATATGCTCCCAGCTGACCCTCCTTCACTGACAGTGGACACTAAGCCTGACCTCAGCATTAGGTTACTTTCTGGTATTTTGTTTGTTTGCTTTGCTTTGTTGGGAGTAAAGAGAGTTGGTTTGTTTTGCCATCAGGTCTCAAGTGGGAGTGCCCAGCAGACCAAAAAAAAAAAAAAAATGAGGATCCCCAGGGCCAGGCAGTGACACACCTGGTTAAGCTTACACACTACAGTGAGCAAGGACCCAGGTTCAAGCCCCTGGTTCCCACCTGCAGGGGGAAAGCTTCAGGAGTGGTAAAGCAGGGCTGCAGGTGTCTCTCTGTCTCCCCCCCCCCGTCTCCCCTCCATTCTCAGTTTATCTATATCTCTATCTAATAAATGAATAAATAGTTTAATAAAAAAGAAACCCCAGCCCCAACATCAGCCATTGCTGAGCAGTGCTGATTTAAGCCAAGACTGCGAGGCAGGGGTGACGCAGCAGACCTCAGCACACATCCTGAGTTGATGCCCAGCGTTGCAGGGCCAGAGTGATGCTCTTGTTTCCTCTCTTATCCCTCCTCCATAAATAAAAGTGAGAAAGAAGAAGAGAGAAGTTTCTTCTTTAAAAAAAGAGAGAAAGCGAGAGGAGAGACAACACAGAGCCCTCCCAGTGCTCCGGTAACTCGTGTGGGCTGGGCTCAGACCCGGGTCCTCTCCAGGGTCAGGTCTGTGTGCTGACCCCTCTGGCAGGGACATTTAAGAGAAGCGGATTTCCCGGCCTTTGCCAGAACTTCAAGATGCTAAGATAATAATAATTGAATAAATACTCTCTCCTTTTATCTCCCCTGAGTCTTTTTTACTTATTTTATTTATTTATTCCCTTTTGTTGCCCTTGTTGTTTTATTGTTGTAGTTATTATTGTTGTCGTCGTTGTTGGATAGGACAGAGAGAAATGGAGAGAGGAGGGGAAGACAGAGAGGGGGAGACAAAGACAGACACCTGCAGACCTGCTTCACCGCCTGTGAAGCGACTCCCCTGCAGGTGGGGAGCCGGGGTTCGAACCGGGATCCTTATGCCAGTCCTTGTGCTTTGCGCCACCTGCGCCTAACCTGCTGTGCTACCGCCCGACTCCCCCTGAGTCTTTTTTAAAAGGAGTAAAGAGCCGGAAAATCCAAGCAGAAGTCACAGGAGTCGTGGCCCCAGAAACATGCCTAAAACACTCCCTAGTTTCTCCCCACCAGAAGGTCTCTGTTCTCACCTGCTCTATTCCTCCTTTTTTGGTTCCTGTTTATTGTATAAATTTGTTGTTTTGTCCTGCTTTATATCTTAACGCCTTTCAGTCACCAAGTTGCAGATGCTGCCATGACGCCATCCTGACCTCCCCGGGCAGACACCCTCACCCATGTGTCCTGGAGCCTCCCCTCCCCAGAGCCGTGCCCCACTAGGGACAGACAGACACAGGCTGGGGGTGTGGGTCCACCTGCCAACACCCATGTCCAACGGAGAAGCCATGACAGAAGACAGAACTCCCCCCTCCTGCTCCCCATAGAGAATTTGGGTCCATACCCCCAGAGAAGGGGAGATGTTAGGGAGAGATGCCCAGAGGGCTCTGAACCCCAGTACTCTGTCAAGACTCAGAGAGAGAAGGGGAAAAGGGGAAAGACATTTGGAAGCGCCAATAGGCGTAGGTAAGACTTAGAAAGGAAGGGGGGCGGATGGTGGCGCACCTGGTTGAGCACACACATCACAGCACACAAGGACCTGGGTTCAAGCCCCCATTCCCACCTGCAGGGGAGATACTTCACAAATGGTGAAGCAGGGCTGCAGGTGTCTCTCTGTCTCTCTCCCTCTCTATCTCCCCCTCCCTTCTCAATTTCTCTCTGTACCCAGTAATAAATAAATTTGAAAAGTCACAATTATAAAGAAATCACTGAAATAAATAATTAAGAAAGGAACAGCTGTGATAAGCTATCCCCAAGTTCCTTCCTCACTCAAAGAAGCAAGCAAGCAAAGCTAGCAATGGCTCTGGCCCTCACCAGCTGAGGGCATACAAGCCCACAGCCTGCAATCTCCTTCCCTTCTCTCAAGCACCGAGCACAGTCAATATTTAAATAAGCACTTGACTTTCAACTTCCCGGAGTTCAAATATTAAGCCTTTTAACCTAAAAGGAAGCGTGTGAGTATGCGGGCCAGCGAGCTGTCGGCTGGGTCAGCAGTCCTTCACACTGAATCGATTTTTGCTGCTTCACATGTAGGTCGGTCACTCAAGACACTGAGATACTGTGAGACTTGGCTGGCAGCGTGCTGCTCTAGAATTCAAAGACTACACATTCGCAGGCCCCAGCCAAGGGACATTCCGCCAACAAGAAACCAGGCTGGTGGCCCAACAGCCCAGTGAGTATCCTGTCTGGTGTCCTGTCTGGTCTCTGCCTCATCTAACCCCCGCTCCTCCTCAGAGGCACCTCCGCACATCCCCTGTTCAGTGTTCCGCCTTCCACCACCCTCTGAACTCTGACAAAGTTCAGTTCCTGGCCTTGCCACACAGTTTAGCACATGACTGTGTTCACTGTCGTATGCTAGACAATTAGAGGCTCTTGTCCTCTGATCAGTTTGTAAGTTAAAGACACATTTAAATGAATGTAAGTCAGCCCAGTCATCTCCACAGCCCTAAGACTGAGTACACATTGTAGCGCATGCGCGGAGACCCTAACTCTGGAGTGTTAGTACTTATTTCTGTGAACCCTCATTTATACCGGAATGAACATGTGTGTCACCATATTCACACTTCAGTGAGGAGCTACTCCAAGTTCTGTCGCCTATTTAATTCTTTCCTGTTCTCTTCATCCTACGCTCTGCCCGTGTTGGAAGACCCACTCACTGCCAATCTATCGTCTAATCATACACACTAGGAAATGGCCAGTTCCTCCTCCTCCTCCTCCTCCTCCTCCTTCTTTCCAATAGGAAAATAATTTTATTTTCAGTAACATTCAAAGTATTAAATACTTTAAATGAACTCAAGGAGGCAAAAGGTCTTATAAACTGAAATGTTTATAAAATGTTGCCGGCATGCAAGGAGATACAATAAATGAAACACATCCTCTGTTCATGAGTTAGAAGACAGTGTTTTTTCCTTTTAAGTTTCTTATGTTACATTGCTACATATTCAATGTAAGTGTGAGATATAATATATTATGAAGCTTCAGGTATAAGTTTATTAAAGTCAATAGTTTAAAAATTATATAAAGCCCAATCAAAACAAAAAGCTGTTTTTTTGCAAACATAGAACTTCTGATAGTAGAAAGTAATAGATAACAGTGTGGATCAATATCAATAGATAACAGTCTGATCAATATCTTTGTGTTATCAGTTCTTAATTACAGAAATTTAGAACATCTGAATAGTCTGCACTAAATAGTGCTTCCTCTGGGTCTTAGTCCCCTAGAGTCAGTATTGTTAAGATGTCAGTATTACCCAAAACAATACACAGATTCAGTGCAAGTTCTATCTAAATTCCAATGACATTTTTTGCAAAAATGAGAGAGTCCCAAGTCCTGGCTCCTAGGAACATAAAATAGACATATGAGCCTCTTTTCACCCTAGGGTTCTTGATCTTTTTTTTTATTCCCTTTTGTTCTTGTTGTTTTATTGTTATAGTTATTATTGTTGCTGTCGTCGTTGTTGGATAGGACAGAGAGAAATGGAGAGAGGAGGGGAAGACAGAGAGGGGGAGAGAAAGACAGACACCTGCAGACCTGCTTCACCGCCTGGGAAGCGACTCCCCTGCAGGTGGGGAGCCGGGGGCTCGAACCGGGATCTTTACACCGGTCCTCGTGCTTTGCGCCATGTGCGCTTAACCCGCTGCGCTACCGCCCGACTCCCTTCTTTCTTTCTTTCTCTCTCTCTTTCTTTCTTTCTCTCTCTCTCTTTCTTTCTTTCTTTCTCTCTCTCTCTTTCTTTCTTTCTTTCTTTCTTTTTTAATAATGACCAACAAGACTGTAGGCTAAGAGGGGTACAATCCCACACAGCTCCCACCCCCAGAGCTCCCTGTCCCCTCCCCTCCACTGGAAGCTTCCCTGTTCTTTATCCCTCTGGGAGCATGGACCCAAATTCTCTATGGGGAGCAGCAGGTGGGAGTTCTGGCTTCTGTCATTGCTTCTCCACTGGACATGGGTGTTGGCAGGTGGATCCACACCCCCAGCCTGTGTCTGTCTGTCCCTAGTGGGGCAGGGCTCTGGGGAGGGGAGGCTCCAAGACACATGGTGAAGGCATCTGCCCAGGGAGGACAGGATGGAGTCCTAGTAGAATCTGAAACTGAGTGGCTGAAATATACACCATCACCTGGGGCCCCAGTCAGGAAGTCCTGGGGTTCCCACACAGACATGATGGGCCTAGACCTCTAACAGACCCCTCTCTCCACTGTCACTGGTCATCCAGGAACAACATAATGGGACCCTCAGTGGCCCCTATAGGACCTGGCCCTCAATGTGGACCAACTGCCTCATTCTCTTAAGGGAAGCTGGGTCAACATACTCAGGACACTTTCAGCAACAGTTTTCAGAAGAGAAGCTGAGAGGCGGAATGGGGCCCTGCAGACACTCCCAGAGCAGAAAGGATTACCCACCTGATGACGGACATGGTGGAGGCAGTGGCAGATGGGAGATTGTGGGCCATGGCCAAGGCTCCATTCCCAGGACCCAGACCTGTTGGTATCTGGGAGACAAAGCAGTATCCCTGAGAGAGATGGTTAGGTCTTCTTGAAAAAACACGGTAGGACAATTATTAGTACAAAAAATATATATAAATTGTTATCTACAACTACCAGTGCACACTAGTTCTGAATTCTTTTTAAATTTTTTATTATGTTTATTTATTTACTGGATAGAGACATTCAGAAATTGAGAGGATTGGAGAGAGAGAAAGAGGGAGGGAGAGAGACACCTGCAGCCCTGAGTCACGAGCTAATGAGGCTCCTCCCCCTGTAGGTGAGGACCAGGAGCTTGAACCTGGGTCCCTGTGCTCTGCAGTGTGTGCACTACTGCCTGGTCCCTGTGCTCTGCAGTGTGTGCACTACTGCCTGGTCCCTGTGCTCTGTAGTGTGTGCTCTACTGCCTGGTCCCTGTGCTCTGCAGTGTGTGCACTACTGCCTGGTCCCTGTGCTCTGCAGTGTGTGCTCTACTGCCTGGTCCCTGTGCTCTGTAGTGTGTGCTCTACTGCCTGGTCCCTGTGCTCTGTAGTGTGTGCACTACTGCCTGGTCCCTGTGCTCTGCAGTGTGTGCACTACTGCCTGGTCCCTGTGCTCTGCAGTGTGTGCACTACTGCCTGGTCCCTGTGCTCTGCAGTGTGTGCACTACTGCCTGGTCCCTGTGCTCTGCAGTGTGTGCACTACTGCCTGGTCCCTGTGCTCTGTAGTGTGTGCACTACTGCCTGGTCCCTGTGCTCTGCAGTGTGTGCACTACTGCCTGGTCCCTGTGCTCTGCAGTGTGTGCTCTACTGCCTGGTCCCTGTGCTCTGCAGTGTGTGCACTACTGCCTGGTCCCTGTGCTCTGCAGTGTGTGCACTACTGCCTGGTCCCTGTGCTCTACAGTGTGTGCTCTACTGCCTGGTCCCTGTGCTCTGCAGTGTGTGCACTACTGCCTGGTCCCTGTGCTCTGCAGTGTGTGCACTACTGCCTGGTCCCTGTGCTCTGCAGTGTGTGCTCTACTGCCTGGTCCCTGTGCTCTGTAGTGTGTGCTCTACTGCCTGGTCCCTGTGCTCTGTAGTGTGTGCTCTACTGCCTGGTCCCTGTGCTCTGCAGTGTGTGCACTACTGCCTGGTCCCTGTGCTCTGCAGTGTGTGCACTACTGCCTGGTCCCTGTGCTCTGCAGTGTGTGCACTACTGCCTGGTCCCTGTGCTCTGCAGTGTGTGCACTACTGCCTGGTCCCTGTGCTCTGCAGTGTGTGCACTACTGCCTGGTCCCTGTGCTCTGCAGTGTGTGCTCTACTGCCTGGTCCCTGTGCTCTGTAGTGTGTGCTCTACTGCCTGGTCCCTGTGCTCTGTAGTGTGTGCTCTACTGCCTGGTCCCTGTGCTCTGCAGTGTGTGCTCTACTGCCTGGTCCCTGTGCTCTGCTGTGTGTGCCCTACTGCCTGGTCCTTGTGCTCTGCAGTGTGTGCACTACTGCCTGGTCCTTGCATGCTCTTGGTTCAGATAATATTTCCTTGCAGTGTTTGCTAATCCTCCTGTAGAGACCCTCAGACTCTCCTCCTTTCCTTCTTCATACTACAGGGACATTGTGAGCTCTGAGGCCCAGCCCAGGGCTCTAGGAGACATTTCTGAGTCCGGTGGAAAGGAGAGCAAATGGGGAGGGTGCTGCTGCCTGATGACTCCTGCTGGTCTCATGGCCTTTAGCAAGGGAGGAAACTCCTGGCTTCAACTCCTTGTCTTCTGCCTGGGCACATCGCTTTAACTGGACGGTATTTATAACAGGGCCCAAGTGCGTTCACGACAGGTACAGTGAGTGGAGGAGAGGAGACTCAGACAGGAGAGTGTAGGAGGGCAGAAGACAAGACCGTTCACAGCCCCTGCAGAGCCGCGCCCATGCAGATGGGAGCCCCTGCCCAGGGGGAAGCACTGGGGAAAGGGCCTAAGGAGAGGAGCCTTGCCTGGCAGAGCTCTGTAAAGACCCTCCTCCCCCTCGCACCCTGGGGCTGGGGTGCCAGCTGGCTCTCCCAGAGAGCTGGGCTTCCTCTGTGTTTGGCTTTTGCTAATGCTGTGGGCAAGGGAGGGGAGAGTGATACTTGGATTTTTGTTTTTTCCCTATTAGAAACCAATATTTTTGTTCTTAATTCCATTTCATTTGGAGCTAAGAGAACGAATTTGATGGGATTTTTAAATCTCTTCTCCTTTTCCCTGATTTCACACCCCCACCTCCTTTTTCTTTAATTTTTATTATATTTATTTATTGGGTAGGAACAGTCAGTAATCGAGAGGGAAGGGAGAGATAGAAAGGAGGAGAGACAGAGAGACACCCGCAGCCCTGCCTCACCACTCGTGAAGCTTCCCCCCTGCAGGTGGGGACAGGGGGCTTGAAGCTGTGTCCTTGCGGCGCTGTGATGTGAGGGCTTAACCAGGTGTGCCACCACCCATTCCTGTCTCCTTTTTTTTTAAGCATATGTAGTAACATCAACAGAAAGTTCATTTGGAAAACTCATTCTTAGAAAATAACACAAAGCCTGTGAGTAAGTGTCCACCTCACAGAACATCAGTCTCTCAGTATAAAGAGTCGCATACTTCTTTTATACAATCGAAGTTCTACTAAGAAACAGGTTACAACTACCCGGGAGAAAAATGAAAATGCCAAGTGCAGACAAACTTGGACATACTGTTTGACTTTCCCCTTTGATACTCAGTGCATGACAAATCGTTTAAGCATAAGTAGATCTCACACCACAAGATCAAAGCACCAAGAGCAAAGTATCGTCAGTCGCACCAAACGTGTGTTTGCTTTTCTGTTAGCATCAAGATGTGACTGTTTCTCTTTAAGGTAAGCAGGCCTCCTGGCACAATGCTGATCCCAATCTGTGCACTTGGCAACAGAAAAGGGAAACATTTCATCCACTGTGGGGACCTGTTTCTCTCCAACCCAAGTGACCACCTTGAATTAAAGTTTATTTTGTCCTCTATAAATATAGCCAAGCCCAGTATTTCAGGTTTGAGAACTGAAAAGGAATGATCTGTGTTTGTGCACTGCACTGGTGAAAGCATAAGGTTTCAGGAAGGAGGCAGGGTAGTCAGACACATTTAAAAATCTAGAAAGGGGGTGTGGGAGGCAGGTAGCGTCATGGTTATGTAAAAGTGACTCTTGCCTGAGGCTCCAAAGTCCCAGGTTCAACCCCTCCACAACCAGCATAAGCCAGAGCTGAGCAGGACTCTGGTTTGAAAAAGAGAGAGAGAGAGAGAGACTGAAAAAATCTAGAAAGAACCTCTGTCCTCACTCCAAAATTACAGATTCACTGTGTCCACCAGGTCTGTACAACTCAGAGTGTCCTTGGTCGCTATGCGCGGCCAGGCTAAGAATATGCATGTCCACCCCAAGCTCGCTTCCTAAAGACGCGGAATCTCTTAGCCGCAGACATGAGGTGCACAGCCGCTTCTCACCAGGGAAAGGAGGCATCTTTGCTGACAAATGAGCATCAGCATCGTGCCCTCTGACCTTGCAAATCACAATCTGAATTAAGAGACAGTGATAAGTCAGCATTGGAAAAAGTCCTTATTTATTTGCTAGGACTGAAAGAAATCGAGAGAGAAGGGGAGACAGAGAGACACCTGCAGCCCTGTTTCACTGATTATGAAGTTCCCCCTTGCAGGTGGGGCCTGGGGGTGGGGAGGCCTGAACCCCAGACCTCACACATTGTAACGTGTGTGCTCAGCCTGGTGTGCCGCCACCCAGCCCCTGAAAGTCAGCACTGGAGCTGAGCTTGGGCAGTGCTCCCCATTGGATCTGAGCTTAGGAGTGCTCCCCATTGGAGCTGAGCTGGGAGTGCTCCCCATTGGAGCTGACTTGGGAAGTGCTCCCCATTGGAGCTGACTTGGGAGTGCTCCCCATTGGAGCTGAGCTTGGGAGTGCTCCCCATTGGAGCTGAGCTTGGACAGTGCTCCCCATTGGAGCTGAGCTGGGAGTGCTCCCCATTGGAGCTGAGCTTGGGAGTGCTCCCCATTGGAGCTGAGCTGGGAGTGCTCCCCATTGGAGCTGAGCTGGGAGTGCTCCCCATTGGAGCTGAGCTTGGGAGTGCTCCCCATTGGAGCTGAGCTGGGAGTGCTCCCCATTGGAGCTGAGCTGGGAGTGCTCCCCATTGGAGCTGAGCTTGGGAGTGCTCCCCATTGGAGCTGAGCTGGGAGTGCTCCCCATTGGAGCTGAGCTTGGACAGTGCTCCCCATTGGAGCTGAGCTGGGAGTGCTCCCCATTGGAGCTGAGCTTGGTAGCGTTCTCCAGACCAGCTCATCTGTCAGAGATACTTTTCTTGGAAATCTGAAAGCACCTATCTGCTACGGAGTTAGTACTAAAATATAAAAAGAACCCAAAAAGAAAAAAGAAATATATATATACACAATTTAAAGCAAGCAAAATTCACTGGTGTTTTGCACCAAAACCAAGGACTGGGGGTGGGTGGGGACGGTTCGGGTCCTGGAACCAGACGGTGGAGGAGCTTGAGTGTGATGTGGAAACTGAGACATGTGACACATGGACAAACGGTTGTATTTTACTGTCGACTGTAAACTATTGACCCCCAATAAAAATTTAAAAATAAACAAAACAGGCTGAAATCTTCACTAATTTTTTCCTTTTTAAAAAGATCTTATTTATTTATTTGTGAGAAATGATAGGAGAGAGAGAGAAAGAACCAGACGTCACTCTGGTGTATGTGCTGCCAGGAACTGAACTCAGGACCTCATGCCTGAGAGTCCAATGCCCTAGCCACTGTGCCACCTCCCAGACCACTTAATTTTTTTTTTCCAGAGAAAAAATACTAATGGCCCACAGTGGCCTCAAAAGATGCTTGCTGTACTCTGAGCAACAGAATAGTGGTCATGCAAACAGCTTTCATGGCTGAGGGCGCAAGGTCCCAGGTTCAATCCCCCATGGGGGCAAGGATGGTGGCATCACTCACCAGGGAAATGCCAGCCAACACCACTACCTGCTGACAGGAATGTGCTTAGAGATGGGCTGCAGGGCATATCAGCTGGGAGAGCCACTGCACAAAACAGTGTGGACGTGGGGAATTCAAACCTTTAAGAACTATGAAAAAAATATATAGCAAATACCACACTAGAAAAAGCAGAAGAAAAGGCTGGGCAGAGGTAAATACATCATGGTTCTGCAAAGAGACTCTCAAGCCTGAGGCCCCGAGGTCCCAGGTTCAACCCCACCCACCACTATTAACCAGAGCTGAGCTGAGCAGTGCTCTGGTAATAATAATAATAGAAAAAACAGAAAGGCTAATATTGACGGCACCGTGGACAGCAGCAGGAGAGCTCCACTCATGGTGAAAGAGTGCTGTGGTGTCACTTCTCTGTGTGTCTGTTTCTTTCTCTCACCTCCTCCCTCACTTGCTCTCTCTCTCTCTCTCCTTCTGGGAAAGAAATAATGAAAAGCTTGGCTCAGGGCCGAAGTGTCACACATACACCAGCTCGGCTTCCAGCACTGCCAGACAAAGGCTGTGCGAGGACACAGGTGCCGAGGTAGAGTGACGCGTGACCACGTGCTGCAGGGGTGCGAGTCCCACACCGCGTGGGACCCCTGTACAGGGAGCGGGTGGTTGCTGTCGCTCTGCCTTCACTGTCTCTCTCTCACTCACCATCTCTGTAAACAAAGCAGCATACCTGGAGTGGAGGGATCATGCATGTGTGGAGGGAAAACTAATGCACCGAGAGATCTTTTAAATTAAGGAGGAAAGAAGAACAGATAGGGAAATAGAGAAAATGCATGCTCAGATAGCTCCCAGAAAGGAAACAAAAGTGATTCACACACTCACACTCACACACAGTCACACACACACTCACACTCACACACACTCACATACACTCACACTCACACACTCATTCACACACACACACTCACACACACTCACACACACACACTCACACTCACATTCACACACACTCACACTCACACACTCACTCACACTCACACACATACACACACTCATACACACATACACACTCATTCACACACACATACACACTCACACACACTCACACACATACACACACATACACACTCACACAGTCATACACACTTACACTCACTCACACACACTCACTCACACACACACACCCACAAACACACACACACACCCCTTCCGGAGAGACATGTCGGTACCCAGCACAGCTCCGCGATCACGAGAACCCATGCACTCGGTGCTGGTTGTGCAGGGCTTATGATCACAGGAAAGGAAGAGCAGTCTACACGGACACACAGGAAAGCAGCCGAATAAATCGCAATATATTCACTCACCAAAATACTAACCAGCTGTCTCGAGTAGCAGATAGAACGCTGTGAGCTGATCTGGAGCTGTCTGCAGAATGCACTCGTAAGAGCAAGCGAGCAAGCACAGGATATATAGAGGACGCACTTCAGTGAGCTCTGTTCGAGTAGAACAAGAAGATATAAGAGAATGCACATGCGTGACGCACATGCAGTTGCTCATCTGTGCACAAAAATGAAAAGAAAGAAAGCGGAGATGAGAGAAACTAGCAGGGGTGGGAGGAGACGTGTTGGAAGAGTGCTGGGCAGCTAGGACACATATGGGGTGACAGGGCGAGGTGGTGGGGACTCGGATTCTTCAAACCATGTCGTGTCGTGTAGACCATAGACTGTGTTTAGTAATTCAAGATAGCTAGGATGCAGAGGGAGTCCCAAACAGAACCTAAATAGTAATTTAAGTGTTCTGAGAGCCAGGCGGTGGCGCACCTGGTTAAGTGCACACATTACAGTGCCCAAGGACCTGGGTTCAAGCCCCTCGTGCCCCACCTGCAGGGTGAAGCTTCACGAGTGGGGAAGCAGGGCTGCGGGCATCTCTCTGTGTCTCTGTGTCTATTTCCTCTCCCCTCTTGATGTCTATCTCTATCCAGCAATAAATAAATGATTTTTTTCATTTACCTGTACTACAGACAGAAAGTATAGTTACACTGTTGTGCATGTGGAAGAAAACAAGCAGAATAACTTTGCTTCCTGTAAGGTTAAAACAGTAAGAACGGCGGTAGCGCAGCGGGTTAAGCGCAGGTGGCGCAAAGCGCAGGGACCGGCATAAGGATCCCGGTTCGAGCCCCCAGCTCCCCACCTGCAGGGGAGTCGCTTCACAGGCGGTGAAGCAGGTCTGCAGGTGTCTGTCTTTCTCTCCTCCTCTCTGTCTTCCCCTCCTCTCTCCATTTCTCTCTGTCCTATCCAACAACGACATCAATAACAACAACAACAGTAAAAAAAAAAAAAAAAGAAAAAAACAAGGGTAACAGAAAGGGAAACAATGGCCCCCAGGAGCAGTGGATTCGTAGTGCAGGCACTGAGTCCCAGCAATAACCCTGGAGGCAAAAAAAAAAAAAGAACTACACAGATATGGCTCTATTCCTGGTCAATGTATTTCTCTGCGGGGTATTGAGTGTGAGTGTGAGTGTGTGTGAGTGTGTGTGAGTGTGTGTGAGAGTGTGTGAGAGTGTGTGTGTGTGAGTGTGTGTGTGTATGTGAGTGTGTGTGTGTGAGTGTGTGTGAGTGTGTGTGTGTGAGTGAGTGTGAGTGTGTGTGAGTGTGTGTGTGAGTGTGTGTGTGAGTGAGTGTGAGTGTGTGTGAGTGTGTGTGTGAGTGTGTGTGTGAGTGTGTGTGTGAGTGTGTGTGTGTGAGTGTGTGTGTGTGTGTGTGAGTGTGTGTGTGAGTGTGTGTGTGAGTGTGTGTGTGTGAGTGTGTGTGTGTGAATGTGTGTGAGTGTGTGTGTGAGTGTGTGTATGAGTGTGTGTGTGAGTGTGTGTGTGTGAGTGTGTGTGTGTGAGTGTGTGAATGTGTGTGAGTGTGTGTGTGAGTGTGTGTAGCTGGGCTTCACTCAGGGCCACTCGTTCATCCAGGTACAGAGACAGAAGGAGAGACAGAGAGAGGAGAGATCACAGCACCAGAGCTTCTTCCAGTGTTACAGCACTTCCCATGTGGTGCCAGGGCTCAACTCTGGGCCTGCTGCGTGGCAGGGCAGGGCAGGGCAGGGGCAGGGCAGGGCAGGGGAAGGGCAGGGCAGGGCAGGGGAAGGGCAGGGGCAGGGCAGGGGCAGGGCAGGGGAAGGGCAGGGGCAGGGCAGGGGCAGGGCAGGGGCAGGGCAGGGGCAGGCAAGGGCAGGGCAGGGGAAGGGCAGGGCAGGGGCAGGGCAGGGGAAGGGTAGGGCAGGGCAGGGGAAGGGCAAGGCAGGGGAAGGGCTGGGGCAGGCAAGGGCAGGGCAGAGGCAGGGCAGGGCGGGGCGGGGCTGGGCAGGGGCAGGGCAGAGAGGGCAGGCAAGGGCAGGGCAGGGGAAGGGCAGGGCAGGGGAAGGGCAGGGGAGGGGAAGGGCTGGGGCAGGGGAAGGGCAGGGCAGGGCAGGGCAGGCAAGGACAGGGCAGGGCAGGGCAGGGCAGGGCCGGCCACACTACCTCGCCCGCAAGCTGCTCCCCCTGCCGGGTAGTAGCGCTGTCTAAGGCTCCTGTTCCCTCCACGACCGAGCAGTCGGCTCAGGTCCCGCACGCGGTGCTCACGGCTGCACAGATCCCACGTGTGAACAGGGAGCGGCGACACCCGGACGCTCTGTGGCATCTCGCGGAGCCGAGGGCCGCCGGCAGCCCTCCTGAGGAATAGCCGCTCGCCCCGGCCCGCGTCCACCCACCTCCTCGCCTTAGCTCTCCCACTAGGAGGGCCTGAGACCAGGACTAACCAGACGCAATGAGCCACAGGCTCACACGTCAGAGCAAAGGGTTCGAGCCTCGAGTTCTCTGGAGACCAAAACCTGACTTCCTCCCCTTCCCCGGTACCGGCTCGTCCCACCCTGTCTGGCACTTGTCTCTTCAGAATTCAGCTCCAGAGAGCAAACACTGTCCCTGACAGACCGGCCGCCGGTCCCAAACAAGGCGGTTGTGACGCCGGGCGCCCACTGCTGCTTCTAGGGCTGTCTGGTCTTGTTCTTTGCTGATTCCTCACGCTGCTGGAGGTTCAGGCTCTATCCAGAGGCCTCTGAGTTTGCCTTCCTTATTTCTAGCTAGCTTTCACTGATAATAATCATTGACTTTTGTTTTAACCCGCCTTGTCAGCACAGCCATGACTTGCTATCTCGGCTGAAGTCTAAGTTTCATGGCTATGTGAGGCCATGGGAGGCTGAGAGGAAGGGTGTGACAGGGCAGGTCTTCCTCAGAGCGTCAAAGCTGTACTGCCACCTTGTGGTCTAAGGTGAATTGTCCCAAAGCGGGGTTGGAATTGCACGGGATCAAAATTCATTCTCTTATCCTACACTCTTGTCTATCAGTACAGGTCATTAATAACAAAAGAGAGACAGACAGACAGACAGACAGACAGACAGACAGACAGACAGAAGCTGAAACGTATGGAAACACAAAGCAGAACCTGGACTGGAGTTGGTGTACATGACAGCAGAGGACCTAGTGGGGGTTAGAGTCATGTGGAAAACTGAGATGTGACACGTGGACCGGCGACTGGATGTCACTGTCATGTGACTGAGATGTGACACGTGGACAGGCTACTGGATGTCACTGTCATGTGACCAACTGAAATGTGACACGTGGACCAGCTACTGGATGTCACTGTCATGTGAACCAACTGAGATGTGACACATGGACAGGCTACTGGATGTCACTGTCATGTGGAAAACTGAGATGTGACATGTGGACCGGCTACTGGATGTCACTGTTATGTGGAAAACTGAGATGTGACATGTGGACCGGCTACTGGATGTCACTGTCATGTGACCAACTGAGATGTGACACGTGGCCCAGCTACTGGATGTCACTGTCATGTGGAAAACTGGGATGACATGTGGACCAGCTACTGGATGTCACTGTCATGTGACTGAGATGTGATACGTGGACCAACTACTGGATGTCACTGTCATGTGGAAAACTGGGATGTGACACGTGGACCGGCTACTGGATATCACTGTCATGTGACTGAGATGTGACACGTGGACCGGCTACTGGATATCACTGTCATGTGACTGAGATGTGACACGTGGACCAGCTACTGGATGTCACTGCCATGTGACTGAGATGTGACACGTGGACCGATGTCACTGTCATGCAGACTGAGATGTGACACGTGGACCGGCTACTGGATGTCACTGTCATGTAGACTGAGATGTGACACGTGGACCGGCTACTGGATGTCACTGTCATGCAAACTGAGATGTGACACGTGGACCGGCTACTGGATGTCACTGTCATGCAGACTGAGATGTGACACGTGGACCAGCTACTGGATGTCACTGTCATGTAGACCATGAACCCCCCCACCAATAAAGAGGGGGAATCCATTCTCCACGGGCAAAAAGGGCGGCCTCCGGGAATATCTGGAGTGGGCAACGTGACCATTTCATGTGTGCACAGTAGAGGCTGACCCCGTGCAGATGATCCGTGCATCCAGGCTGAGCCACGACTCCTGCTGCGGTTGGAATGGGACCCCTCTTCTCCAGAGGACCAGCTCAGCGGCTTGCAGCAGTCAGCCTCGGCCCGGGACTGGCGCTGAGGAGTGAGCACTGGGCAGCCGGAAAGCGGTCAGCTGACTCACTGTGCCGCTCTAGGGCCTCGAGCAGGAGTCTGCAGTCACCAAGCTCCCTGCGAGGGAAGTGCAGGCTCTGAAGGGAGGCTGTGCAGGCACATGATGGCAGTGGGCTGCCGGCGAGGGGAGGGGAGGCCTTCCCGCAGAGGTGGGGGCAATCCCTGCCACAGAAACGTGGGGTTCAGCAACAGGAAGCACGAGGACAAACATGCTGGGGGAGGCGATTACTCAGCAGTAGATACCAGAGTGGCCTTGTTAATCCTTACTACATGCTCCTCACGATGTACAAAACCAGGAGTAAAAATTTGCTTGTTGGAGAACTACTCCTAACTACAAATAAAAGAAGCTTTCTAGAAGACATCAAGATAGAATGAAGCAGACCTGTCTAGGGACATAATATGGGGAGACAGATATGACATCATTTAGCTCCCTAAAATCTCTATTTCTTTTTTTTTAATGAATTATTCCTTTATTAAATCATTTGATTATTGTTCTTGACCTCCTTAAAATTATGTTGTTTGCATTCTTTTTTTAAATATTTACTTTTAATTCACTTTTGTTGCCCTTATTGTCTTATTGTTGTAGTTATTACTGATGTCATTGCTGTTGGATAGGACAGAAGGAAATGGAGAGAGGAGGGGAAGACAGAGAAAGGGAAAGAAAGACAGACACGTGCAGACCTGCTTCACTGCATTCAGAGACATACCCCATGGAACGCTACGCTGCAGTCAGACAGAATGCCCTCTACACCCCATGGGACGCTACACTGCCATCAGAGACTGAATGCCCTCTGTACCCCATGGAACACTACGCTGCATTCAGCAGTCGGAGACAGAATGCCCTCCATACCCCATGGAACACTACGCTGCAGTCGGAGACAGAATGCCCTCCATACCCCATGGGACGCCACGCTGCCGTCAGAGACTAAATGCCCTCCATACCCCATGGAACGCTACGCTGCAGTCAGAGACTGAATGCCCTCCATACCCCATGGAACGCTACGCTGCATTCAGCAGTCAGAGACAGAATGCCCTCTATACCCCATGGAACACTACGCTGCATTCAGCAGTCGGAGACAGAATGCCCTCCATACCCCATGGAACACTACGCTGCAGTCGGAGACAGAATGCCCTCCATACCCCATGGAACGCTACGCTGCATTCAGCAGTCAGAGACAGAATGCCCTCTATACCCCATGGAACACTACGCTGCATTCAGCAGTCGGAGACAGAATGCCCTCCATACCCCATGGAACACTACGCTGCAGTCGGAGACAGAATGCCCTCCATACCCCATGGAACGCTACGCTGCATTCAGCAGTCAGAGACAGAATGCCCTCTATACCCCATGGAACACTACGCTGCATTCAGCAGTCGGAGACAGAATGCCCTCCATACCCCATGGAACACTACGCTGCATTCAGCAGTCGGAGACAGAATGCCCTCCATACCCCATGGAACACTACGCTGCATTCAGCAGTCAGAGACAGAATGCCCTCCATACCCCATGGAACACTACGCTGCAGTCGGAGACAGAATGCCCTCTATACCCCATGGAACGCTACGCTGCAGTCAGAGACAGAATGCCCTCCATACCCCATGGAACACTACGCTGCAGTCGGAGACAGAATGCCCTCTATACCCCATGGAACGCTACGCTGCAGTCGGAGACAGAATGCCCTCTATACCCCATGGGACGCTACGCTGCAGTCAGAGACAGAATGCCCTCCATACCCCATGGAACACTACGCTGCAGTCGGAGACAGAATGCCCTCTATACCCCATGGGACGCTACGCTGCAGTCAGAGACAGAATGCCCTCCATACCCCATGGAACACTACGCTGCATTCAGCAGTCGGAGACAGAATGCCCTCCATACCCCATGGAACACTACGCTGCATTCAGCAGTCGGAGACAGAATGCCCTCCATACCCCATGGAACACTACGCTGCAGTCAGAGACAGAATGCCCTTTATACCCCATGGAAACTATGCTGCAGTCAGAGACAGAATGCCCTTTATACCCCATGGAACACTACGCTGCAGTCAGAGACACGGAATGCCCTTTGCATTGTGCAATGGATTAAGCGCATTTGGTTTGAAGCGACAGTAAGTATTCGGGTTCGAGTCCCCGGCTCCCCACCTGCAGGGGAGTCTGTAGGTGTCTGTCTTCCCCTCCTCCCTCCATTTCCCTCTGTCCTATCCAACAAGGATGACAACAGCAGCAGCAATAACTACAATAAAAAACAAGGGCAACAAAAGGGAAAATAAATACAAAAAAAAATTTCAGATTCTATTCAGTTTTATAAGAATGACCTAGTTTGGCCAAGGCACAGGCACCTTCTACAGTATCGTGCTGAGATGAGGGGGCGGCCGTGGGACGGCCAGTTGAACACACGTCGCCACGTGCTGGAACCAGCTGCGACCAGGGTTGGAGCCCCCACTCTCCACCTGCAGGGAGGGGAAGCTTTACAGTGATGGAGCAGGTCCCCAGGTCTCTCTCCTGTCTCCCCCACTCCTCTCAATTTCTGTCCTGTACAGAAAAATAGAAAAGTTGAAAGTGGCCAGCGGGAGCAGTGGATGTGTAGCACTGGCTCGAGCCCCAGTGCAACCCGGGGGCAGCAAGCCGACGGTGGTCAGGACAGAACCCCGTGGGCCAGAACTTACCTGTCTGCTTTCGAGGAAGACAGGTGTCCCTGTCCCCGCCTTGACCAGTCCTGCTCCAACCTCCCAACACAAGGCCCTTAGGCAAAGTCTAAGCACTTTCTTCCCAGCCTCCCATCCCGTGTCCCTGCCAAGGACTCGGGGAGCCTTCCGGGAAGGGGTGGGTCTGCTCAGAGAGAGTGGCACAGGGCATCACGCCCTCAGAGGACTCGGGGAGCCTTCCGGGAAGGGGTGGGTCTGCTCACTCTGAGAGTGGCACAGGGCATCACGCCCTCAGAGGACTTGGGGAGCCTTCCGGGAAGGGGTGGGTCTGCTCAGAGAGAGTGGCACAGGGCATCACGCCCTCAGAGGACTCGGGGAGCCTTCCGGGAAGGGGTGGGTCTGCTCACAGAGAGAGTGGCACAGGGCATCACGCCCTCAGAGGACTCGGGGAGCCTTCCGGGAAGGGGTGGGTCTGCTCACAGAGAGAGTGGCACAGGGCATCACGCCCTCAGAGGACTCGGGGAGCCTTCCGGGAAGGGGTGGGTCTGCTCACTCTGAGAGTGGCACAGGGCATCACGCCCTCAGAGGACTCGGGGAGCCTTCCGGGAAGGGGTGGGTCTGCTCACAGAGAGAGTGGCACAGGGCATCACGCCCTCAGAGGACTCGGGGAGCCTTCCGGGAAGGGGTGGGTCTGCTCACTCTGAGAGTGGCACAGGGCATCACGCCCTCAGAGGACTCGGGGAGCCTTCCGGGAAGGGGTGGGTCTGCTCACTCTGAGAGTGGCACAGGGCTTCACGCCCTCAGAGGACTCGGGGAGCCTTCCGGGAAGGGGTGAGTCTGCTCACAGAGAGAGTGGCACAGGGCATCACGCCCTCAGAGCACTCGGGGAGCCTTCCGGGAAGGGGTGGGTCTGCTCACAGAGAGAGTGGCACAGGGCATCACGCCCTCAGAGGACTCGGGGAGCCTTCCGGGAAGGGGTGGGTCTGCTCACTCTGAGAGTGGCACAGGGCATCACGCCCTCAGAGGACTCGGGGAGCCTTCCGGGAAGGGGTGGGTCTGCTCAGAGAGAGTGGCACAGGGCATCACGCCCTCAGAGGACTCGGGGAGCCTTCCGGGAAGGGGTGGGTCTGCTCACTCTGAGAGTGGCACAGGGCATCACGTCCTCAGAGGACTCGGGGAGCCTTCCGGGAAGGGGTGGGTCTGCTCACAGAGAGAGTGGCACAGGGCTTCACGCCCTCAGAGGACTCGGGGAGCCTTCCGGGAAGGGGTGGGTCTGCTCACAGAGAGAGTGGCACAGGGCATCACGCCCTCAGAGGACTCAGGGAGCCTTCCGGGAAGGGGTGGGTCTGCTCACAGAGAGAGTGGCACAGGGCATCACGCCCTCAGAGGACTCGGGGAGCCTTCCGGGAAGGGGTGGGTCTGCTCACAGAGAGAGTGGCACAGGGCATCACGCCCTCAGAGGACTCGGGGAGCCTTCCGGGAAGGGGTGGGTCTGCTCACAGAGAGAGTGGCACAGGGCATCACGCCCTCAGAGGACTCGGGGAGCCTTCCGGGAAGGGGTGGGTCTGCTCACTCTGAGAGTGGCACAGGGCATCACGCCCTCAGAGGACTCGGGGAGCCTTCCGGGAAGGGGTGGGTCTGCTCACAGAGAGAGTGGCACAGGGCATCACGCCCTCAGAGGACTCGGGGAGCCTTCCGGGAAGGGGTGGGTCTGCTCACTCTGAGAGTGGCACAGGGCTTCACGCCCTCAGAGGACTCGGGGAGCCTTCCGGGAATGGGTGGGTCTGCTCACAGAGAGAGTGGCACAGGGCATCACGCCCTCAGAGGACTCGGGGAGCCTTCCGGGAAGGGGTGGGTCTGCTCACTCTGAGAGTGGCACAGGGCATCACGCCCTCAGAGGACTCGGGGAGCCTTCCGGGAAGGGGTGGGTCTGCTCACTCTGAGAGTGGCACAGGGCATCACGCCCTCAGAGGACTCGGGGAGCCTTCCGGGAAGGGGTGGGTCTGCTCACTCTGAGAGTGGCACAGGGCATCACGCCCTCAGAGCACTCGGGGAGCCTTCCGGGAAGGGGTGGGTCTGCTCACTCTGAGAGTGGCACAGGGCATCACGCCCTCAGAGCACTCGGGGAGCCTTCCGGGAAGGGGTGGGTCTGCTCACTCTGAGAGTGGCACAGGGCATCACGCCCTCAGAGCACTCGGGGAGCCTTCCGGGAAGGGGTGGGTCTGCTCAGAGAGAGTGGCACAGGGCATCACGCCCTCAGAGGACTCGGGGAGCCTTCCGGGAAGGGGTGGGTCTGCTCACTCTGAGAGTGGCACAGGGCATCACGCCCTCAGAGGACTCGGGGAGCCTTCCGGGAAGGGGTGGGTCTGCTCACTCTGAGAGTGGCACAGGGCATCACGTCCTCAGAGGACTCGGGGAGCCTTCCGGGAAGGGGTGGGTCTGCTCACAGAGAGAGTGGCACAGGGCTTCACGCCCTCAGAGGACTCGGGGAGCCTTCCGGGAAGGGGTGGGTCTGCTCACAGAGAGAGTGGCACAGGGCATCACGCCCTCAGAGGACTCAGGGAGCCTTCCGGGAAGGGGTGGGTCTGCTCACAGAGAGAGTGGCACAGGGCATCACGCCCTCAGAGGACTCGGGGAGCCTTCCGGGAAGGGGTGGGTCTGCTCACAGAGAGAGTGGCACAGGGCATCACGCCCTCAGAGGACTCGGGGAGCCTTCCGGGAAGGGGTGGGTCTGCTCACAGAGAGAGTGGCACAGGGCATCACGCCCTCAGAGGACTCGGGGAGCCTTCCGGGAAGGGGTGGGTCTGCTCACTCTGAGAGTGGCACAGGGCATCACGCCCTCAGAGGACTCGGGGAGCCTTCCGGGAAGGGGTGGGTCTGCTCACAGAGAGAGTGGCACAGGGCATCACGCCCTCAGAGGACTCGGGGAGCCTTCCGGGAAGGGGTGGGTCTGCTCACTCTGAGAGTGGCACAGGGCTTCACGCCCTCAGAGGACTCGGGGAGCCTTCCGGGAATGGGTGGGTCTGCTCACAGAGAGAGTGGCACAGGGCATCACGCCCTCAGAGGACTCGGGGAGCCTTCCGGGAAGGGGTGGGTCTGCTCACTCTGAGAGTGGCACAGGGCATCACGCCCTCAGAGGACTCGGGGAGCCTTCCGGGAAGGGGTGGGTCTGCTCACTCTGAGAGTGGCACAGGGCATCACGCCCTCAGAGGACTCGGGGAGCCTTCCGGGAAGGGGTGGGTCTGCTCACTCTGAGAGTGGCACAGGGCATCACGCCCTCAGAGCACTCGGGGAGCCTTCCGGGAAGGGGTGGGTCTGCTCACTCTGAGAGTGGCACAGGGCATCACGCCCTCAGAGCACTCGGGGAGCCTTCCGGGAAGGGGTGGGTCTGCTCACTCTGAGAGTGGCACAGGGCATCACGCCCTCAGAGCACTCGGGGAGCCTTCTGGGAAGGGGTGGGTCTGCTCACAGAGAGAGTGGCACAGTGTATCACGCTAGCTGGAGGGGCAGGGATGGGTTATGGCGAAGACAGCGGATTATGAAGACGCCAGCTTATACTGACTAAAGCATTTAAACCTTTCCTCGTTTTGCTTTGAATCTTCAGCAGGGTTGTTGCTGGGGCTCCGTGCCCTGTGAACCCACCACTCCCGGCAGCCATTTTCCCTTTTCCTATGTTCATTATTGGGACAGGAATTGAGAGCACGCAGACAGCTACAGACATGCTCACCACTCACGGAGCAGCTCCCCTGCAGGGGGGAGCAGAGGCCTGACCAGCTGCGCCACCACCCGGTCACCAGCTTTTTTTTTTTTTTATAAACATTTTCATTTATTTATTTGTGTGTATGAGAGAAGGGGAGGGGGAGATGGAGAGGGAGGGAGAGGAGACAGGGACCTGAGCACTGCTGACTTCTGGTTTATGGTAGTGTGTGCATGGGGAGGGGGGGTTTTGAACCTGGGTCTTTGGAGCTTCAGGCATGAGAGTCTCTTTGCAGAACCATGATGCTACCTCCCCACACACCTTCCCTAGTTTTTAAGTTCACTTACAAATATTCCATTTAGAAAGCTAGTACATTTTAATAATCACTTTAAGGGTACCAGGTTTGCTAGTTCATTTAAGTAAAGCAGACTTTTCTTTAAATAGCTCTTTACAACCCAAATCCTCTCGAGAGGTCAGCAGCATTTATACACTTAAGACTTAAGATTTCCCTCAAAATCACACTGGAAATGCTTGACCTGACAAGCAAAGCTTCCCAGTGTCTGATTTGATGAGCATGATACACCGTCTGCACACTGGATGTCCATATTCTCTGAACCCCAACGGTGTGTTCTCAGGCTTAGTAACGTCTGCAAATGCTCCAGCTAAACTCACGTCTGCAGCAGCGTCTTACACTGTCTACTCCAACTGTAAATACTTGCAGCTACTTCCTAGTGGTCCCACTGAGTACTACCTATAAGATGATTCCTGAAAGGCAACAGTACTGATGGACAATTTTAACTTAAAAAACAAAAGCTGTAATCCCATGGTAGCCATAGCCCAGGTAAAGTCCTGTCAAAGGAGCGAGCGGGCTGGTGGGCGTGCCAGGGTGTGGAGGACTCGCTGGGGTGCTGAGTAGCGGGGTGAGATCCGTGCCCAGGATTGTTCGGGAAACCTGTCATGTTGCACTTGGTGACAGTACACAGTCACACAGACGGTCAACTTAAAAATTTCACAAGCACGAATTATCGGCATACTTATAAACTTTTTAAAGTTTTAAATACAAAAGTTAAATAAAACCATCCATTTCTACAAGAAAACTTTCTGATCTTGACTAATCCAATTGCTCAGGAAAGCAAACATCGGTCATTCTATGAGCCACTGTCCTGTTTAAATCGGAGCTTAGACCCACACCGAAACGTTCAAGTGTTCTCCTGCTTTAAAAATCTCTAAGTCTGGGGGAGTCGGGCGGTGGCGCAGCGGGTTAAGCGCACATGGCGCGAAGCACAAGGACCGCCGTAAGGATCCCGGTCCAAGGCCCCGGCTTCAGGGGAGTCGCTTCACAAGCGGTGAAGCAGGTCTGCAGGTGTCTGTCTTTCTCTCCCCATCTTCCTGTCCTCTCTCCATTTCTCTCTGTCCTGTCCAACAATGATGACATCAGTAACAACAATAAAACAACAAGGGCAACAAAAAGGGAAAATAAATTTAAAGAAAAAAAGTCTCTAAGTTCACAAAACTGCAGCGTTGAGAGTCTGACTAGAAAGCTTTTCTTTGATCATCACAGACAACTGTTTCGGGTGGGGAGGGAGGATCTGCTAGGTCAGCGTGGCAGGAGCCCCTGGCCTAGGATTATCCATCGGGAACGGATTCATTTCATAGCAAGGCGAAAACAAGACACCCGCCCCACCCCCTCGAGGCTGGGCATCACAACGTGCGACTCAGACCCGGGCAGCCTGCTTGGCAAGCCGTGTGCCTGTGTGGTGAGGCGTCTCCACCTCAAAATTAGGTCTTGTTGAAGGAGCTGCAGACATGGCGTGGAGACAGGAGAGTGTTTGCAGCAGACTGGGTTGAGGCACACAGAAGAATGAACAGGAACACCACATCCCATGATGACCACAAATCAACTCAAAACGGCTTGAGGGCTCGGCTGTCAGAAGCTATAAAATGCACAGAATACAACAGGCAGGGCGTCTGCTTCAGAAACAGCTTGAGACTCATGTTCAACAAGGAAAAAGGAATGAGAAATGAACTAATGGGGCGACACCCAACTGGACATCTTCTGCCCAGCAAAAGGAGCCACTGGCAAAACAAGATGCCCCGTACAGAGTGAGGGCTCTCGGCAAGCCGTACACCAGAGGGCTGGTCATGAAAGTGCGTAAGAAGCTCACAGAACACAACCAGCCCTCTAGGATGGAAAGAGGATATGAACAGACTCTTCCCCAAAGATGGTCAGGAAGACCGGGCACATTCAGGGTCGTGCGGCTACAGACTGCTCCAAGATATGCAGACAGTCAACAGACATGTGGAAAAAGCCAAGTCACTGATTACCAGAGAGACGAATAAAAACATGAAGCCATCTTACACCTGTGAGAATGTCACACGCTGGGGAAAAAAACAAACCAGAAAACAGGGCCTGGGAGGTAGCCCAGTGGGTGAGTCCTGAGTTCAGCCCCTGGCATCTCACGTGCCACAGTGAAGCTTTGGTTCTCTCTGATGAGCAAGTGAAGGCAAGAAAGAAATGTTTTAGCCATCAGCACTGCCTCATCACACTGCAGTCTTCACGTGCACTGTTCTGAGCCCACGTTCCACCACCACACTCGGCAAACACAGTCCTAGTAGCAGCTGAAGCAGAGTGTGAGGGAATGGCGTGTCAGAGAGGCAAGGCACGGTCACTGGGCCGGACACTGAGGCAGGCATATCGCTGTGAGCGGGGAGGAAAGCTCAGCTGGTGCTGTCATCTGTTGATCTGCTGCTGTCCGGGGAGGCAGCCCAGCCCTGTTCCTTGACAAGAGCAGAACGCGGCCCGGATGGTGCTGCAGGACTCTGTCTCCTCACACTGCGCTCAGTGTGCCCAAGGCTCATACTCTGTTCCAACACAAGCGAGATCTTCCAGCTGAACACGACACAGTTCTCCAAGGCGCTCGGTGGAAATCCATGTCTCAAAACAGGCACTTACTTTCCAAGCATAATTACTCCAGTCTCTTTCATAAAATTGCTTCTGTAAAATTTTTTTTTAATAATATAACAAAAATATTCTATTTCCAGTGGGTGAAATCTATTCCAGGTTTAGAGTTCTTTGGTGTCTTATTAAGGAGACACTATGCCTCTATCTTCTTGTTTTCTGCAAGTCCGTCAGACGTGTACTGTAACACAGAAGTATTTTCACTCCTTGTCATGGTAGCAAAAAGCATATCCATCATTCCCAAGGTCTCCAGCAGCTCCCTTTGGTAATCAAGCTCCTTTTCTACAAGTCCTTGAAGTACCAAAAACTTTTTATCAACTACAGGTGACTGACCAATCACCGGCAGATATATATCTAGAACGAGAGAAACGCAGGGACTAAAACCATCTTTCTATAGAGTCAGTGACTAGCAACATGCACAAAAAATGCACACATTGAACCTAGGACGAAAATCTTCACCACCATTTGCTGGTGACACGGGGGCAAACAGTCATCTCAATAGATATACTTTAAAAAAAGACCACAGCAAACACATGGTAAATAGAAGGGAAAAGAAAAATGCCTCATAAGCTCCCGAACTACTTCCACCTCCCCGTTGAAACAGTCATGATCTGGTACATGTTTAGAAAAGTCAATAATTATCTGCTTCCAACAATACAAATATCAAATGACTGAACACTCTGCTCCATACCAAAATGGATTGACTTACTCTGCTTGTCTTCTCCAAGAGAACTCTGACTGGAGAACTGATACGAGCAAGATTTTCTTCATCTACAATTTCCAAATATCATTTCATGACCTGGCGATTTCTACTTTTACAAGCACGTTAAGAGTTTTCAACTACTCACCAATAATTATCTCAGCAGCACTGATTAAAACAGGGGCGAATCTTGGCTGAGACAGGTTCCTACAAAGTAAGAATTCTGTTACTGCAAGTGAAAATTGGCTTAATTCTTATAAGAACGTGTTTGTACTGAAGATTTCCTAACCTGAATCAGCACTGACTCAGTATGCTATGTCACCAAGTTTCTAAGCTGAATCACGTCACTGGTTTTCTGCTGACATGCTACATGTCTACTAAAATATTTTTTAATTTTTTATCTTTATTATTATATTTTTATCTTTATTAATTTTTTATCTTTATTATTGGATAGAGACAGCCAGAAATGGAGAGGGAAGGGGGTGTTAGAGAGAGAGAGACACCTGCAGCCCTGCTTCACCACTCGCAAAGCTTTCCCCTTGCAGGTGGGGACAGGGGCTTGAACCTGGGTCCTTGTGCACTCAACGAGGTATGCCACCACCTGGCCCCAAATATTCTCTATAAAAATAAATAAAATAAAAAACTATAAAGGAGATTGAATGAACTGTTTGGTCAGTTTTCAACAAAGGTCAAACTAAAAGAAAACGTCTCTCATCTGAAGATAACTTCAAATATTTTATCCATTTAGTGGATATAAATAGAAAAACTGAGAGAGAAGGGAGAGACAGAGGGAGAGAGACAGACGCCTGCAGCCCTGCTTCACCACTCACGAAGCTCCCTCTGCAGGTGGGGACCGGGGGCTTGAACCCGGGTTCTTGTGCACGGAAACGCGCACTGAAGGGAGTGTGCCCACCGCCCCTGGACACGGCCTCGGGGTGAGATGTTAAGGCTTCTGATACCTTATCAGGAAGTTCAGAACACGGGTGATTTCTTTTTCGTCCCGGCCTGCGAGGGCATTGGCAAGGACTCCTCTTCGATTTAACTCCTTTATGATGGAGACTGTGACCTCGGGTGTCTTTATGGTGCAATCCGGCTAAAAGATTCCAGCCAACAGCATCAGCATGAACAGACAAAATGACATTGCAGGACAGACTCAGTGTCGCCAAGCTCACTAGTTAGCAAGTCTACGCAGCTCCTGATCTTCAGTGGTGGGTCATGGTAATGTGTGAGGCAAGTAATAAAGCAATTCTTTCAAAAATGCGGTCCTTGCAGAAAACCGTGACAGCTTTGCCACCGTGGTGGGGCTGTGGCAATGACAGAAGGTGCACAGGGCATGTGGGGCAGGGGACAGGCAGAAAACTCCTCACCTTCTCAGCCAGCCTTCTCTTCATTTTTAAAATTTTACTTATGAAAGAGACAGGAGGAGAGAGAGAACCAGACATCACTCTGGTCCATATGCTGCCAGGGACTGAACTTGGGACCTCAAGCTTAAGAATACAATGCTTTTTCCACTGCGCCACCTCCCAGACCACCTAAGCTACCCTTAAGTCTTTTTATTTTGTAATAATACATGTATATCCCTGGTCTTCACTCACCTCTAGGACTCTGTCAAGTGCCTTAGAGATCCGGAAGTTTTTCAGATCTCTGTCGTACAATTCTAGGTATTTTTTTGATGGTCTGTTGATCATGATATCATCCTGTATTAGAAAGTAAATTTATGGAGAAAAAAAATCAGCATCTGTATAGAGCTTCACTGGAAGTGGGCCTTTTCCTAGTGGTGCTTAGTAGTGGGCTTTCCTAGTGGTGCTTAGTAGTGGGCTTTCCTAGTGGTGCTTAGTAGTGGGCCTTTCCTAGTGGTGCTTAGTAGTGGGCTTTCCTAGTCGTGCTTAGTAGTGGGCCTTTCCTAGTGGTGCTTAGTAGTGGGCTTTCCTAGTGGTGCTTAGTAGTGGGCTTTCCTAGTCGTGCTTAGTAGTGGGCCTTTCCTAGTGGTACTTATTGGTGGGCTTTTCCTAGTGGTGCTTAGTTTGCCACAAGGCCCAAGCAGCATCCCCAAGCTCGTGTGGAGGCCAGGAGACGGGGTGTTGTGCCGCCAGACAGGATGGGCCCAGGGAGCTGCTATGCTGGCCTGACACACACGGGGCCTCGGGTCTAGCCAAAACCATGCACTTTGATTATCTTTATGACATGAAGTGTGATCTTCTTGTCATAAAGGGAGAAACGGAGAGAGGGGAAAGGGGGAGAGGGGCGGAGAGGGGAAGAGGGAACGGAAGAAGTAAGGACTGCAATTCAGTCTCAGCTCTGGTCCCTAGTAATGAATCTTAGGTCGACCAACACTTCTTGGCATCTCAGTCCAAGATGCCAAATTCGCATTACTGGTGACTACTTCTCAGCTTAGTCAGAAGAGCACGTCAGAATGTGTTGCTGACGCCATTCTGGCCAAAGGAGGCCTCAGTGTGACACTCGCTCCCTCACCACTTGTTCCTGAGTGACACTCTACCAGTCCAGGCAGCCAGAGACAATCGCACGCAGAGAAGCAAAGCAGGGCTCCAGCCCCTGTGGACTGTACTTTGCAGCACTGCACTGCATGAGACGTCAACAAACCTCTGTGGACTGCACTTTGCAGCACTGCACTGCATGAGACATCAACAAACCCCTGTGGACTGCACTTTTGCAGCACTGCACTGCATGAGACGTCAACAAACCTCTGTGGACTGCACTTTGTAGCACTGCATGAGACGTCAACAAACCCCTGTGGACTGCACTTTGCAGCACTGCACTGCATGAGACGTCAACAAACCCCTGTGGACTGCACTTTGCAGCACTGCATTTCACTGCATGAGACGTCAACAAACCCCTGTGGACTGCACTTTGCAGCACTGCATTGCACTGCATGAGACGTCAACAAACCTCTGTGGACTGCACTTTGCAGCACTGCACTGCATGAGACGTCAACAAACCTCAGTCTGGCAACACCGACGCTACATACCCGCTGCTTCATGTAATTCTTCCCCTTGATGAAAGTCCGGTATGCAGGCCGCCGCCTCCTGGGAAGGGGGTCCTTCTTGGCCTCCGCTTTGCGGTGTTTGACGCTCAGGATCCCGTTGGTCATCCCCACCACGATGGTCTCATCTTCATGCTGCCAGCAGAGAGACACATCAGCCTAGGCCCCACTGCCCAGTCTCGGAGCTTCTCACCGAGCAGTGCAGACGCCTTTGCTCACCCGCTCTTGACAGTGGGAGCCCGGGCAAGGGTCCGTGTGCACGGTGCTTTCACCTAGAGTACTGGCACACTGACAGAACTTGAGCCTGCTGTGATGTGTCGTGAGGGGCTGGGTGCTCGCACACCCCATGGAGCACACACGCCCGGGAGCAGACCCACGGCCCCGCCTTCTGGGGGAAGCTTTCTCAAACGGGGACTCAGTGTGGCAGGGGTCTCCCCCTCTTTCTGTCTGTCTCTCTCCTACCTCCCACCAAGAGAAAACTCAAGGGGTGGAGTGAAGTGGGGGACCACTGAGAGTGGCCGAGTCCTCATGCAGGCACTGAGCCCTGCAGAAAACAACGGCAGCGGGGACACAAACGCCAAACGTCACTGAGAGGTCGGTGCCTGGTCGCGCAGTTAATGGCATTCAGGGCACTTTCCGAATCGGCGCGTTCTACGTGCTCCGATATGTCCAGCATCTCGCGCCATACCCTCCATCCTGCGGTGTTTCCCTCCCCTGCTCCTGACTGCTGTAGATAGAGTCCGACAGCTGCCGCAGCGGTTACCGAACAGTCCGCATTCCAGAAGCGGCAGTCAGCAAACACGGTGTTTCAGTTTCTTGCGCAAAATGAAACAAGTGAAACAACTACCAAGTGAGCTTACAGAAGCAGATGCGCAAACTGTCAGGCAGACACTGCGAGAACCAAGGCGGCTGTCAGCAAGACGGAGTCGGGGTACAGGAAGCCCGGTGATGGGTGCAGGGCGCTGTGCCCCACCCACACAGGTGGGAAACTACATTCCCCGAGACTTTACAAGGCTGAAAGCTTCTCTACTGTCTGGAGAGCCAACATGCCTTCCCATAGCTGAATGAACTCAAGAGAAACTACCAGACCCCTGGGTGTGACTTACTTCAAGTCCATAGGGAGCCGGACCTCTACCTGAACTCACGCTGACTCGCAGGGGCAGGTAAACATTCTGGGAACCGTCTCAGCCAGCTTGGCTCTCACCATCAACAGCAGGCAGCAGAGAAACAAAGCAACCAAGACCCCAGCAAACACAAGATCAGGGCCCAGGCTCAGCGCAGTGGGGCCGAGAGCTGATACTCACTGCGAGCGCCACACTCAGAATGGAAGCCGCGTGATCGAAGCTGTGGACCACTTTGTAGGAAGCCGTGCTATACACTTTCACTTTCCTGGGAACGAGAGAGAGAGAGAGAGAAACTGATTCAGCAGAACGTCAGCCCGGACATGGGAGTGAATGCCGATTGCCTCCATTCTGAAAGCCCACGAGGGGTGCAGCTCCACACAGCACAGTGGTGCAATGCCTGACACCCCCCAAAAAAAAAATAACAACAGCAAACAACCCACTTTAAGTAATAAAAAAAATTAGCAGCTGAGAGAGAGCACCTAGCCACCTGTAACACACCAGGAGAGACAGACACAGACACACACACACACACACACACACACACACTCTCTCTCTCACCTAGCTACCAGGTAACAGCACCAGGACGGACACACACACACACACATACACACTCTCACCTGGCCACCAAGTAATAGCACCAGGACACACACACTCACCTGGCCACCAAGTAATAGCACCAGGACACACACACTCACCTGGCCACCAGGTAACAACAGGACTCACCTGGCTACCAGGTAACAGCACCATAACACACACACACACACTCACCTGGCCACCAGGTTAACAGCCCCAGGATATACACACATATTCACCTGACCACCAGGTAACAGCACCGTAACATACACACTCACCTGGCCACCAGGTAACAGCCCCAGGATACACACACACGTTCACCTGGCCACCAGGTAACAGCACCAGAACACACACACACACACACACACACACACACACACACACTCACCTGGCCACCAGGTAACAGGACCAGAACACACGCGCACACACTGACCTGGCCACCAGGTAACAGCCCCAGGATACACACACTCACCTGGCCACCAGGTAAGCCCCAGGATACACACACGTTCACCTGGCCACCAGGTAACAGCACCGTAACATATACACTCACCTGGCCACCAGGTAAGCCCCAGGATACACACACATGTTCACCTGGCCACCAGGTAACAGCACCGTAACACACACACTCACCTGGCCACCAGGTAACAGCACCGTAACACACACACTCACCTGGCCACCAGGTAACAGCACCGTAACATACACACTCACCTGGCCACCAGGTAAGCCCCAGGATACACACACATGTTCACCTGGCCACCAGGTAACAGCACCGTAACACACACACTCACCTGGCCACCAGGTAACAGCACCGTAACATACACACTCACCTGGCCACCAGGTAAGCCCCAGGATACACACACATGTTCACCTGGCCACCAGGTAACAGCACCGTAACACACACACTCACCTGGCCACCAGGTAACAGCCCCAGAACACACACGTGCACATGCACACACGCACACGCCAGAGTTTTACATGTTTTGTCCAGGACAGTTTGCCTAAAACATATTAATTAATACAAGAGCAGAATTATTCTCAACTCAGCACGTCACCGGTGGACGGAAACCAGCCGGCAGATGTCCTGCCAAGTGCTGCTGACAGGACTGCCTTGTTCAGGAAGCAGACACGTGGACGCGGATGGCGGAGGAGAGACAGAGACGCTAACCTGTCCAGGGAGCCGGACAGCAGTCTCTGTCCAGAGCTGCTCAGACACAAACACGTCACCGTCTTGTGATGATTCTTCAAAGACACAAGCAACTGGCCTCCTTTCAGCATGTCCCAGACCTTGACGTGGCGACCCCCTGCGGAAGAAGTGATGGTCAGTGTGAGGTTTTGCCCTCGACTCGTTCTAGAGGCCTGACAAGCAGTCGGCCCTGGAGCCTTTACTGGGCCGCCCCGTCGCTACTGGGTGTGGCCTGACGACAGCTCGCGGGGTGTGTGCTGCCTTGCCGTGCGTGACCGGCTCGAACCCCATCCAGCACCCACCAAGCTAGAGAAGCTCTGCGATCTGTGTGTCAGTAGCTATCTCTCCGTCTGTCTAACCCCGGCCCCGCCCCGTATGAAAACTCATCCTGCAGCAGTGAGGTGCCAGTCATGACAAAAGTAAAAAAGTAAAACCTTAAAAAGCCGTAGTAGGACGTCAAAGGAGAGCGTGCTGAGGCCGTGGAAATGAGCGATGCAGATATAGTTCCAAAACCTTTGTGAGTGATAAGACTGAAAAACCGCCCTATGATTTTCACTTGAAGAGCTGAGAAGCTCCTTCAGGAAAATGAGTCAGCGAGGAGTGAGTGGACACGCCTCTCCTTCCAACAGCAGCATCAAGTGTGGGCCGGCTGGCAAAAGGAACCGCCGAGTCCCCGCCTGTCCTGCTGGGAACGGCTACAGCCCCCACCCGCATATGTCACACTGTGTGAGACCCGACCTGATCCAAGCTCCATTTCAAGGTCTACAGCAGCTAAGGGCTCCTCCAGGTTACACTACTTGTGAGTGACGCAGCGAGACCGGCAGCAGGGGAGCCTGACCGTACTTCCATCTCTCAGAATGATAAACAGCATGAAAAACGGATGCAGCTGACAGTCAGCCACACACCTTAAAACAAGTGCATGCCAGCCAGTGGCGCACCTGCTCAAGTGCGTGAGGACCCGGGTTTCAGCCAGCTCCCCGCCTACAAGGACGGCTTTACGAGCAGCGAAGCAGGTCTGCAGGTGTCTCTCCTTCTTGTTCCCTATTTGCCCTCCCTCTCAATTTCTATCTGCCACATCAAATGGGAAAACAAACAGGTAGTTTCATCCAAGTATAAAATGAGTTCTGTTCAGATTTTAGAAATAAGGGGAGAAACAGCCAGAGTCATACGCCTATGTGATAAAACAGGCTTCCTCTACATTCTTTTAATGTCAACACACTAGCTGGGACTTTACTGACAAGCAAAAAAGGCAACTTACTTCCCCCACGGAAGCTCTAGAAAGTCAAAGACCACCTCAATTCCGACTGAATGATAAACGCGTCTGTGTCCTTCTGGACCTGACTCCCTCCTCCTCCTCCATCACCATCGGTGACTTACTGGGTGAAGGCCAAGTCACTCAAGAGAACCACGCGCAGAGAGAGAAAATGACCCCAGGCCTCAAAGAACCTGTCTCCAAACTACCGCAGATGAGGCAGAATCCCAGTGCCCGGATCTGCGGGCGTCAAGGAAGACCAGTGTCAAGGGCAGGATGCAGGCCCTCGGGCTTTGGGCTGTCACTCTGCCTCGCACTGCTCCACTGTGCCTTCAACATGTTAAAATGTTTATTTCATCAGTCACAAAACAGAGCCCCAACTGGCCTGTAGGTTCACCGAGGGCACAAAGGAGGAGAAACACGCCTACGTAATGAGCCACAGTCACGTGTGTGACATTCACCCACTTAGCTACTGAGCGAAACTGTAAGCAAGTTGCGGGCATCTTGATGAATCACAATAAATACCTTGTTGAACAATAAAATGAGTATCTCGTTGAAGACCAAAGATACTGGAGAAAGCAAATCATAAAAGCAATACCTGCTGATACCAGCAGCCCCCCGGAGGGGAAGAGCAGGACACTCTCCACCGGCTGCCCGTGATCCACAGAGAGGACGCTCCCATCAGTCCGCGCGTCAAACATCTTCACAGTGTGATCGTATGACCCTAAAATGTCAGGTTCAGCATCACAGAAATTCAGTGTCCCAAACAGCAAAACCATGCAGGTATATATTCAGAAGAAAGTTTATCAAATAAAGCTTAAGTGGAAATCTTCTTCAAGATGTCTCTATTTATGAAGGTAGCGGCAATCTGGAACTCCCAAATCCTTGGGTACTACTGACTGTCTCTTCAGAAACACTACTGCGTTACACAGAATACCTCCAGGAGCCCATCACTGCTGAATCATCCGGGAGTCGGCACGAGCCCCCACCTGCAAACACTAATGAACTCTACTGTCTTTATTTCTGGGCTCTGAAGGCTCTCTAGAAACCAGGTGCCATGGGGCCTGGTGGTGGCCCACCTGGCTAAGCACACACATTACAGTGTGCAAGGACCCGAGCTCAAGCCCCTGGCCCCCGCCTGAAGGAAGGAAGCTTTGCAAGTAGTGAAGTAGGGCTGCAGGTGTCTCTCTGTCTCTGTCCCCGCCTCATCTCAGTTTCTATCTTTATCCACTAAATAAATATATTGATTTTAATAAAATAATACCTAACAGTTTTCAAGGAAGTCTGGTGTTTCCAAACACACTGTAAGAATAAGAACACCCAGAGATTAAGTAAAAGGAATTTAATTAGAAAAACAGAAACCTATTCATTTTATTAAGACTGTGTGTGTGTGTGTGTGTGTGTGTGTGTGTGTGTGTGTGTGTGTGTGTGTGTGTGAGATAAGACAGTTTAAATTCCCTCATTCTAACAGTTTCAAAGTGATCTTAAAACAACACAGTAGGGTAGAGAAGAGAACAATGGTTATGCAAAAGACTTTCATGCCCAAGATTTTCAAGTCCCCAAGTTCAATCCCCAGCACCACCATAAACCAGAGGTGAACAGTGCTCTTAGAAAAAGAAAAAGAAAGAAAGAAAAAGAAAATCAAACAAAATAAAGCAATAAAGTATCAGCTTCAGAAGGGGTTGGGGGCAGAGAGCACCAACCTGTTACAAAGAGATCCGGGTTCAGTTTGCTGGCACATCCACACCGCACATAATCAGAATGTTCTCTGAACGTCAGCACTTCTTTAGAGTTTGGAATATCCCATAATTTAACTGTATAATCATCAGCCCCAGAAACTACATGGTATTGGTCAGCTGTAAAATCAACCATATGGACAGCTCTGAAAGATCAAAAATGAGTATGTTAAAAATAAGAAAAAACAGGGGGCCAGGTGGTGGTGCACCTGGTTGAACACTCATGTTGCAATGTGCAAGGACCCAGGTTCAAGCCCCCAGTCCCCACTTGCAAGGGGAAAGCTTTGTGAGTGGTAAAGCAGGATTGCAGGTGTCTTTCTGTCTATTCCTTCTGCTCGATTTCTGACCGTCTCTACCCAATAAA
Organism: Erinaceus europaeus; assembly: GCF_950295315.1. Lineage (NCBI taxonomy): Eukaryota > Metazoa > Chordata > Mammalia > Eulipotyphla > Erinaceidae > Erinaceus > Erinaceus europaeus. Next base: position 741,956 of record NC_080172.1, on the reverse strand, counting down.
TAAAAGATTTAAAAAAAAATTCTTTAAAAGTAAGAAAAAATAAAGACAACAACGAGAGACCACTTCACCACTGTGAGAATGTCATACATCAGAAATGATAACAACAATAACTGCTGTAGAGGGTGTGGGGTCAAAGGAACCCTCCTGCACTGCTTGCTGGTGGGAATGTCATTTGGTCCAAACTCTGTGGAGAACAGTCTGGAGAACTCTCAGAAGGCTAGAAATGGACCTACCCTATGACCCTGCAATTCCTCTCCTGGGCATATATCCTAAGGAACCCAACACACCCATCCAAAAAGATCTGTGTACACATATGTTCTTGGCAGCACAATTTGTAATAGCCAAAACCTGGAAGCAACCCATGTGTCCAACAACAGATGAGTGGCTGAGCAAGTTGTGGTCTATACACACAATGGAATACTACTCAGCTGTAAAAAATGGTGACTTCACCATTTTCAGCTCATCTTGGATGGAGCTTGAAGAAATCATGTTGAGTGAAATAAGTCAGAAACAGAAGGATGAATATGGGATGATCTCACTCATAGAAGTTGAAAAACAAGACCAGAAGAGCAAACATGGGGAAAAATGAGCTCCAGGAACAGCGGATTCGTAGTGCAGGCACCGAGCCACAGCAATAACCCTGGAGGCAAAAAACAAATAAAAACTAAAAAAACAAAATTTTGGATAGACAGCCAGAAGTTGAGAGGTGAGGGGGAGATTGACAGGGAGACACCTGCAGTCCTGCTTCACCACTCATAAAGCTTTCCCCCTACAAGTGGGGACTGGGGGCTCAAACCCGGGTCCTTGTGCACTGTAACATGTGCGCTCAACCAGGTGCACCACCACCCTGTCCCTTCACTCCACTTCTTCAAATAACAGCAAACAGCTCAATATGGGAAATATTTGTAGGACAAAAATAAAATGAAGGGGGAGGGGGAACCTCCCATGAAGCTACCAATAGAAGAAAAAAAGAAAAACTTGTAGCATTCAGCACTTCTCCCCAAGCTAATTTAAATTCTAACTACCCCAGTACCATGAAGTTAATAAGACATCAGACTTGACTTTCTAATCTGTCAGCAAGCCCACCTAGCTGTTTAACTCATGAATGCTGCAACAAAGGCGCATACTCAGACTTTAAATCAACAGCAAGCATCAATAGCATTAGTGACACTGAAACAATTCTTTTTCTTTAATATTTATTTTATTTTTTTTATTTTATTTATTCCCTTTTGTTGCCCTTGTTTTATTGTTGTAGTTATTATTGATGTCGTTATTGTTGGATAGGACAGAGAGAAATGGAGAGAGGAGGGGAAGACAGAGAGGGGGAGTGAAAGACAGACACCTGCAGACCTGCTTCACCGCCTGTGAAGGGACCTGCCTGCAGGTGGGGAGCCAGGGGCTCGAACCGGGATCCTGATGCTGGTCCTTGAGCTTAGCGCCACCTGCGCTTAACCCGCTGTGCTACAGCCCGACTCCCATTTAATATTTATTTATTTATTCCTTTTTGTTGCCCTTGTTGTTTTATTGTTGTTGTTATGGATGTCGTTGTTGTTGGATAGGACAGAGAGAAATGGAGAGAGGAGGGGAAGACAGAGAGGGGGAGAGAAAGACAGACACCTGCAGACCTGCTTCACCGCCTGTGAAGCGACTCCCCTGCGGGTAGGGAGCCGGGGGCTCGAACCGGGATCCTTACGCTTTGCGCCATGTGCGCTTAACCCACCGGGCTACCACCTGACTCTATGAAACAATTCTAACTCAAACTGCACTGGCCACTCCATTATTAAGGAGCAAAACACTAAACCCAAGAACAAACTTCAGCTTCCAGCTTAATTTCAAAACTGACAGCGTCAGATATGACTAGGCCCAGAGTTCTCGCTCACACCGTGAGTCGCCTTTAAGTTAACGGGTTCTAATCTCAAGCAGGCCACAGAGCTCACCACGTTGTGGGTTAAGAGGCCAAGTATCTCTCAGACATGAGGTCCTGAGTGTGGGCCCCAGGACTGTTCAAGTCCCTGCACCACCATGAGCCAGAACTGAGTAATGCTCTGGTAGAAATAACAATAACAACCCCAAATTCTTTTAAAAAAAACTAAGTTACTGAAAGCTACGGGGTGTCCCCCTAGAAAGAGGCACGTCATTTCCTGAACGCCACATACAGTCCGAGCCCCAAAAGCCATGGGACCTGCTGAGAGCAGCCCAGAAAGAAAGTCCATGGAGATACGTACATACACTTCGTGGACATTTTAAACGCTTACACTGTGATCAAAGCCCAGAAAAAGGAGGGAAACACACACACACACACACACGCACACACACACACACACACACACACACACACAAAGCGGCCTGCAGGAAACACAGCCACACGACAGCGCCTTACTTTGTGTGCCCGTCGAAGCGTCTGAGCGGGGCCCTGCCACTGGTATCAAAGATCTGAACTCCGCCATCTTCACTGCCGGCCACGAGGAGCCTGCCGTCCTTCCGAAAAGTAGCACAGTATGCCGTGTCTTTAAATCGAGAAAAGGTTTTGATAGGCTCCTGGGAGTAGCGGCCATAAATGTGGATCTGCAAAAAAGATCAAAATGGACTGCTTCGTCGGATGGTACAGGATCAGCAGTGGTCATAAACTACCCAAAGGAAAAGAGGGGCCCGGGGGCAGCGTAACGGCGATGTCAACAGACTCATGCCTGAGGCAGCAAAGGTCTCAGGTTCAATCCCCTTCCCACCATCAGCCAGAGCTGACAAGAGCTCTGATAAAAAGTAAATAAATAAAATAAAAAGATTAAAAGTCATAAGGAAGAGCCAGTCTGATAGTTACCCTTGAGGAAGCAGTGACAGCATAGTTATACGGAGGCTGCGGGGAGAAGTCTACTTTGGTCACCGCACCAAACTCCTTGATCTGCACAGGGGTCTGAATGAGAAAGAACACAAGCGCCGACAGTCACAGCTGCTCACACGTATGTGGTCGCTGCTACCAGCCTGTACTGGATACACAAGTATTAAGAGGCTGAAGCACCACCATCCAGGTTTAAAAAGTCGCTTAGAGAAAGCGTACTTAACCATGTACTTTCCCCCTCCTTCTCCTGTCTACCTTTGTAACTGTGAGCCGCCTTCAGTCAGCGGCTCCCGTCAGGCGCTCAGCGTGTACCGTATCCTGGGAAACTAGCAGGGCCGCAGCACCCTCCACCCGCCACCAGCAGCACTGCCTACACTCACCTTATAGTTGCTCCAGTACAGTGTGTCTTGGGTGATCTTCTCACCTAGCACAGGGTATGTCTGAATGGCAACAGGCTTATAACCAGCCATACTTTCGTATGATTGTGCTGCTGTCCAGTGGGGAATAGCTGAGAATCACAGCACCTCTGAAAACAAAGATATTGACGATAACATGCTTAGCCATGAGCCTATACATAGTTACGCTGTTCATCTTTTATTCTTTTGAGAGTCCGCACGTTGATTTGTAAATGGCCATAAGCCATTTGACTCGTCACACAGAAGAGACCATCTGAAAGCAACATGAGCAATGCCGGCAGGTCGCCGCGTTACACCACTTAGTGGCTACACAGGCCTTCCACACCCGTCCTCACAGCACTGGGGACGAATCCGGCTGTCACCCCGTAGGTGACAACACAAAACAAAGACAAGCAACAGGGACCTGAAAGTCAAACTTTACATAGCAAGTCTCCCCACCGAGAACTCGCCCAGGAAGACAGACAGTGTTGTGTGCGAGTCCCAACCCCCCACTTCATTAGTGACAGGCACCCGGTAAGAACAGCAGTTAGCCTGTGGGCTGGGAGGCGGCGCAGTGGATAAAGCACTAGACTCTCAAGCGTGAGGCCCTGAGTTCAATCCCTGGCAGCACATGGCTGGTTCTCTCTCTCTCCTCTCAATCTTTCTCATAAACAGATAACAGCTTTAAGAAGAGCAGCAGCAGCAGTCAGTGTACGCTTCATCTTTCCTCCCAGCTCAAATGCCAGTGACAGGGCTGCTGGCTGCATCTTCCTAAGCACCACAACACTCCACCTGATCCCACGACCCTACCCCAAGTGCGACCTTTTCGCCTGTGGGAATAATGCGCCGGCAGGTTCCTGACAAACAGACATCGGCTGTGCAGCTGGAAGGGAAGGCCGGGTGTTGCCACAGTCGGCGTGCTCAGAAGAGAGGGCGCAGGGGCAGGGCAGGGGCAGGGGCAGGCTGTCTGAGGCGCCGCCCCAGCTGCACTCACCTCAGCACTCCCTGACCGCTGAGCCTTCTTATCTAAACGTCTGGTCGCTCCCGCCGCCTCTTCCTACCCGCCGCTCATCGGTCACCTGCGGCTGCTGCAGGAGCTCAGCACACCTTCCGAGAAACCCTGTCCTTGTCCCGCTACAACGAGCCCTCTGTGTCTGGGATGTTATTCGTGGGAGTGCTCGGCGAATGTTCCCGGAAGGGAGAAACAAAGTACTGCCCTGGGTTCTATGAGAAAACACAAAATAAAAACCACAGGTGTCGTGTGTGTGACACTGACGGAGACACGACAAACTTTTCCTGTAAAAAGTCACACAGTCAACAAACACTTTAGGTCTCGCAGCTCAACGGCTAAATGGAAGAAATGATAGACTTACTCGCAAGAAAGAAAAACCACAAGCATCCCTAAAGAAACCCCCAAAATAATCACGCCTACAAGTCCTGCCCACGGATGCAATACTGAGTTCTCCAGAGGTGAGGGCTAACACTTCCCTCAAGTCACGAGCCCCTTGTGTTTATCGGCATCTAGAAAAGCCTTTCACGGAGCTAGGTGACTAATCGGGGCCAAGCCCGCCGCACAGACACAGGGCAAGTGCAAGACAAACGGGCCGCCCAGGCGAGTGGGCACGGGGCAGGGCGAGGGGCACCAGGAGGGCACCTCTCCGGAGAGGCCAGGGCTGGCGCTGGACGGCAGGTGGACGCGCCGCACCAGGGCAGGCACGCTGGAGGGACGGACACAACGCCAGGCCCGAGGAGGGTTCCCGCTCTGGACAGGGCGCTTCTGGCTGGGTCTTGGGTGCAGAGAACCGACTCACACGAGCCGAGGGGCGCGGCGTTTCCAGCGGGGGAACCGGCGGGGGCGAGTGTCGCGGGGAAAGCAGAAGCCAGTGTGGTGTACGGCCGACCGCTGTGCCTGCTGTCACCCGCGGACCGTGAGTCCCCACTACGGGGACAGGAGAGATAGACTGAGAAGCCTCCACTAGCACAGAAGGGGCGCTTTGCTCAGAGGGGTGAGAAAGTTGAGGGAGAAAAGGCCGAGACGCCGGGGGCTGGAGACAGGGCTTCTGCAAACGCCCCTGCCTGAGGCCAAGGGACCTGAGAGACTGGTTAAGGGGTCTGACCCCAGGGACCTGGAGAGACTGGTTAAGGGGTCTATGTCTAACCCCAGGGATCTGGAGAGACTAGTTAAGGGGTTTGACCCCAGGGATCTGGAAAGACTAGTTAAGGGGTCTGAGCCTTGGGATAGGGAGAGACTAAGGGGTCTGAGCCATGGGATCTGGAGAGACTAGTTAAGGGGTCTGAGCCTTGGGATAGGGAGAGACTAGTTAAGGGGTCTATGTCTAACCCCAGTGATTGGGAGAGACTGGTTATGGGTTTGACCCCAGGGACCTGGAGAGACTAGTTAAGGGGTCTATGTCTAACCCCAGTGATCGGGAGAGACTAGTTAAGAGGTCTGAACCCAGGGACCCGGAGAGACTAGTTAAGAGGCCTGAGCCCAGGGACCCGGAGAGACTCGTTAAGAGGCCTGAGCCCAGGGACCTGGAGAGACTGGTTAAGGGGTCTGACCCCAGGGACCTGGAGAGACTGGTTAAGGGGTCTGACCCCAGGGACCTGGAGAGACTGGTTAAGGGATCTGACCCCAGGGACCTGGAGAGACTAGTTAAGGGGTTTGACCCCAGGGATCTGGAGAGACTAGTTAAGGGATCTGAGCCAAGGGATGGGGAGAGACTAGTTAAGGGGTCTGAGCCAAGTGATGGGGAGAGACTAGTTAAGGGGTCTGGGCCAAGGGATCGGGAGAGACTAGTTAAGGGTTCTGACCACAGGGATCTGGAAAGACTAGTTAAGGAGTCTGACCCCCAGGGGATCTGGAGAGACTAGTTAAGGGGTCTGACCGCAGGGATCTGGAAAACCTAGTTAAGGGGTCTGAGCCCAGGGACCTGGAGAGACTAGTTAAGGGGTCTATGTCTAACCCCAGTGATCAGGATAGACTAGTTAAGAGGCCTGAGCCCAGGGACCCGGAGAGACTAGTTAAGGGGTCTGACCCCAGGGACCCGGAGAGACTAGTTAAGAGGTCTGAGCCCAGGGACCCGGAGAGACTAGTTAAGAGGTCTGAGCCCAGGGACCCGGAGAGACTAGTTAAGAGGCCTGAGCCCAGGGACCCGGAGAGACTGGTTAAGGGGTCTGACCCCAGGGACCCGGAGAGACTAGTTAAGAGGTCTGAGCCCAGGGACCCGGAGAGACTAGTTAAGAGGCCTGAGCCCAGGGACCCGGAGAGACTAGTTAAGGGGTCTGACCCCAGGGACCCGGAGAGACTGGTTAAGAGGTCTGAGCCCAGGGACCCGGAGAGACTAGTTAAGAGGCCTGAGCCCAGGGACCCGGAGAGACTAGTTAAGAGGCCTGAGCCCAGGGACCCGGAGAGACTGGTTAAGGGGTCTGACCCCAGGGACCCGGAGAGACTAGTTAAGAGGTCTGAGCCCAGGGACCCGGAGAGACTAGTTAAGAGGCCTGAGCCCAGGGACCCGGAGAGACTAGTTAAGGGGTCTGACCCCAGGGACCCGGAGAGACTGGTTAAGAGGTCTGAGCCCAGGGACCCGGAGAGACTAGTTAAGAGGCCTGAGCCCAGGGACCTGGAGAGACTAGTTAAGGGGTCTGACCCCAGGGACCCGGAGAGACTAGTTAAGAGGCCTGAGCCCAGGGACCTGGAGAGACTCGTTAAGGGTTTGACCCGCCCGCCGAGACCGGGAAACCCCAGCGCGACACACCACGGCCCTGGGCGGGCCCCACGACACTCACCTCCGACGCTGGGCCCGAGAGTCGCGGCCGCCGGCAGCCAGGGGCGTCCCCGGGGCTCGGCCGGCTCTGCGCTCACTCGGTGGGGTCAGCGGCGCGACGCACGCGGACCGGCCAGGGCGCCGCACACGCCGTGAATGGAAGGACCGGGCGGGTCGCAGGGGGATGACGTGAGCGCCGGCCGACGCACAGGATGACGCAACGGCGCCGGCCGACGCACAGGATGACGTTGGGCGCCGGCCGAGGCAGGGGCGAGCCCGACGGGCGGGCCGAGCGCGGTGGCGCTGGCGTGGGGAGGCGCGAGCGGGGCCTTGCTGCGTCCGGGGACCCCGAGCGGCGGCCGAGCGGCGGGTTCTTGGCCGCCATCGCGGCCGGAAGCCCTCGGCGGCGGAAGTGACGTCAGCGCGCACGCCGTCTGTCAGGCCGCCGGGACTGGGCGGCGGATGGACACACCCGCCGGGCTGTCGGCGGCCGCGGGGTCGGGGGGTCTGGGGGGCGGCGGGGACCCCGCGGCGCCGTGACCGGTGAGACTCAGCTTCCTCCTCCGCCGGGCGGGCCTTGAACCCGGAGCCGCACGTCCGGCCCGGCGGGTTGCGCGCAGGCCGCGAGGTGAGGAGGCCCCGGCCCGGGAGGGGAGACGCCGGCGCCGCCTGCAGCTCCGCGCGGGCGGCCGAAGTGGCGGCCTCACAGCCGGGCCGCGAGCGGAGACGGCCATCGGGGCATCGCGGGCATCGCGGGCGCAGCCGGATCCGGGTCGCTGCGGGCTCGGGCCGCCCCCACCACCCGCGCCTGCGGGACCCGAGCCCCGCCCCCAGCACCCGCACCTGCGGGACCCGAGCCCCGCCCCCACCACCCGCGCCTGCGGGACCCGAGCCCCGCCCCCACCACCCGCACCTGCGGGACCTGAGACCCGCCCCCAGCACCCGCACCTGCGGGACCCGATCCCCGCCCCCAGCATCCGCACCTGCGGGACCCGATCCCCGCCCCCACCACCCGCACCTGCGGGACCCGAGCCCCGCCCCCACCACCCGCACCTGCGGGACCCGATCCCCGCCCCCAGCACCCGCACCTGCGGGACCCGAGCCCCGCCCCCACCACCCGCACCTGCGGGACCTGAGACCCGCCCCCAGCACCCGCACCCGCGGGACCCGAGCCCCGCCCCCAGCACCCGCGCCCGCGGGACCCGAGCCCCGCCCCCAGCACCCGCACCTGCGGGACCCGAGCCCCGCCCCCAGCACCAGCACCCGCACCTGCGGGACCCGAGCCCCGCCCCCAGCACCCGCACCTGCGGGACCCGAGCCCCGCCCCCAGCACCCGCACCTGCGGGACCTGAGACCCGCCCCCAGCACCCGCACCTGCGGGACCCGAGCCCCGCCCCCACCACCCGCACCTGCGGGACCTGAGACCCGCCCCCAGCACCCGCACCTGCGGGACCCGATCTCCGCCCCCAGCACCCGCACCTGTGGGACCCGAGCCCAGCACCCGCACCTGCACCTGCGGGACCCGATCCCCGCCCCCAGCACCCGCACCTGCGGGACCCGAGCCCCGCCCCCACCACCCGCACCTGCGGGACCCGAGCCCCGCCCCCAGCACCCGCACCTGCGGGACCTGAGACCCGCCCCCAGCACCCGCACCTGCGGGACCCGAGCCCCGCCCCCACCACCCGCACCTGCGGGACCTGAGACCCGCCCCCAGCACCCGCACCTGCGGGACCCGAGCCCCGCCCCCACCACCCGCACCTGCGGGACCCGAGACCCGCCCCCAGCACCCGCACCTGCGGGACCCGATCCCCGCCCCCAGCACCCGCACCTGTGGGACCCGAGCCCAGCACCCGCACCTGCACCTGCGGGACCCGAGCCCCGCCCCCAGCACCCGCACCTGTGGGACCCGAGCCCAGCACCCGCACCTGCACCTGCGGGACCCGAGCCCCGCCCCCAGCACCCGCACCTGCGGGACCCGAGCCCCGCCCCCACCGCCTGCCCCGCACCTGCGGGCCCCGCCCCCAGCGCCCGCACCTGCCCCGCCCCACCCGCGCCCCTGTGCCAGGTTCCTGTTTTGATGCGGAAACTTATTTTAATGCTGGTCTGATCTCGCTCATGGGGCAGCTCGGGAGCTGGACGGACAGGCGTCTGCGCGTGAGACACGGGGACCGCACGGGCGCTCGGCTAGACCGACAGACCGACAGTCCGACACAGCGCTGACCTCGGGCGGGGCGCGGCGGCCATGGACGCGGGAGCGCAGCTGAAGGCCGAGCCCTGCAGGCCCCACGTCCAGCGGGAGCTCGCGGGCGCGCCGGCCGACGACATGACGCGCATCCTGCCCAGCCGCTTCGACATGAACGTGTGTTCTCGGTTTGTGAAGTCCCTGAACGAAGAAGACAGCAAAAATATCCAGGATCAGGTTAACTCGGACCTGGAGGTGGCGTCCGTCCTGTTTAAAGGTTGAGACTTCTGGGCAAATAGCTGCCTGTGTGTCTTTGTCGTGATGAGGTGGCTTTCTTTTGGTTCTTCCTTTAGTTCTTTCCCTATTGGATCGTGAGTTCGGAAAGAGAAATTTGAAGTCATGTCGCAGTATGATTTCCTAGACTCCCTTTTGAGAAGTAAATAGGGGAGGGGGGGGGCACACCTAGATAGGCAGTCACGTCACAGTGCACAAGGTCCTGGGTTCAAGCCCCTGGTCCCCACCTGCAGTGGGAAAGCTTCCTGAGTGTCTCTCTGTCTCGTCCCCTCGCTATATCCCCTCCCTCTCAATTTCTCAACGTCTCTCTCAATCCAATATTTTTTTTAAAAAAATAATATGAAAGAGATAGGGGCAAATGGGGGAGTGTAATATAAAGAGAGAGGGGTAAATGGGGGAATGTAATATAAAGAGAGAGGGGTAAATGGGGGAATGTAATATAAAGAGAGAGGGGTAAATGGGGGAATGTAATATAAAGAGAGAGAGGTAAATGGGGGAATGTAATATAAAGAGAGAGGGGTAAATGGGGGAATGTAATATAAAGAGAGAGGGGTAAATGGGGGAATGTAATATAAAGAGAGAGAGGTAAATGGGGAATGTAATATAAAGAGAGGGGTAAATGGGGGAATGTAATATAGAGAGAGAGAGGTAAATGGGGGAATGTAATATAAAGAGAGAGGGGTAAATGGGGGAATGTAATATAAAGAGAGAGGGGTAAATGGGGGAATGTAATATAAAGAGAGAGAGGTAAATGGGGAATGTAATATAAAGAGAGGGGTAAATGGGGGAATGTAATATAGAGAGAGAGAGGTAAATGGGGGAATGTAATATAAAGAGAGAGGGGTAAATGGGGGAATGTAATATAAAGAGAGAGGGGTAAATGGGGGAATGTAATATAAAGAGAGAGAGGTAAATGGGGAATGTAATATAAAGAGAGGGGTAAATGGGGGAATGTAATATAGAGAGAGAGGGGTAAATGGGGAATGTAATATAAAGAGAGAGGGGTAAATGGGGGAATGTAATATAAAGAGAGGGGTAAATGGGGGAATGTAATATAAAGAGAGGGGTAAATGGGGGAATGTAATATATAGAGAGAGGGGTAAATGGGGAATGTAATATAAAGAGAGAGAGGTAAATGGGGAATGTAATATATAGAGAGAGGGGTAAATGGGGGAATGTAATATAAAGAGAGGGGTAAATGGGGGAATGTAATATAAAGAGAGAGGGGTAAATGGGGGAGTGTAATATAAAGAGAGAGGGGTAAATGGGGGAATGTAATATAAAGAGAGAGAGGTAAATGGGGGAATGTAATATAAAGAGAGGGGTAAATGGGGGAATGTAATATAAAGAGAGAGGGGTAAATGGGGGAATGTAATATAAAGAGAGGGGTAAATGGGGAATGTAATATAAAGAGAGAGAGGTAAATGGGGGAATGTAATATAAAGAGAGGGGTAAATGGGGGAATGTAATATAAAGAGAGAGGGGTAAATGGGGGAATGTAATATAAAGAGAGAGGGGTAAATGGGGAATGTAATATAAAGAGAGGGGTAAATGGGGGAATGTAATATATAGAGAGAGGGGTAAATGGGGGGCAGACATGGTGCGCAGGCTACATGCATATAGTGTGAAGCACCAGGACCTGCACAAGGATCCCCGTTTGAGCCCCGGCTCCCAGCCTGCAGGGAGGGTGCTTCACACATGTGAAGCAGGGCTGCAGGTGTCTGTCTTCCTCTCTCCCTATCTCCCCTCCTCTTTCACTCTCTCTCTGTCCTGCCCAATAAAGTGGGAAAAGTGGCTGCCAGGAGCAGTGGATTCCTGGTGCCGGCCGAGTCCCAGCGATGACCCTGGGGGAGAGAGAGCGGGCTCGCACTGTCCTCATGCTGCTCTCTTCAGAGTCCTGATTCGCCCTTAGTCACAGAGCCTCTGAGTCGCTAAGTTGTCTGTATCTTTTAGACCTGTGAGAGAAAAAACGGCTTTGTGCCTTCTAGGAAAAAACCAAACACCTGTATTTCCTACGGTATGTTTGGTTGGCACTGGCTGTCTGTGCCTCCATTCGATGTAGTCTGTCTGCGTGTTGCAAGTTGACTTTATTTTATTTTTTTTATTTTTATCAGAGCTCTGCTCTGCTCTGGCTTATGGTGGTGCAGGGGATTGAGCCTGGGACTTTGGAGCCTCAGGCATGAGAGTCTTTGCATAACCATTGTACTATCTACCCCTGCCCTGTAAATTTGCTTTTTAACAACCTTCTGTGCAAATAAAACCGAGTCTCAGAGTTGCTCAGATGCAGCGCACTGCTTCCCGGAACTGTCAGTGTGATAGCACACATTTCCTGCGACAGAAATAATCTAGTGTCACTTGGGAAACAGCTGACAGCATTCACGCACTTCCTTGTGGTGGAAACACTTCATAGAACTTGCGAGTGCCTCCCGTGAGTGAGTGACCTTGATCTGTTTCCATGTGTCTTAGCTGAGTGCAGCATCCACACATCCCCTTCTCCGGGAGTCCAAGCGCGGCCTGTCTACACCCCCTCCACGGCAAAGCACTTCTCCCCCATAAAGCAGTCGACCACTCTGACCAACAAACACAGAGGGAATGAGGTCTCAACCACACCGCTCTTAGCAAACTGTAAGTATTTCCCTCTGGCATACAAAAATACTCCTGTAAGAAGCTTATTTTTAATGAGAAAGGGAGAGGAAGGTACAGAGAGAGCTCCGGTTGACAGGGGTGCTGGGGATCGAACCTGGCAGCGAGAGCCTCGGCGGGAGAGGTCTCACCTCACCCCTCACCGTCTCCCGGTCCTGGAGACAGGAGTTTGCTCGGGTGGGCGTGGGCGTGGGCGCTGTGCTTGCTGCTCAGGCACGTGGCCCAGCTCTGAGCGGACCCGCCACACAGGAGGGTTTCGTCACCGAGTGCCGCGGTAGCTTTGTTGTTGTCCTAAGTGTTTGCTTTTTCTACTTGATTTGTTTTGGATAGAGACAGAAATGGAGAAAGGAGGTGGGGGGGGGGAGACTTGCAGCACTGCTCTGCCCCCCGTACTCGTGACTCGGGGCTTAAATGTGGGTCCTTGCGCACTGAAGTGTGCGCTCTGCCGGAGGCGCCACCCACGAGCCTCCACTTCTTCTTACTACCTGAAAAGACTGGTGACAGAAAAGTTTTCAAAATTTAGAAACATCAGTGTGGAAAAATCCCAAATGGAAAATGATAAAAAAGAATTTTAGAACTAACTTTGGTTATTTCCTTGCCGTGTATGTCATGTGAAGGTCTAAGATGCAGCCGTGGATTGTGGAAAGTATTTATACCCATAAAGACTCCCGAGGGCGGTGGACTAGCTCCCGAGAGAGGGGGAGAGAGAGAGGGAGCGAGCTGCACTGCCGTGTGTAACCCAAGTGGCGTGAGCCCAGCCCCCCCACCCCACACTGAAGGAAGCTTTGGTGCTGTGGTCTCTCTCTTTGAAAATTAAACCATCATCCAAAGTAACACAGGGTATCTTGATCTTAATAAAACTTAAGAATCCCCGTTGTGTTTGTAAAATAGAAGCAGAATAAAGCTGATTGATGGTGTTGTTGGGGGAAGAGTTTGTCTTTGCAGCACTGTTTTCATTAAATGCATATTCTGTTTCAGAAAGCAAGTGATGCCCTAATAATCTTACAATTGAAAACATTTCCCCATTAGTACACATACAAATATCTAGATTTTACCTTCACTGATAAGAATATAGAATTTAAGAAAAATGTTCTTAAATACTTGATAATTTTACCATAAAAACTGTGAGTTATTTTGAACTTTTGGATTACTTCATTGCAAAATAAGCAATGAAGCTTCAGTGAAGACAACAAGAAGATACATACGTGTATATGAGAGGAAATGAAGCTTTCCACATCCACTAGGAGATATTCTCATGTGAGACTCATGTCTGAGCCTGGGAGATGTTACAGTGAGTCTAGTGCCGGACCAGGACGTGGCAGGTCTTGGGGTTAACCCTCAGCACCCGTGTGCCAGTGATTCTCTGGTCCTCTCTGCTTCCTCTCCATCTTGCATTAATAAATAAGTAAATCTTAAAAGCACCTATGTCACAGTGGTAGAATGTTAGAGAAATCAGTCCCTTTGAGTTTAAGAGCGTTACTTGATGGGGCCAGGCGGTAACGTAGCGGGTTAAGCGCACATGGCGAGAAGCAAGGACTGGAGTAGGGTTCCCAGTTCGAGCCCCGGCTCCCCACCTGCAGGGGAGTCGCTTCACAGGCGGTGAAGCAGGTCTGCAGGTGTCTGTCTTTCTCTCCCCCTCTCTGCCTTCTCCTCCTCTCTATTTCTCACTGTCCTGTCCAACAATAATGACAACTGATAACAAGGACAACAAAAGGAAAAAAATGGCTTCCAGGAGCAGTGGATTCATAGTGCAGGCACTGAGCCCCAGCAATAACCCTGGAGGCAGGAAAAAAAAAAGAAAAAAGCATTACTTTAAAAAAGCTTTAAAAAAGAAATCCAGTGGTCTGGGAGGTGGTTCAGTGTCTACGACTCTCAAGCATGAGGTCCTGAGTTCAGTCCCCAACAGTACATGTACCAGAGTGATGTCTGGTTCTTTCTCTCCCCACCTCCTATCTTTCTCATTAATAAATAAATAAAATCTTTTTACAAAAAGGGGGGGAGTCGGGCAGTAGCACAGCGGGTTAAGTGCAGGTGGCCAAAAGCGCAAGGACCGGCATAAGGATCCTGGTTCGAGCCCCGGCTCCCCACCTGCAGGGGAGTCGCTTCCCAGGTGGTGAAGCAGGTCTGCAGGTGTCTGTCTTTCTCTCCCTCTCTCTGTCTTCCCCTCCTCTCTCCATTTCTCTCTGTCCTATCCAAGAACAACAACATCAATAACAACAATGATAACTACACCAATAAAACAAGGGCAACAAAAGGGAGTAAATAATAAAGAAAAAGAAAAACCCCATACTATAGTGTCAGCATGCTAGTGGGAGAAGCTCAGTTTAGGAGCATTACTTGACGATGCCATATGGAAGTGGAAATGGAGACAGTCTGAAGCCTAGGGAACTGTGTGTCTGCCGTAGGGAGAGGTGCCGCCTGGTGGCCATGTATTAGGTCACCCAGTGCTAGCGCGGAACCCAGTCAGATGGCACTGGGCTTCGAGATAAACACTACAGCTGCCCGCGTGGCCCTGTCTTCAAGAACTCCAACCAGAGTGCTGAACTGAGAAGCGCCTGGAGACGCGCGGCTCGCTTCCCGCTACAGACTGCAGGTGGCAGCTGTTCCCAGAGCTGACTGCACCCAGGCGGTCCTGACCTCACAGCTGGCAAACGCCAAAATAAGGATGCTTACTGCTTCAGTGGGTCAGATCAGCCCGGAGCCGTCTTCTTGCCACCCAGACCGAACTTCCTCACGTCTCTGGCTCCAGGGCAGCACTGGCGAAGTCCTGTACCCGGGCGGCAGTGCCGCAGGGCTGGGCCGCTGAAGCACTGAGGGCAGCTTTGCCTGTCTCGGCCTCCCTCTGTGCTCCTCTCCCTCTGAAAAAGCCCAGCGCGGGAAAGGCCCGTCACGATGAAAAACAAAAATAAAATAGATTTCTGCAAACTGTTTCTTTGATGGCATCAATAACAACTGGAATTTCCTTAAGAGCGATTGATGTGTGTCAGAATCGCCTTAGATCAGCTATTTGATCTATTTGAATAAGAGCTACAGACAGGAGGAGGAGAGAACACCAGAGCCCGGCTCGGCTCTGGCTGCTGCTGCTGCTGCGGCCTGACACTGGGGCCTCAGAGGCTCGGGCAGGAGAGTCTTTTGCAGAACCACCGTGCTGTCTCCTCAACCTGAGAACCAATTCTGAGATACGACATGGCTACTTGTAAGGTCAGGGTCCATTTCAAGTTAGACGTCCATGTTCAAGTGCACGGAAGTGAGCGGGGGAAGTGAGTGGGAGTGTGCCCTCCAGAGAGACATCATGCTTCCTGTGGTTTCGTTTCAGCTTTGTCTGTTCACCAGCTGGCTGCCCAGGGAGAGATGCTTTACCTGGCCACTCGTATTGAGCAAGGTAACGGCCTATTCAAAAGCAAAATGATGGGAAACAAATTGAATATAGCGGGTGCTAGGTTTGTTGCACCATGTGAATTCAAGAAGTGTGCAGATAAAGACGCCCTCAGCAGGCAGGTGGCCCCATCTTTTGTTTAGTGACTATAAAGTAATTTTCAGAGCTTCCCTGAGCACCCTGACCTTTGCCTCAAGAGGAGGCTTGTAAGCTTACTCACATTCTCAGAGGTGCTCATATCTGGGGTGATGTGTAAGAATGTGCATGCTTTTGTTACCTAAGAGCCAGCTTTTTTTACTTACTGTTTCGGAAGTCTTTCCCAGTAGGCACATAAATACCCGTTTCATTCTTTGCAGTAGTTCCATGATTTTGCACTGTCCCATATACATATTCTGTGTTTTGTTTATTTTTAATATTGTATTTGTTGGAAAGAGACGACCAGAGAAGGGGAAGATAAACACGGAGGCAGAGAGACGCCTGCAGCCCTGCTTCTCCACTCGGGAAGCTTTCCCCCTGCGGGGGCTTGAACCTGGGTCCTTGCGCACTGTAACAGGTGTGCTCAACCATGTGCGCCTCCACCCAGCCGCTGTATGCCAGTGGGGTCAACGCCCACTAGTATGTAGCTAGGTCAGAGGACATACGCAGTTTCACGTTGATACATACCGACCCTTCTTTGTCCTCACGTTAGAGCAAGTGTTTGTTTCTCCACACTCTTCGCCAACACAGCATCTTTTTAGACTAACCCTTGCTAATCTGAAGGCAGAGAATTCAGTCATAACTTTTTTTTTTTTTTTTTTTTTTTTAACCAGAGCACTGCTCAGCTCTGACATATGGTGGTGCAGGGGATTGAACCTGGGACTTTGGAGCCTCGAGGATGAGAGTCTCTTTGCATGACCATTATTCTTTGCATGACCATTATGCTATCTGCCCCACCTTTTTTTTTCATTCGTAATTGTTCTTTATTTAATTTAACTTATTTTTGCCACCAGGCTTTTAGATAGAAGGAGTCAGAGAAGGAGCAGGAACTAGAGACATCGGGGGATGGGGGCACCACCGTAGCACCAGGGAAGCTCCCGTGTGCAGGCGCCCTCCAGGACTCGGCTCCCAGCTCCCGCACAGTGTGCTGGCTGGGCTGCTTCTCAGTCCCCCTCAGACGTCTTAAATTGCCGTCTATTTGAACTTCTCTTTGTGTGAGCTGTTATATAAGGACTTAGGTCAGCTCTTGCCTAAAGGAAAGGAGTGAACTGTCCTTTCTACTCAGACACTTTCCCAGTTTGTCATTCTCCTTTGACTTTATGATGTTCTCAAACAAAGGTTAATCATCTCTAAGTAGTACGTTAGTTTCTTCTGTGCAACTTTTAGATTTTGAATTTTGCTTAGAAAGGATTCCCTGTGGCCCAGGAGGGACACAGTAGATGAAAGTATCGGGCTCTGAAGCTTGAGGTCTTTGGTTTGACCCCTGGCGTTGCATATGCCAGAGCGGTGCTCTGCTTCTCTCCCTCCTCTCTCTTTCTCTTTAGTAAATAAGTAGATCTTTTAAGAAAGCATTTCCCGTTCCAAACTAACGAGAAAGCCACTCACGCCTTACTCTAGCTCTCTGTGGCCTTCACATTCAGTCTGGACCCATATGGAATATGTTTCGAGTCGAGGGTAAAGACTGAGCCCAGCTTTCGGCTTCACGTTGAGAGCATCGCCTGGCTGCCTGACCGTTACCATCTGCCGGGGGAGGGACGGGTAAAGTGTCTGTGTCAGCAGTGTGTACGTAGGACTTGAGCCGCTGAGCTTGTTTGCATGGCCTAGACATTTCCCTGTCAGCCTGCTGAGCACATCTGGGCGGAGACTGTGGGCTTGAGTACTGGCGGGATCAGTCTGGAGAAGAAATAGGGTTCAGGACGGAAGTCCGTGCACTGTTTCAGGCCGCTCCCTCTTCTCACTGTGTGTCACAGCTGAGCAGACGAGCGGAAGAAACGCAAAGGCAGCGGCACGGTAGAGACGGCTTGGAGCAGGTCTGGGCTTCTGTCAGGACAGGCCCACACAGCACTGAGGCGAGTCCCGATGCCGTTTCTGCTGGGACCAGCAGGGAGGTGTTCCGTGTGCGGGGGGATGGACTGCCGTGTCCAGGGCGCGGGACTAGGAAGCCAGAGCCGCATGGTAGCTCCCTTGCTGGAGCTCGTGGTCTGTGGACCTCCTTGTGACTCGCTTTCTGTCTGCCTTGAGGTCGAGCTCTGCTGCCCACACGGAGGTACATTTCTGCACGTGCAGCGCACGCACACGCACGCACGGACTTCTGTGAGCAAAAAGAAAGTCGGCACAGCGTGGGTCTTTTGAGTGGCATGCCCGACTTTTAGAATGCCAGTGTTTGCATAGTGATTTTACTGTGTGGTTATTAAATTAGATCACAAAAATTGCTTTTCTTTTGACTAGAAAATGTTATCAATCACACGGACGAAGAAGGACTTACCCCTGTGATGTGGGCGGCGGCACACGGGCAGATAGCTGTGGTAGAGTTTCTGCTCCAGAATGTAAGGACCACGCCTCAGAAGCCTATACAGACTCCAGTTCAGCACAGTGTCTGTATGTCTAGTCAGCTAGCAGTCACTAACGGTGCAGATGCGGTGCAGATGCTCATGCAGACGCACGATCTCCCGCAGCTGGGCGCAGGCAGGACTGTGGCCCGGAGGCGGACAGGCGGGGAGGCGCGCGGGCCACCCTGCTGGCAAGAGTGGGTCGCCAGGCGGCCTGTCCGAGCGCCTCCCTCAAGTGACGACCTGTAGTGACTGCTGGCGGCCGCGAGCTCTGGCGCTGACCGCGTCTTCTTCCCACGCCAGGGTGCAGACCCCCAGCTTCTCGGGAAAGGCCGGGAGAGCGCGCTGTCGCTGGCCTGCAGCAAGGGCTATGCGGACATCGTGAAGATGCTGCTGGACTGCGGCGTGGACGTCAACGAGTACGACTGGGTGAGGCCACGCCGGGGCTCGGGCTCCGGGCTCTGCCCTGTCGGGAGAAGAGCAGCTCCCGAGGGGTGGTCAGCGGCGCTTGGCCGACACCTGGGGACACCTAGGGACACCTGGGGGAGCGTTAGGAGCCCACTCTGAGCTCTGCTTCAGGTCCGTGGCCCCCGGCCCCGTGCGCACAGCTGGTTCTCAGCGCGCCTGGCCTGGCCGTGGCCCTGGCCGCCCTGCCCTGAGACACCCCTTTGCTCTGCAGAACGGAGGGACGCCCCTGCTGTACGCCGTGCACGGCAACCACGTCCAGTGTGTGCAGATGCTGCTGGGTAAGCGAGCCACCCGCCCGCCCGCCAGCCTGCCGGGCTCCTGAGGAGAGCGCTGACCACGGCCAGGCCAGCAGCGCAGCTGCAGGGTCGCTGGGGAGAGCAGCGCCCACCCCGCGGCCACCCCGCTCTGCCCACCGTCCCTGCCGCGTCACTGGCTCTGAGCGGCTGGAGAGGTGCCCGTGCGGCTCTCGCCTCCGCTGTAAGTGGGCCGCGGGCGGGCCCTACGCTCTGCCTGGCACACCGCTCTGGGCACGCCTAGACCGCCCGCGTTGGCACCTTGTCCACTGGATCTCTGTGTTTTGATCTAGAGAGGGGGGCTGACCCAACGATTGAAACCGACTCTGGATATAATTCCATGGACCTGGCTGTTGCCCTCGGCTATAGAAGTGGTAAGTCACCACAGTGTCGGGCCTTCACTCTAGTAGCCGGTCATTCGCCGGGAGAGAAACAGGCAGAGACAGACACCAAAGTACTGCTTGGCTCTGGCCCGTGGTGGTGCTGGGGACTGAACCTGGGACCTCAGAGACTCACACAAGAAGTTTTCTTTCTTTAAATTATCTTTGTTTATTGGGTAGAAAGAGCCAGGAATCGAGAGGGGAGGGGAGGGGAGACGGAGAGGCAGAGACCCCTGCAGCCCCGCTTCCCCTGCACCTGGAGATGGGCTCGAACCCACGTCTTTGTGCACTATAGCAAGTGGTGAAGCAGGTCTGAAGGTGTCTCTGTCTCTCTCCCTTTCTTTGTTTTTAATATTTTATTCATTTATCTGTGAGAAGCTAGGAGGAGAGAGAAACAACCAAGCGTCACTGTGGTCCATGTGCTGCCGAGGATTGAACTCAGGACCTCGTGCTTGAGAGTCCCTGCTTTATCCACCACACCACCTCCTGGACCACTTCTCTCTCCCTCTCTCAGTTTCTCTCTGTCCTGTCCAAGAAAACAGAAAAAATGGCCTCCAGGAGCAGTGGATTCATAGTGCCAGCATTGAGCCCCAGCAAAAAATAAATAAGAGAAGATTTAACTAACACTTTCATAGCGAAACAATTTTAAAGTAAATAAAATGGTCCCTTTCTGCTCCCTGGAATGACTTAGTTGTCTGGACTTTACTTCAGTTTCTAATTTCAGAAACCAGCCAAGATCAAGGACTTGGTTGCTGAGGCTCCCGGCAGCATCCCTGGTGCTGTGTGGCCCCGGGTAGTGCTCAGCCCTCTCTCTGTCTCCTGTGGAGACTCTGCCTCCTGTGAAATAAATGATTCTATAAAAGAGATTAAAAATCAAGATTCAGTCCAGGAATTTGGACAGTTAATAGGCTCGTGAGGCACTGAGCTGCAAGTGATGTTATGTTCATGATGCGCGTTAGCACCTTCAGACTAGGAGTGAATCTATCTGATTCTCTTTAAAAATCAGATTTTGGGTGGGGACACGGAACTCTGGTGGGGTGGGGTGGTGTGGTGTGAAACCGCGCCCTGTAGTCTCACAATTCTGTGACTCCCGATTAATCACAGAAGAAGACAGAGATGTATGTGTATATACTTTGAATACAGTTTTTTGGTTTCTCTTTCCCAGAGCTCTGGTCAGTTCTGGTTTCCAGTGATGTGGGAGATTAAACCCAGGACTTCAGAGCCTCAGGCACAAGAGTCTTTGCATAGCCATGATGCTGTCTGCCCCACCCTGAGTCATACCTTTTACTAGTGATCGAATAGTGATGAACAAGGCTGTAAGGTCACAGGGCTATGAACGCCACACGGGGCCCCCGGAGTTCACCTGACAGCTCTCCTCAGACGTCACAGTCAGCGGGCTGTCTTGTCATCACTCGTCTGTTTTAGTTCAGCAGGTCATCGAATCGCATCTGCTGAAGCTGCTTCAGAACATCAAGGAATAGCCGTCACCGGGACGCGTGTCCCCCACTTGCCACCTCTTGGACGGGCGCTCCCGTCGCTGACCGACTCCGGCCTCGGCTACAGTATTTACTGGCTCCTAGTGACTTGTGATATTCCTGCGAGTAACTCACCGGCCCCTAGTAAAGTTAAAATGATGTTTTATGAGTATGTTGTGCTGCATATTTTAAATGACGGTTCCTGTTTCACGGCACGTCCACTTTACGGTACAGACGGCTGTCTTGGTGTCAGTGCTGTGACTGAACACTTAGAGAAATCATTCTGCCTGTTCATCCTGACTCTTGCAGTCACCCCGTGGCTTCAGAGGGTTTGCTGTGCTGCAGATCCACAAAGGAAAATTCCTTATTGCTGAATTGAAATTGCACAGTGTGATTGCTTACAAGTGATGTTTGAATAAAGTCCTTGTTCTGCTAGTCTGCGGACGAGGTTATCTGACGGTATAAATGATTGGGGCTTTTGTCATTTCTTAAATGTTTTCTGTCTTTCTTGCCAAGGGGGGGAGAGAGGCCCAGCGTCGGTCTCAGGACTTCGTGCTGCAGGAGCCCGCGTCACCTGTGCCGGAGCTGCCGAGGCTCTCGTCTTCCTGGCCGGCCCCAGAATGTGCCGGGCTGTGGGGACGTCGCCACATGTTTTCACACAGAAAAATACGGCGTGTGGTCCGGGAGGTGGCTCAGTGGATGAAGCACTGGACTCTCAAGCATGAGGTCCCAAGTTCAATCCCCGGCAGCACATGTGCCAGAGTGATGTCTGGCTCTTTCTCCTGTCTTTCTCATAAATAAATAAAATCATTTAAAAAAGAAAGAAAGAAAGAAAGAAAAAAATACACCAGCCCTTTCCTGACAACCTGACAGAGGAAAATGTTCGGCACGGGGCTGTAGATACATGGGTGGCGTGCGTCAGCGAGGCTGAGGGGGAGACAGTGCAGGGCAGCACTCACGGGCCTGGCATCCCTGCTCAGCGCCACTTCTTGTTTTCTGTCTCATGTCCTCGCCTCCAGGGTCATCTGTCACGGCCTCAGAGCCGGCAGTACAGGCCTGCTGCTCCTGGCAGCCATTCTGTTGCGTCTTACCGGATAGGACAGAGAGAATTTCAGAGACATGGGGGGAGGCAGGGAGAAAGGGACACCTGCAGACCTGCTTCACCGCTTGGGAAGTGTTCCTGCTGTAAGTGGGGAGCAGGGGCTTGAACCCCCCTTCTGCATGGTAGTGTGTATGCTTAACCAAGTGTGCCACCATCCGGCCCCCCGCTTATTTTATTTTCCCTTGGTCATTCTGTTCTGATTACTGTTGCCCAGATCTTGGATCTCATGACAGCAATCTGCTATCTTAAATGCAGGACAGCTGACTCGGTGTACTGGTCCCATCTGAAAGGCGTCCGCATGGTGCCAGCCGAGAGGCTGTGCACATAGTCACAGTCCCGTTGGATCGGGGCCCTGCTCAGCTCTGCTCGGCGTGGGTGCTAGACATCTCTGGGACCCGGGGGCCGGGGCATGAGAGTCTCTGCATGACCTCCATGCTGTCTCGCCACTGCCCACCTCACTTCAGTTCTTCTTTATTTATAAAATGGAAATATTGACAAGACCAGAGGATAAGAGAGGTGCAGTTCCCACCACCAGAGTTCCCTGTCCCATCCCCTCCATTGGAAGCTTCCCTGTTCTTTATCCCTCTGGGAGCATGGACCCGAATCCTTTATGGGGAGCAGAGGTGGGAGTTCTGGTTTCTGTCACTGCTTCTCCACTGGACATGGGGGTTGGCAGGTGGACCCACACCCCCAGCCTGTGTCTGTCTGTCCCTAGTGGGGCAGGGCTCTGGGGAGGGGAGGCTCCAGGACACACGGGTGAGGGCGTCTGCCCAGGGAGGTCAGGGTGGCGTCATGCAGCATCTGGAACCTGGTGGCAGAGTAATGAGGCTGAAGGGTTGACATTCCACGCCTTACTTACGTCTCTGGACACAGTCCGAAGTGAAGCATGCTGAGGTGGTGCTGGTTGCATTGATTAGGTTGGCATCAGCAGACGCAGTGTCAGTTGGTGTGAATTGAGAGAAGCGTGCAGGAAGTGAGCCCTACCCTGGAGGTTCCAGGACTGGGAGAAATAAGGGCTATATAGAGAGTGGGGAAGGTTCCTGCTGTCTAAGGGTTTAAGAAGGCAACAGATAGTTACTATTATAACCAAATTATTTGGTAAGTGGGTTAACTTTGAAAATCCCATTGTTGGGAGTTGGGTGGTAGTGCAGGTGGCACAAAGCACAAGGACCGGCGTAAGGATCCCGGTTCAAGCCCCCGGCTCCCCACCTGCAGGGGAGTCGCTTCACAGGCAGTGAAGCAGGTCTGCAGGTGTCTGTCTTTCTCTCCCCCTCTCTGTCTTCCCCTCCTCTCTCCATTTCTCTCTGTCCTATCCAACAACAATGACATCAATAACAACAACAATAATAACTACAACAATAAAACAAGGGCAACAAAAGGGAATAAATACATAAGAAAAAATTTTTTAAAAGAATAACTCTGGCTGACACTGATGAGATTTTTTTGTAAAGACTGAGTTACTGACGTGACAGAGAACTAGAGCATTGCTTTAGGACATGCTGTGCTGGGGACTGAACTCAGCACCTGAGAACAGTGTTTTATCCACGGTGCCACGTCCCACAGGCATATTTAATTCACCAGTTCCCTGGTGCTCCTAAAAAAAAAAGTTTCAAATCGCCTTCTTAAAAAAGGTCAAGGGCTCAGATAACAGTGCAATGAGTAAAGCTTTGGACACTCAAGTTGGAGGACCCAAGCTCAACTCTCTCCTCACTATCTGTGATAGAATGACGCTCTGGTGTCTCTCTCTCTCTCTCTCTCTCTCTCTCTCTCTCCTCTCTCTCTCCTTTTCTTTATAAAAAATAAAAGGGGCCAGGTGGTGGCACACCTAGTTAAGCACGCACAGTACAGTGCGCAAGGACCCAGGTTCAAACCCCTGGTCTCCCACCTGCAGAGGGAAAGCTTCACGAATGTTGAACAAGGCTGCAGGTGTCTCTCTGTCTCTCTCCTTCTCTATCTTCCTGGCCCCTCTCAATTTCACTCTGTCTCTATCCAATAAATAAATAAATGAAAATATTTAAAAATAATTAAATGTTTTTAAAAGAGTGAGAGAGACACAGAGAAGTCCAAAAGCTCAAGGCCTTATTTCTTCAACCAAGCTTTCACTCACTGCCTCTAGGTCCCTCCCTCTCTCTCCCTCTCTCTCTCCCCTCAGCTCTGGCTGAGAGTGGTGTGGGGAACCTGAGACTTTGGCCTTAGACATGAGAGTTTCTTTACATAACCATTATGCTGCCTCCCCCTGCCTTGGTCTCTGTTTCTCTATCTTAAAAAGTCAACCAGGATCAGTGAAGCCCCAGTAATGACCAAAGGAAGAAAGAAAACAAGAAAACAAGAAAGAAAGAAAGGAAGAAAGAAAGGAAGAAACAAAACACCTTGTGCCTCCTTTAGAACCCCAACATACTGAGAAATTAGCATGAGAAACAAGTTGTTCTGTTTCTGAAAAGATCTTTTAAATTATCTTTAAACAACTAGATTTTATGTTCTCTTTCTTTTACCAGAGCCCTACTCAGCTCCAGCTTAAGGCGATGGTGATGGGGGGACTGAACCTGGGAATTTGTAGCCTCAGACATGAGAGTCTCTGCAGAACCATCATGCTTCTGCCCCACCAAGATCTTGACTTTTCCTCGCTGAGCCCTACAGCTTTGGCTCCTACCCCTCTGCTTCCTCCCTCCCGCCCTCGCTCCCCCTCACTCACAGGCGTTCACCAGGTCCCTCCTGCGAAGGAGATGTGAGCACAGCACGGAGCCCCCCTCAGCTCAGCCCCTCAGAGCAGTCTGACTGCAGGCCAGAACGTCTGGGCCTGCAATCAAGGCACAGCATCAGCACAGTCAAGGCTGCTCCTTCTCTTGCAGGACCCGGAATTCACTGCCAAGAACACAGTTTCCAACACAACTCCTACAAAAGGTGAGAGTTTGACTTTCTCATTATTGTTATGTATTTATCTATTATTGGACAGAAACCAAGAGAAATTGGGAGGGAAGGGGAAACAGAGAGGGAGAGAGACAGAGAGACACCTGCAGCCCTGCTTCACCGTGTCTGAAGCTTTGCCCTGCAGGTGGGGAGCCAGGAACTCGAACCCGGGTCCTTGCACGGGTCCTTGTGCTTCGTCGTATGTGCACTTAAGTGGTGCGCCACTGCCAGGCCCCTGTGCTGGGAATTTCTCCCTACGGGTGAGAGGGCTGGGGAGAGCCTCTCGGGTGAATGCTGCTGGTCACTGGGGCGGGGGGGTTGCACGATTATGGGCAGGGGGTTCCCTGCGTCACACTGTCCCACCTGGGGCCCTCAGGCGCCCAAGGTTCTGCGTTCGAGTGACACGGGCACATCACGTGGCCGTCACTTCCAGTGGCCCGCTTTCCACAGATACCCATGTCCTGACAGTGTCTTGCATATGACACACGTGTGTATGTGCACGCCATGTAACAGGCTTACTGCAGACATAGTTCTATAAAGTTACTGGCATAGCTAAATTCTCCATCTCGAATTCAAGTAAATGCATAGTAAAACAGTTTAATGAGGCTTTGCATGGAGCTGGGGAGATAGCATAATGGTTATGCAAAAAGATATCTATGTCTGAGGCTTCACAGTCCCGGGTTCAAACCCAGCAACTACGTAAGCCTGAGCGGTGCTCCGGTTCCTCCTCCTCCTCCTCTTCCTCTTCCTTCTCTCTCCCTCCCTCCCTCCCTTCTGTCTCTTTCTGTCTCTGTACCATTAAAATAACCAAACATGAGGTCAGGCAGCACTGCCCTTGGTTACATACACGTTACTTTGTGTCCTTAGGACCTGAGCTCAAGCCCCTAGTCCCCACCTACCCAGCTCCCCGGGCGGCTCCATGAGCAGTGGAGCCCGGCTGCAGGTTCTACTCCCTCCTCTCAATTCCTCTGTCCTGCAAATGTAAGAAAAATAACAAGGGGCGGACAGTGGCACCTCTGTCACCATGGTCAAGGACCCGGGTTCAAGCAACGCCCCTCCCGCCTGCAGGGGGCAACGAGCGGTAAAGCAGGTCTCTCTGTCTCTCTGTCTCCCCCTCCCCTCTCAGTTTCTCTCTGTTTCTAGCCAATAAAACAGAAATAAAAGGAAAGGAAAGAAAGTAAGAAAAAAGGAAAAGAAGAGAAAAGAAAAAAGGAAAGGGAGGTGGCCCGGGAGGTGGCGCAGTGGGTAGGGCACTGGGCTGTCAAGCATGAGGTCCAGAGCTCAGTCCCCAGCAGCACGTGGACTGGAGCGACATCTGGCTCTTTCTCTCCTACTAGCCTTCCCGTTAATAAATAAGTAACATCTAAAAAGGAAAAGAAAAACAAGAGAGGAGTCCTCAAGGAACAAACCCAGAAAATCGAAGAGAGACTGTGTCCGGCTGAGTGGGGGCGCCTGGCTAAGCGCTCATGTTACAATGTCCAAAGGCCCGGGTTCAAGCCCCTGGCCCCCACCTGCGGGGGGAAAGCTTCACAAGTGCTGAAGCAGGACCCCGGGCATCTCTGTTTCTCTCCCTCTCTACCTCTCCCCCTCCCTCTCAATTTCTCTCTCTTTCTACTAAAATAGAAATAAAGAAAGAGAGGTAATGGAAGAAAGGAAGAAAGGAAGAAAGAAAGGAGGGAGGGAGGGAGGGAGGGAGGAAGGAAGGAAGGAAGGAAGGAAGGAAGGAAGGAAGGAAGGAAGGGCAGGCAGGCCAGGCAGTGGCTCACCCAGCCAAGCACACACATCACAGCGCACAAGGATGCAGGTTGAAGGCTCTGGTTCCCACCTGCAGGAAGCTTCACAATTGGCGAGGCAGTTTTGTAGGTGTCTTCCTGTATCTCTCCCTCTCTATCTCTCTATCTTCTCCTCACCTTCTCAGCTTCTCTCGGTCTCTATCCAATAGTAAATAAATAAAAATAGTTTTAAAAAGAAGAAAGGAAGGAAGGAAGGAAGGAAAAAAGCCTCTGGGAGTGGTGGCTTCGTCATGCCAACACCACGCCCCAACTAATTAAGGGCAGTTACAAAACAAAAGAGACTGACTTACTCTGGCAGAGAGTGAGAAGAGGGGACGAGAAGCCAAAGCGTTGCTCAGCTCTGGTGCCAGGTGGTGGCAGGGACGGAGCTGGGGCTCTGGGCCTCAGACATGCGAGCTGCTCCCTCGCAGGCCAGGCCCCACCCCAGGCCCTAGAGACCCGTGTCCAGGGCGCTGGGCTGAGCTCGCACAGGGCAGGTCCTGGGCTGCCCTGACTCCTTTGGGTTTCGCCTCTGTACGCAGAAAGCAGGTGCGGGGGCGGCTCACCCAACTACTGTCCAGCAGGTGGCAGGCACGAGGCAGTAATGCCAACTGCGTCCACGACACCTGCTGGGATCTAGAAATCACCCATGTCCAGGCCGGTGGTGGCGCAGCACGTGGTACAAAGCGCAAGGACCGGCGTAAGCATCCGGGTTCGAGCCCCCGGCTCCCCACCTGCAGGGGAGTCGCTTCACAGGCGGTGAAGCAGGTCTGCAGGTGTCTGTCTTTCTCTCCCTCTCTCTGTCTTCCCCTCCTCTCTCCATTTCTCTCTGTCCTATCTAACAATGATGACATCAAGAACTACAACAATAAAAAAAAAAAAATATATATATATATATATATATATATGGGCAACAAGAGGGAAAATAAATATAAAAAAAGAAAGAAAATCACCCATGTCTTTTCTCTTCTTTTCTTTTTTAGCAGAGAACTGCTCAGCTCAGGCTTATGGTGTTGCAGGGGATTGAACCTGAGACTGTGGGGCCTCAGGCATGAGAGTCTGTTTGTATCACCATGATGCTATCTACCTCTGCCCCAAATCACCAATTTCAAAACTGTAGATTTCTCTCAAAACTCTACGGCATCGACTTCAGACATTTGTTCTTAAAGCTAAAGAAAGAATGGTCTTCTCGAATCAAGATGTGACTACGCGCGAACTTACTCCATTATCACACCAAAGCCAGGGACACTGAAGAAGGGAGAGGATATCGGAGCAGGGCAGGGACTCGGGGTCTGGTGCATGCTGGTAAAAAAAGAACCGAGGGGGCAGGCGGTTGTGCACCAGGTTGAGATCACATGCACTACAGGGCACAAGGACCCGGGTTCAAGCCACCAGCCCCCACCTGCAGGGGGAAAGTTTCACGAGTGGTGAAACTCTCTCTCTCACATACACACACTGTCCCTCTCTACCCTCCCATTTTCCTCTCAATTTCTCTCCACATCTATATAAAATAATAAATAAGAAATAAATACCTTTTAAGAAAGAGAGAAGACCTAGGTGCC
Source organism: Erinaceus europaeus (assembly GCF_950295315.1). Taxonomy (NCBI): domain Eukaryota; kingdom Metazoa; phylum Chordata; class Mammalia; order Eulipotyphla; family Erinaceidae; genus Erinaceus; species Erinaceus europaeus. The sequence continues at coordinate 713,979 of NC_080172.1, read as the reverse complement.
TAGGTGGAGGGAGAGAGTGTTTATAGACACCTGTCACCGGGAGATGAAAATTCAACAAATGTACTGTAAACCATTAGTCCCCCCCACACATGGTTCTGCAGGTGTCTATCTTCTCTCCCCTTCTCTGCCTTCCCCTCCTCTCTCGAATTCTCTCTGTAATGTCCAACGACAGCAGCAGCGGCAACAATAATAATAACCACAACAATGATAAAACAACAAGGGCAACAAAAGGGGGGCGAAGGTAGCCAGTCTTTGAAGTCACTAATAAGATATGACCTGTGTCAGGAAATTGAAAAAAAAATAAATCAGAGTTTTTAAAGTAGTTCAAAGCAAACTGAAATGTCAACAGGTTTGAAAGAAGCCAGCTGGTAATACAGATACCAGGAGGAAAGCCTGATTAGCCAGACAACAGAGTCAATTAGAGCAAAATAACATGCCATCCTCGTGTTGAAAGCTCGTGCTGGAAGAGCTGGAAAGGCAAAGCTAAAGCCTTCTGGACCAGCTCCCAGCTTAGACTTGCTTTTCTTCTGACTGAGTGGGAGCCAACTATTCTGATGCTTTGGACCGGCCTTAATATTCCCAGCCCTGCGGGTCTTTCAGTCAGAGGTGTGTTTCTGGGAAGCTGCCCTCCCACCACAGCTAGAGGCTAAGGTGCAGAACCCCTGTCCCTCCCTCTCCTGTCACCACCTAGGCCAGCCGCCCTCAGTGCACAGCAGGCAGCGGCCAGGCGGGTGGCTCACTGGGGCAAGTCTTGGCCCCTCAAGCACAAGGTCCTGAATTTGGTCCCCAGCAGGGCGTGTGCCAGAGTGATGTTCTTGTTTTTCTCTACCTCTGTCTCCTGTGTGTGTATGATAAATGGGACCCACAGACACATGCAGAAACACTCCACTTCACTTAATTACTATTAGAGAAATTCAAGTGAAGGGCGGGGGAGAGAGCATAGTGGTTATTCAGTAACATTTCCATGCCTGAGGCACCAGAGGCCCTGCGTTCAGTTCCCAGCACCACCATAAAGTAAACTGAGCACTGATCTGGCATTTTAAACAAACAAACAAACAAAGGAACAGACAGGCCAGGAGTTAGCTGGGAAGGGCACAAGTCTCCGTGTGACAGGGTCTGGACTGAGCCCTACATAAAGGAAACTTCCAGAGCAGCGCAGAGCTCAGGGTCTGAGGCCTTTGGATCTTCCCGCCTTGTGAAGCTCAGCTCTGGGAGCTCCCTTCCAGAACTAAGCCTAGAGCCAGGCTAACTCCCCGCTATTTTGAAGAGACCAGATGAGTAGGAGCGGGGGGGGGGGGGGGTTCCGGGCTCCAACGGTAGGGCTTTGCTTTTGTACTTTCAGGTTCAGCTTCCTGGCTGCTGCAGCTAAATCCACCCCCAATCTGGGTTTTTTAAAATTTCTTTTTTTTTTTTTTTATTTAAGAAAGGATTAATTAACAAAACCATAGGGATAGGGTAGGAGGGGTACAACTCCACACAATTCCCACCTCCCAATCTTTAAAATTTCTTAATTTAATATATTCATAGATTTAAAAATATCAACAAGACCATAGGCTAAGAGGGGCACAATTCCACACAGTTCCCACCACCAGAGCTCCCTGTCCCAGCCCCTCCATTGGAAGCTGCCCTGTTCTTTATCCCTCTGGGAGCATGGACCAGAATTCTTTATGGGGAGCAGAAGGTGGGAGTTCTGGCTTCTGTCATTACTTCTCTGCTGGACATGATGTAGTGCACAAGGACCCAGGTTCAAGTCCCCAGTCCCCACCTGCAGGGGGAAAGCTTCATGAGTGCTGAAGCAGGGTTGCAGGTGTCTCTCTGTCTCTCTCCCTCTCTATCTCCCCCTTCCCTCTCTATTTCTGGCTGTGTCTATCCAATAAATAAATAAATAAAGAAAAAAATGTTAAGAGAGAGAGGCACCTGCAGCATTGCCTCACTGCTCATGAAGCACCTCCCTGCAGGTGGTGACTGGAGGCTTGAACCCAGGTCCTTACACTCCACTGGCTGCACCAGTCCCTGGCTTCCTTGCCTGACCTCTGTAACAAGGGCATAAGTATGATTTTTCTGCTGAACTGCTCAGCTGTGCGTTTGTGTTTCTGATTGAGTGATGCCGCAGCCCACATAATCAGAAGTTGGCGGTTGGCCTCCCCACGTGCTGAAGTTGCCAGAGCACTAATCCACACGCCGCACCAGACAATTTCGCTCGCGCTCACCTCAGAAATGCAGCCACACAGCCGGCTCCACTTCTAGTCATCAGAAGTCCAAAGGCCTGGCCACCGCTTATGTCAAACCCCAGTCAGCCAGAAACCCGGTTGCCATCTCCTGCACAAGGCTTTGTCTCTCCCTGTCCTTGCCTCCGTCTGCTAATTCCTGGGATCAGGACTCACCCAGCTCATTGCCCCAGCCCCTGGGCCGGCTGCTGGCTGTGAGTTAGGTGTGATGGCTGACGCTGCTCCTTGCTTCTTCCTCACAGTCTCACTTACAGCTTTGCAGACTCCAAATTCTAGAGCCCATGGGGGTTCCAGGCTCCACCAGTTCTGTGTTCTCTCTCTCTCTCTCTTTCTCCCAGCCTTCTTTTTTTTTCCTCATTCTCTTTATATATTTTTATTTTATTTTTGATAGAGACAGAAAGGAATTGAGAGGAAGGGGGGATAGAAAGGAAGAGGGAGAGGAGGGGAAAAGAGGGAGAGAGAGAGAGAGAGAAAGAGACACCTGCAGCCCTGCTTCATCACTCATGAAGCTTCCCCCCTGCAGGTGCGGCCCAGGGGCTTGAACCCGGGTCCTTGTGGATGGCAATACATGCACTTCCACCCAGCCCCAGGGATTCTTATCTCCGAAGAAGATCAAGAGATACAGAAATTAAATCAAAATAATACAAATATTTAAAAAATAGGGCTGGGGAAACAGCATAATAATCCTGCCAAAGACTTTCCTGCCTGAGGCTCTGAGGTCCCAGGTTCCATCCTCACACCACCACCAGCCAGAGCTCGGCAAGGCTCTGATCTCCCTGCGTGTGTCTCACATTAAAAAGCACCTTCACCTGGAGTGGTGAAGCCCTAGTGACGCCATGGGGAGGCAAGCAATGACAAGGAGAGAACCTTTTGAAGGCTGAGGCTTCTCTGGGAAGGACAAGGGAGCCCAGACTCCAGGAGCAAGGTCTTGTGGGGTGGCGGCGTTTTGTTTTTGGTGACCGATCTGCAGAATAGGAACCGTAGTGGAGCTCTGAGATGCAGCCAGACACGGAGTATCGAGTGGTCCAGAAGGCAGCCCAGCGGATAAAGACGGAGTGCCTACACTCAGGTCCTGTCCTCACCACCACTGGCTGAGGTGCTTAGAGTCTTTGGCTTCTTCCTTTTAAAAAAAATATCTTATTTTATTATTTATTTACTTATTTTTGCCTCCAGGGTTATCGCTGGGGCTCAGTGCCTGCGCTACGAATGCACTGTTCCTGGAGATCATTTTTCTCTTTTGTTGCTCTTGTTGTTGTTGCTGCTGTTGTTATGGCTGACATTGCCGTGGTTGTTGGATAGCCCAGAGAGAAATGGAGAGAGGAGGGGAGGACAGAGAAGGAGACAGACAGAGACAAGCGGCCTGAGAAGCAGCTGCCTTGCTGCCCGCCCGACCAGGAGGCCTCCCTCCACCTCCAAGTCCTTGGGACCGGGGGACCGGGGAACCGGAGGAACCGGAGGAACCGGGGAGATGAGGACGCGTCTGGAGAAGCGCCACGCCCAGGCTTGAAGGCGTTTGTCCCTTTGGAGCTGAACCGAGTATAAAAAACTTTCTGTCCTGGGTCGGGCACTGGCGCAGCAGGTTAAGCGCACGAGCCCCCGGCTCCCCACCTGCAGGGGAGTCGCTTCCCAGGCGGTGAAGCAGGGCTGCAGGTGTCTGTCTTTCTCTCCCCCCTCTGTCTTCCCCTCCTCTCTCTGTTTCTCTCTGTCCTATGTGACATCAATAACAACAATAATAAGTACAACAAGGGGAACAAAAAACCTCCAGGAGCAGTGGATTTGTGCAGGCAACGAGCCCCAGCCATAACCTTGGAGAAATACGAGTGACCAGGGGCTGACCGGTGATGTATCCTGCAGAGTGCACACCTTACAGTGTGTAAGGACCTGGGTTCAAGTCCCCTGTCCCCGTCTGCATGAGCAGCGGAGCAGTTCAGCCAGCCCCCCCCCCCCCCGTGTCTCTGTTAGAAAGACAGAGGGTGGTGGAGATAGTGTGATGGTTATGCAGAGCCTCTGATGCCTGAGGCTGCAAAGTCCCATGTTCAATCACCAGCACCACTATAAGCCAGAGTTTAGCAGTGGAAAGAGGAGAGCAGAAGGCAGGCAGGCAGGCAGACAGGCAGGCTTACAGTGGCTGGGAGGTGGTGCACACAGTAAAGCAGGTTCAAGCCCCCAGTCCCCACATGCAAGGGGGAAGCATAATTAGCGGTGAAGCAGTGCTTCTGGTCTCTCTCTCCCCCTCTGTCTCCTTACTGTCTCAATTTCTCTCTATTTTTAAAAAATATTTTATTTATTTTTAGGGATACAGAGAGAAAGATACACAGAGAGCTACCAGAGCCCTACTCAGCTCTGGCTTATGGTGGGGCTGGGGACTGAACCTGGGACTTTGGAGCCTCAGGCCTGAAAGTCTTTTGCATAACCATGATGCTGTCTCCCCAGCCCTCTGTCTCTATTTTTTAAAAAAGGAAGAAAAGGAGAGAAAAGTAAGGACAAGAGGCACTGGGAGCGGTGGAAGCCTTGTACAGGCTCTGAACCCCAGCGATAACCCCAAACACAGAAGCACACAGATATCTGCCTCACTGCCTGCGGATTCTGGCCCCTGGGTCCAGAGCGGGGGCCAGGAACCTGCATTTCCTTCATGATGTTAATGTTTCACGGTCTGGGGTGTACTTCCATGGTAGGTGTAGCCTTTCCTAAGAAACCAGAAAACCTGGGCTTGCGGGGAAATATTTCCTTTTATTTAGTCTTTTAAAGGTACCTATGTTTGAGAGGGGGGAGGAGAGAGAGAACATCATGTATCAGTGGCCAGTATGATGACAAACCCTGAGTCCCACACTGGAGAGTCCAAGGGTCTAGCCACTGGGCCACCTCCTTGACTAAAAATATCTCCATTCATAGGAGCATCAGTCCGAGAGTTATTTTAGCTCCAGTGGAGCCTGAGTCTTCATTTTAAAGATTCATTTTCATGACTGAGAGAGCAGTGTGGTTTTCATTAATGATTTAATTAGGATTGTAGGATAAGAGGAGACAATCCCACATAGCTCCCACCCCCAGAGTTCCCTGTCCCAGCCCCTCCACTGGAAGCTTCCCTGTTCTTTATCCCTCTGGGAGTCTGGACCCAAATTCTCTATGGGGAGCAGAAGGTGGGAGTTCTGGCTTCTGTCATTGCTTCTCTGCTGGACATGGGTGTTGGCAGGTGGATCCACAGCCCCAGTGTTGTATGCTTTACATTGGGTTCTAGTTCTCCCCCGCCAAGAGAATTAGATCAGTCCTGTTAATTTCACAGGCCCGCTTGGCCCCGCCCCTAGGAAACCCCGCCAGAGTTCCTAAGTTCCAGAGAGAGAGTTGGAGAGCTCCACAGTTAGAGAGTTGAAGAGTTGAAAAGTTAGAGAGTTCCAGAGTTCAAGAGTAAAAGAGAGTTCCAGGGTTCCCGAGTTACAGAGTAAGAGAGAGTGCTTGTGCTGCCGCAAAGAGACAGCAGAGTTCTGTTTGATAATTAGTTTGTCTTAGTTTATGAATCGTTGTTCCTGAATAAAGAAATACAGCTGCCCTGCCCAGCTGTTGTCTCCACGTCTCTGTTACCCGCCCGTGAAGCTAGCCCGGCTAGAGCCTTCCGAAATTTTAACAACACCCCAGCCTGTGTCTCTCTGTCCCTATTGGGGCAGGGCTCTGGGGAGGGGAGGTTCTATTGTTGTTGTAGTTATTATTGATGTCGTCGTTGTTAGATAGGACAGAGAGAGATGGAGGGAGGAGGGGAAGACAGAGAGGGGGAGAGAAAGACAGACACCTGCAGACCTGCTTCACCGCCTGTGAAGCGACTCCCCTGCAGGTGGGGAGCCGGGGGCTCGAACCGGGATCCTTACGCCAGTCCTTGCACTTGGCACCACGTGCACTTAACCCACTGTGCTACCGCCCGACTCCCTCTTCTTTTAATTTTTTAAAAGATTTTATTTATTAATGAGAAAGACAAGAGGATAAAGAGAGAGAAAAAAAGAACCAGACATCACTCTGGTACATGTGTTACTGGGGACTGAACTCAGCACCTCATGCTTGAGAGTCCAGTGCCTTATCCACTGCACCACTTTCCAGACCACTTAAAAAATTATTATCTTTATTTATTGGATAGAGACAACCAGAACTGTGAGGGAAGGGGCAGGTAGAGAGGGAGAGAGGCAGAGAGACACCTGCAGCCCTGCTTCACTACTCGAGAAACTTTCCCTCACAAACCTGGGTCCTTGCGCATCGTAACATGTGTGTTCAACCAGGTGCACCACCACCTGGCCTTTCTTTGTGTCTCTCTATCCCTCTTGGCCTCACTGTCTATCAAAAAGAAAAATGGGGGGTAAGGAGGAGTCACCATGAGTGGTTGAGTCATCGTGCAGGGGCTGAGACTCAGTGATAACCCTATGGCAAGAGAAAATAAATTAAATCAACCTTTGAAGCCGCACCTTTGTCTCACACAGGCCAGGTGCCCAGCAGCCTCCCACAGAACCTGATATTCAGTCCCCACCAGAAGACCTGGCTGTATGTGCACCTGCTATGTGACCTGAGGAACGACTGTGAGGACTGTGCGGACAAGTCAGGTAAAGGGAGACCGCTGGGCGTCCGGAGGGCGGCCCTCACCCTTCAGCTCCACACGCTGGCTCAGAACTCGTCTGAAGGAGATTCCCACTCGTGGATACACAGGCTATAGCTGGAATGTCAGAGCAGGTCAGTTCCCCAACGAGGAGGCAGATGAGGCCAGATTGGCAAAGAAGTTTTCAAGAGGAAAGAAAACTCTGGCCAGCTGTCAAACTATGAATTTGGGGGTACATTTTGCTAAAGATAAAAGTCCACTGAGGGCTTTGATTTTCTGAATGATTTTTATTGTTGATTTGTTTAGCCTTTGGCATTTCCTCCCCCTTCTTTGCCTCAGTCTGCACTCTGCTGTGCTGGGTTCTCAACAGTGCTGGGTGATGGGGAGAGACGGCGTAACAGTTACTCAAGGAGACTCTGCTCTGGTCCTGGAGGTGGTGCAGTGGCTAAGGCACTAGACTCTCAAGCATGAGGTCCTGAGTCCGATCTCAGCAGCACATGTACCAGAGTGATGACTGGTTCTTTCTCTCTCTCTCTCTCTCCTATCTTTCTAATAAATGAATAGTCTTTTTTTTTTAATTTCTTTATTGAGGGATTTATGTTTTATATTTGACAGTAAATACAATAGTTTGTACATGCATAACATTCCCCAGTTTCCCACATAACAATACAACCCCCACTAGGTCCTCTGTCATCCTTCTTGGACCTGTATTCTCCCCACCCACCCAGAGTCTTTTACTTTGGTGCAATATGCCAACTCCAGTTCAGGTTCTACTTGTGTTTTCTTTTCTGATCTTGATTTTCAACTTCGGCCTGAGAGTGAGATCATCCCATATTCATCCTTCTGTTTCTGACTTATTTCACTCAACATGATTTTTTCAAGGTCCATCCAAGATCGGCTGAAAACGGTGAAGTCACCATTTTTTACAGCTGAGTAGTATTCCATTGTGTATCTAGACCACAACTTGCTCAGCCACTCATCTGTTGTTGGACACCTGGGTTGCTTCCAGGTTTTGGCTATGACAAATTGTGCTGCCAAGAACATGTGTGTACACAGATCTTTTTGGATGGGTGTGTTGGGTTCCTTAGGATTTATCCCCAGGAGAGGAATTGCAGGGTCATAGGGCAGGTCCATTTCTAGCCTTCTGAGAGTTCTCCAGACTGTTCTCCACAGAGGTTGGACCAATTGACATTCCCACCAGCAGTGCAGGAGGGTTCCTTTGACCCCACACCCTCTCCAGCATTTGCTGCTGTTACCTTTTCTGATGTGTGACATTCTCACAGGAGTGAAGTGGTATCTCATTGTTGTCTTGATTTGCATTTCTCTGACAATCAGAGACTTGGAGCATTTTTTTCATGTGTTTCTCAGCCTTTTGGATCTCTTCTGTGGTAAATATTCTGTCCATGTCCTCTCCCCATTTTTGGATGGGGTTATTTGTTGTCTTGTTGTTGAGTCTGGCAAGCTCTTTATATATGTTGGTTATTAAACTCTTATCTGATGTATGACATGTAAAGATCTTCTCCCATTCTGTGAGGGGTCTCTTGGCTTGGGTAGTAGCTTCTTTTGCTGTGCAGAAGCTTTTTAATTTGATGTAGTCCCATAGGCTGATGCTTGCCTTAGTCTTCTTTGTAATTGTATTCGTTTCATTGAAGATGTCTTTAAGATTTATGCGGAAAAGAGTTCTGCCAATATTTTCTTCTAAATATCTGATAGTTTCTGGTCTAACATCCAAGTCCTTGATCCACTTGGAATTTACTTTTGTATTTGGTGAAATACAGTGATTCCGCTTCATTCTTCTGCATGTTTCAACCCATTGTTTCCAACACCATTTGTTGAAGAGACTCTGCTTTCCCCATTGAATAGTCTGGGCCCCTTTGTCAAAGATTAGATGTCCATAGGTGTGGGGCCTCATTTCTGGGCTCTCAATTCTATTCCACTGGTCAGTGTGTCTGTTCATGTTCCAGTAACAAGCAGTTTTGATGACAATGGCCCTATAATACAGTTTGAGATCTGGGAGTGTGATGCCTCCGGTTCTGTTCTTTTTTCTCAAGATTGTTTTGGCAATTCTAGGTCTTTTCTGGTTCCAGATAAATGAATAATCTTAAAAAAAAAAAAAAAAAGAATGCTTAAAAAAAAGAGAGGGAGCCGGGCGGTGGCGCAGTGGGTTAAGCGCAGGTGGCGCAAAGCACAAGGACCGGCGTGAGGATCTCGGTTCGAGCCCCCCGGCTCCCCACCTGCAGGGGAGTCGCTTCACAAGCAGTGAAGCAGGTCTGCAGGTGTCTGTCTTTCTCTCCCCCTCTCTGTCTTCCCCTCCTCTCTCCATTTCTCTCTGTCCTATCCAACAACAACGACATCAATAACAACAGCAATAATAACTACAACAATAAGACAACAGGGCAACAAAAGGGAATAAATAAATATTTTAAAATAAATAAATAAATAAAATAAAATAAAAAAGAGACAGGTGGTAGCACACTGGGTTATGCGCACATAGTGTAAAGCACAAGGACCATGCAAGGATCCCAGTTCAAGCCCCCGGCTCCCCAAGTGGTGAAGCAGGTCTGCAGGTGTCTCTCTCTTCCCTCTTCTCTCTCAATTACTCTCGGTCCTGTCCGACCACCGCAGCAGCAATAGTAACAACAATGGGGAAAAAAGACGGCCTCCGAGGAGCCGTGGATTCGTAGTTCAGGCACTGAGCCCCAGTGATGAACCTGGAGGCAAAAGAAATAAAAACGGAGGGGTGGGCGGTGGAGCAAGGACCGAGGTTCAAGCCCCGGGTCCCCACATGCAGGGGGAAGGTTTCACGAGTGGTGAAGCAGGGCTGCAGGTGTCTATGTCTCTCTTCCATCTTCCCCTTCCCTCTCAATTTCTGTCTCTACCCAATAATAACTAAAAATATAAAAAATAAAATAGAATGAAAATCTTCAATAATAATAACAACAACAATGATAAACAACAAGGGCAACAAAAGGGAAAAAATAGCCTCCAGGAGCAGTGGATTTGTAGTGCAGGCACCGAGCCCCAGCGATAACCCTGGAGGCAAACAAAAATAAGAAAAAAAAATAATAATAAATAAATAAAAGAGAGAAAAAAGAAATGGAGCACACAGAGCAGACCCTTCCTGCCTTCTGACCATTATGGAAGGAAGCAGACACAAACTCCGGGGGCAGTTGAGACACGGTACGCCCAGCTGAGTGCACAAGCTACCATTCGCAAGGACCTGGGTTCAGATTCTGGCTCCCCACCTGCAGGGGTGAAGCATCACAAGCTCTGAAGCAGGTCTGCAGGTGTCTCTCTTCTCTCCCTTCCTGCCTTGCCCCCCTCTCTCAATTTCTCTCTGTCTTGTCAAAATAAATAAACATAAAGTTTCCCTTGGCCAGGGAGATAGCATAGTGCTTATGCAAAAAGACTTTCATGCCTTAGGCTCCCAGGTTCAGTCCCCAGTGCCACCATAAGTAAGAGCTGAGTTGTGTTCTGACTAATAATAACAATGTTTAAAAAGAAAAAAAGGGGAGTCGGGCGGTAGCACAGCGGGTTAAGCGCACGTGGCGCAAAGTGCAAGGACCGGTGTAAGGATCCCGATTCGAGCCCCCGGCTCCCCACCTTCGGGGGAGTCCCTTCACAGGCGGTGAAGCAGGTCTGCAGGTGTCTGTCTTTCTCTCCCCCTCTCTGTCTTCCCCTCCTCTCTCCATTTCTCTCTGTCCTGTCCAACAACGACGACATCAACAACAATAGCTACAACAATAAAAAGGGCAACAAAAGGGAATAAATAAACAAATAAAAGAGAAATGCTTCTTAGGTAGGTGTTGTCTGTTATCTAAGAATGTGTTGACAGTAAGAGGCTAAATGTGGAAACAGACCTCTTTCTTCTTCGTAAATGCCAGTTAGCAAAACTGCGCCTCTTCCCTTAACTTAACACGCACACCCTTGCGAACCTTCCTTGTTTATGTGGCTGTGCTGGGATGTTTACTTTTAGGCTGATGAAAAGACGGAGAACAATCTTCTTGGCTTTCCCAAGTAGAAAACCTTTCACCCAGACATGTGGAATCTTCAGTAAATACCAGCAATTTTCCCCTTGGACAGTTCTCACTAATAGATTAAGCTCCAGAGTTCTTTCTTTTCCAACCCATCTTGATATTTTAACAGTTGTGGTTATGAAAATAAATAAAACTGTCTAGTTTTGCAGTGCCCGAGTATCCGGGCTGGAGATGTGGTACTGTTTTCTTTGCTGACTGCCTGCAGCCCCAGAAGTCGCTGCAAGAACGGTGTTCAGGACTGTGCTGATTGGAGTGATGAAAATATCTGTGAATAGAAGGCTTGTCTGATCACTGCTCCGGAAAAGCTGAAAACTGTTCTTTGTTACTGTAATACAGAAAAAAGGGGGGGGGTGGAGGAAAAGGAGAAAAAGGCGTGCATGCATCTTATGGGGCAGGGGTCTAACACAGGCACCCGGTGTTATGGGGTGGAGAAATACTAGTGGGAGCCAGACCAAACTTTTAGTGGTTTCCAGTCCATTTCTGGACTCACCTACAAAATGTAAAAGGTAATTTTCTGTCCTGTGCATCAGAGTTGTTAGGAGGGTAACACCAAGCCTGCTCTAGTTCGGGGCCAGGCAGGGGGCTCCCGGTTAAGCGCACAGAATACTGAGCGCAGGGACCTGCACAAGGATCCAGGTTGGAGTGCCTGGCTCCCGCCTGCACAGGCGAAGCTTCACAGGCTGCAGGTGTCTCTTTCTGTCTTCCACTCCTCTCTCAATCTCTCTCTGTCCTGTCCAATAAATATGGAAAAGCTGGCTGCCGGGGCAGTGGAGTCCTAGTGCCTGCACCGAGCCCCCATGATAACCCTGGAGGAAAAAATTCTCTAGTTCAATTATTTTAACAAAGATTACTCCTAAGGATTTAGATCTGGTGGTCCAGGAGGTGGCGTAGTTGATAAAGCATTGGACTCTCAAGCATGAGGTCTTGAGATCAATCCCCGGCAGCACATGTACCAGAGTGACGTCTGGTTCTTTCTCTCTCTCCTCCTATCTTTCTTACTTCTTCTTCTTCTAGCGTTTGCCCTTCTTCCGTAGCCAGTCAACAGCGTCAGGTTGAGCCTGATGTCAAGTTTCGAGACCTCCTCCGAATCTGGAGAGGTGGCAGTCGTTGACTATGTGGGTCATAGTCTGTCTGGAGCCGCAGGGGCAGTTTGGGTGTCTCTGGCTCCCCAGCGATGGGATGCATTGGATCGACCTTCCCATGGTGCATCCCGTGAGTCCCCATTCATTGGGGAAACTGACGATCCTTCCTAGCCAACTGAATCCACATGGATCCCAGTCACTTTCAAAGCCAGCAACAAGCAGCTCCTGACAGCTTTCAAGCTGTTGGTCCTGCTCTTCGAGTCCTCCAACTTAATGTTGAGGGGCTGTCCTTTGCCAAACGTCTTTCTTACTAATAAATAAATAAAATCTTTAAAAAAAAAAAAAAAAGAATTTAGGTCTGGCATATTGCACCAAAGTAAAAGACTCGAGTGGGTGGGGGAAGAGTTCAGGTCTGAGAAAAGGTTGACAGAGGAACTAGTGGGGGTTGTATTGTTATGTGGAAAGCTGAGAACTGTTATGCATGTACAAACTACTGTATTTACTGTTGACTGTAAAACATTCATCCCCTGGGCAGGGGTAGAGAGCATAATGGTTATGCAAAGAGATTCTCATGCCTGAGGCTCCAAAGTCCCAGGTTCAATCCCCTGCACCACCACAAGCCAGAGCTGAGTAGGGCTCTGGTAAAAAAAAAAAAAAAAAAAATTCATGTCCCAATAAAGGGGGAAAATTTAGATCAAAATCACTGTCTAGCTCTTCCTCAGCAAAGCCCTCAGCTCAGATTCAGCTGAGAAAGAGTCCATCAGAGTCCCTGCTCGTATTGTTCTCCTTAGAAGAGACGCCTATCTAACGGGAAAGGACAGCTTCCGTCCACCACTCTGGTGTCTGTGCTGCTAGGGAATGAACTTGGGGCCTCATGCTTTAGCCACAAACCAAGAGAATCCTAGTTTTAAAGGTAGTAGGAGAAGAAATAAAAGTAGCAGGAAACAACTCGGTGGCAGCAGCCAAAGATAAAGCAAGTCAGAAGTGTCTCCCCTCCAGCTTGCAGGGTGCTGGGTTTATTCCAAGTAGGTCTCAAGATCAAAGGAACAGACTAAAGTCTGAATCTCATCCTGCCAGTCAAAGGACTTGGTGGCCAAGAATGCTAACTCCACCTCTTGAAGATGACTTTCTGATGTGGGTTTTGTTTTTTGTTTTGTGGGGGGATTGTCATGATGACAAACGAACAGGGACGCAGACACGCGGCCCACTGTTCAGCAGCAGCCACAGAACTGCGGGCAAATCAGGGGAAACGAAGGCCGCAGTTCCACTGGGACCCAGAGCTTTTGTGACAAGGAACCTTTATTACTTCACCATCTCTGAGAAGGAAGAGGTTCTGGTGGACACCTGAGGATGTTTCTCTTCTCTGAGAGAGAAGAAAGAGGAAGGGCAGCTATGGGGCGACCACTTACAAGCGGCATACAGGAAATTGAAACCTGTGAACCTGAAAACAATATACAGTCTGCCCATAACCATGATTCTGGGAGAGCCCTGCTGGCTACTGTTTCGGGTGGAAGGCGGCACAGAACTCTCTCTGGTGTGGGCGCAGTGTGGAGTTTTACTCTTATCTTCTCATCCTGTGATTACTATTAAATCACAAGTACGTGACTTCACAACCCCCCAGCCATCAGACCTCCCTTCTGTCCAGTACAATGGGAAATGGCTGCCAGGAGCAGAGGACTCGCAGTGCCAGCACAGTCCCTGTGGTAACCCTGGAGGCAGTAAAAAAAAAAAAAGTTGTCTCAACCTTCTCTGCTAGTACAATTTTTTTTAGGACTATTTATTCCCTTTTCTTGCCCTTATTGTTTTATTGTTGTAGTTGTTATTGATGTCGTTGTTAGGACAGAGAGAAATGGAGAGAGGAGGGGGAGACAGAGAGGGGGAGAGAAAGACAGACACCTGCAGACCTGCTTCACCGCCTGTGAAGCGACTCCCCTGCAGGTGGGGAGCCGGGGCTCAAACCAGGTCGCTGTGCTACCGCCCACTCCCGCTAGTACAATTTTTAAAACAGTATTCTACCAAGGGAATGTTTCTTACTTTTTTTTTTTTTGCTTCCAGGGTTTTTGCTGCGGTTCTGTGCCTGCACTATGAATCCACTGCTCCTGGAGGCTTTTATTCCTTTAGTTGCCCATGTTTTATTGTTGTTATTACTGATGTCATTGTTGTTGGATAGGACAGAGAGAAATCGAGAGGAGGGGAAGACAGAGGAGGAGAGAAAAACAGACACCTGCAGACCTGCTTCACCACTTGTGAAGCAGCCCCTCTGCAGCTGGGGAGCCGGGGTGGGGGGGCTCGAACCGGGACCCGTATACCAGCCCTTGCACTTCGCACCATGTGCGCTCAACCCGCTGCACTACAGCCTGACCCTCGGGAATGTTCTTTTCCATATCCAGCTTATGGTGGAAGTGAAATATTTAATTTCCTATAAATGTGTATCTACATGTCCATTTCATTTAAAGTGTTGTCACTTGAGAAAACAAGATGACACTTCTACTACACACTTTTATTTATCCCAATAATTTTTTACAGAACATCTTTACTTTAAAAAGACTTATTAATGTGAAAGATAGGAGGAAAGAACCAGTTATCACTCTGGTGCATGTGCTGCTGGGGATTGAACACAGGATCCGGTGCTTGAGCGTCCCATGCTTTATCCACTGTGCACGTCCCAGACCAGTCACAAAGAAAAAACTTAAACTACTTTTAAGTAGCCTTGGGTCACATTCACAGAATGTGGCTACTAGTCATTACTTGAGAATAGCACTGAGTGAGAAAATCAAGTGCAACACTCTACCAGGCACTAGGCACATTCCACTCTCACTGAGTAAGTTACACCCATCAGGTAGAGCACAGGGGAGTGAGTTACACCCATCAGGTAGAGCACAGGGGAGTGAGTTACACCCATCAGGTAGAGCACAGGGGAGTGAGTTACACCCATCAGGTAAAAAGCACAGGGGAGTCACACCCATCAGGTAAAGCACAGGGGAGTGAATCACACCTATCAGGTAAAGCACAGGGAAGTCACACACATCAGGTAAAGCACAGGGGAGTGAGTCACATCCATCAGGTAGAGCACAGGGGAGTCACACCTATCAGGTAAAGCACAGGGGAGTGAGTCACACGAATCAGATAAAGCACAGGGGAGTTAGTCACACCCATCAGGCAGAGCACAGGGGAGTTAGTTATACCTATCAGGTAAAGCACAGGGGAGTGAGTCACACCCATCAGATAAAGCACAGGGGAGTTAGTCACACCCATCAGGTAGAGCACAGGGGAGTGAGTCACACCCATCAGATAAAGTACAGGGGAGTGAGTTACACCCATCAGGTAAAGCACAGGGGAGTGAGTCACACCCATCAGGTAGAGCACAGGGGAGTGAGTTACACCCATCAGGTTGAGCACAGGGGAGTGAGTTACACCCATCAGGTAGAGCACAGGGGAGTGAGTTACACCCATCAGGTAGAGCACAGGGGAGTTAGTCACACCCATCAGGTAAAGCACAGGGGAGTGAGTTACACCCATCAGGTAGAGCACAGGGGAGTTAGTCACACCCATCAGGTAGAGCACAGGGGAGTGAGTTACACCCATCAGGTAGAGCACAGGGGAGTTAGTCACACCCATCAGATAGAGCACAGGAGAGTGAGTTACACCCATCAGGTAGAGCACAGGGGAGTTACACCCATCAGGTAAAGCACAGGGGAGTTAGTCACACCCACCAGGTAAAGCACAGGGGAGTTAGTCACATCCATCAGGTAAAGCACAGGAGAGTTAGTTACACCCATCAGGTAGAGCACAGGGGAGTGAGTTACACCCATCAGGTAAAGCACAGGGGAGTTAGTTACAACCATCAGGTAGAGCACAGGGGAGTGAGTTACACCCATCAGGTTGAGCACAGGGGAGTGAGTTACACCCATCAGGTAGAGCACAGGGGAGTGAGTCACACCCATCAGGTAAAGCACAGGGGAGTGAGTTACACCCATAGTAGAGCACAGGGGAGTGAGTTACACCCATCAGGTAGAGCACAGGGGAGTGAGTTACACCCATCAGGTAGAGCACAGGGGAGTGAGTTACACCCATCAGGTAGAGCACAGGGGAGTGAGTCACACCCATCAGGTAGAGCACAGGGGAGTGAGTCACACCCATCAGGTAGAGCACAGGGGAGTGAGTCACACCCATCAGGTAGAGCACAGGGGAGTGAGTCACACCCATCAGGTAAAGCACAGGGGAGTGAGTTACACCCATAGTAGAGCACAGGGGAGTTAGTTACACTCATCAGGCGCCCAGGGAAGCACTGGGGGCATGGCGGGGTTCAAACAGAGATCTTTAGACCATTTGTTACATTGTATTGTCATTTTAAATCTTTAATCAAATTCCATCCAAGATTATCAGCCACATTACATGCCATGATTAGTTTTCTATAAACAACTTTGCTTTCTGTGTACAAATCAGTGTCAATGAAATAAAAAATAGAACTGTATACTAAGCAAAGAACTTTTATTAATCTTTGTCTCAAACTTTATTCCCAGGTTCTTCAGCGTATGTAGCTGCAAAAAATGAGTTGTGTATAAGCAAAAACTGAAAAGAGCTGCAGTGTCCACGGGGCTGGAGCTTAAAAATATTGAGACCTAGATTTTATCGTATCCATGAACAAAACTTTAAAAAGCAGTCAGAGTATAAAACAGCAGCTCCCAGTAACTTCTCAAGTTTATCTTCTTCAGAAGTTGACTTAATTCAGTTTGCTTCATTCTTGGAAGCCTCATCAAAATTCTCCACAAGATCTAGAAGAAGAAAAGGGATTCAGAAGGATAGACAACCTCCAAAGCCTGCATCAGCCAGACCTCGGGACAGGAGTTGCTCTCAGACTAGTCCCACGGCTAAGTCAGGATTTCTCTGAGAACAGAATCTTTGGGCATTTAAAGGGTAAGTTCTGGCTTGGAGTCAATGACTAAAATCAGGGGTTTCCCATCCCACTTCAAAAGCTGAAACAAAGTAACGCAGGGAGCACACGCAGAGTCCACCCACAGGACAGACACCAGGAAGCCCAAAGTGCTGCAACGTATCTGCTGACCGAGAATTGAGGCCTCGCAGAGCAGAGGCGAGAGGTTCGCTGGCCCAGCAGCAGCTGAGGCCGACGGTACATGCATGTGCCTAGGCCCGAGGCTAGACCACACCAGCGATACCTGGCCCAGCTCACAGCCCTGTGCAGCCACACGCCAGAGCTGACAGCACCTGGCTCCTCTCTCCCGTCAAGGTCTATAGAGAGACAACCCCCGCCCCCCGTCTAGCCAGTGGGCTCCTACCTGGGACCTCGTCATCAGTCAAGGTTTCTAGAGAGACACCCCCCCCCCCCCGTCTAGCCAGTGGGCTCCTACCTGGGACCTCGTCATCATCGTCCTCTCCTGTGGCGAGTGGAGCTTTGCCATCCACAGCTGAGAAAGCAGACAAGAGCGTTAGCCACACGCTGTACCCGCAGATTAGAGAGAGCACAGCTGTCAGCCAAGTGCGGTCACAGCACCTGTTCCTGGTGACACCTGGACGTGCTCTTCCACACCAGCAGCACTGACACCCGACGCCCAGAGTGGCCCTCACAGCAGCAGCCACCAGGCCAAATCCCACCAGCTTTCCAATCACGCCCATCCCAGGCAGGCCAGCTCAGAGGCTGTGCAAGAGAAAACCCTGGGGGCAGGTGGTGGCGCACCTGGCTGGGCGCAGGTCACGGCCTGCAAGGACCCGGGTTCAAGCTCCCAGCCCCCACCTGCAGGGGGAAGCTTTACAAGTGATGAAGCAGGGCTGCAGGTGTCTCTGTCTCTTTCCTCGCTCTACCTCCACCTCAATTTGTCTCCATCCAATACATTTTAAAAATTAACCATCACCCTCACAGGATGAGACGTTCAACAAACCTTCACTAACGGGGGAAACGGTCAGACCTCTTGTATCACCGAATGTCAAACGACCTTCCCCTGCAGGAAGGTTCCCAGACCCTACTTTTCAGTGGGGAAGCTGCTGGAAAGCCGCTTCAGTTCTAGAAGCTGAGGCTTTCCTAGATCCTCTCAAAACTCTCAATATGGGAAACGGATGGAAGCCACGGCGAGCGACACCTAGTAGAAACACCAGTTCAATAACGGCCCCAAACCACCGTTCTGTCAGCTGTGTCCACTCGGCCCCAGCATCGAGCCCCGCGCGCCCACAGACTCGTTCACTCGCACAAACTCTTCTATCCGAGTAACGCCGGGAACCGATTCTTAGACCTTACTGGCAGTGCGACCCGCACGAGGATCGCGATGCCTTTTAACGGGTCGCGAGCCCGTCACCCACGTGCCTGGCGTGCCCTTCACTCCCCGGACGCAAAGCGGGAGCAGACCCGGGACCGAGTGAGGAGCCGGAGGAGGTGCTGTCCCTAGAACTCACACTGCTTGGGCAGGGCCTCCGCCAGTCTCCGCAGGCTGGTCAGGCTGTCTGCGCCGAGCTGGTTCAGGATCGAGGGCAGCATCTCCGTCAGCTGCTTGGTCTCGGCGTGGCCTGTGATGGTGAAGGTGTTTGCCGCCAGAGACGCCTGCACTTTGGGGTTGTTAAAGTGGATCACGGTCCCTTGGTTTGTGAACATGTTCACCTACAGAGAAAGGACTGTTAGCGGGGGCGGGGGGGGGGGGGGGAGGGAGACAGAGAGACAGAGACAGACACAGAGAGGCCTGCCGGCCCGAGGCCTCTGAGGGCAAACACAGACTAGCCTGGGCTCTCCCCACAGGGACTCGCCTCTTCGATGCCCGAGATGTTGTTCACCCCGAGCTTCTTTAAGGAGAACTGGAGCTTCTTGTCGTCCGCCGTGGCTGTTCTGTGAACCACCTTCTTCTTCCTGCGAGCAGTTCCCTGAAGCGGGAAAGCGAACACGTGGCAGCGTGACAGACCCGCGAACAGACAGACACCCAGGCCTCCATCCATCTCAGTCAGCCGCAGCCGCAGGCTCAGGGCGCTGCTCCTCCCTTGGGTGCGGGCTCACCCCTGCCCGTGGGCTCACCCCTGCCCGTGGCTGTGGGCTCTCCCTGCCCGTGGGCTCACCCCTGCCCGTGGCTGTGGGCTCACCCCTGCCCGTGGGCTCACCCCTGCCCGTGGCTGTGGGCTCTCCCTGCCCGTGGGCTCTCCCTGCCCGTGGGCTCACCCCTGCCCGTGGCTGTGGGCTCTCCCTGCCCGTGGCCTCTCCCTGCCCGTGGGCTCACCCCTGCCCGGCGCCCATCCCTCCAGCAGCGGTTCGGGACGACCCTGCAGGCAGCTACTGGGGCCCCAGCTCCATCACTCAGCTGACAGACAGACCCGGGCAGGAAGCCCCGCACACAGACACGTGCCAGACACCCAGCACGGCGGCGCAAGGACGCGGGTTCAGGGACGTCAGGCCAGGGAGGTGCCGGGAGCCCGGCGGGCAGCGCTGCAGCCACTTCGCCTCTGGGCCGCGCCCCGGACCCCGGGGCCCCGCGGACACTCACCTTGCCCCCGATGCGCACCTGCGCCTGCAGCTTGGCGAGCTTCTCCTGGTTCATGGTCTCCTTCATCTGCGGGACACGGGCCTCAGCCGGCCGCCACGACCCCCAGATCGCCCCCGAGCCCCGACCCCCAACCCCCAGATCGCCCCCGATCCCCCAGATAGCCTCCGACCCCCCGATCGCCCCCGACCTCCGAACCCCGATCGCCCCCGACCTCCGAACCCCGATCGCCCCCGACCTCCGAACCCCCAACCCCCATATCACCTCCGACCCCCGATCGCCCCCGACCTCCGACCCCCGATCGCCCCCCCACCTCCGACCCACCAGATCGCCCCCGACCCCCAACCCCCAGATCGCCCCCGATCCCCCAGATAGCCTCCGACCCCCCGATCGCCCCCGCAGCCCGAGATCGGGGCTCCCCGCCCAGCCCGGCGCCCCCGGCCGGCCTCTCCGCAGACCTCGCGCTGCGAGACGAGGCTCGCGTCCCCGACCCCCCGCCCCCGCCCCCGGCCCCGGCCCCGGCCCCGGCCCCGGCCCCGTACCTCGCTGCGCTGAGAGCGGGGCCGCGCGGGCTGGGGACGGCGCTGGCGGGTCTCGGGCCGACCGGGGCGGCGAGGCGCACACACGCGGGACGCAAGATGGCAGCTAGAGGAAGGCCGGAAGTGACGTCGCCCACTTCCCGCGGGAGCCCGGAAGCGCCTGTCATCGCGAGACTTGCGTCTCCCGGAGCCGGCGGCGGCGGCGGGCGGCTCCTCCCGGCGGAGTCTGGGGCGTCGGGGAGCGGCTGTGCCGGTGCGCGGAGACCCGGGTTCGAGCCCCCGACCCCCACCTGCAGGGGCGCGCGGTCCGACGGCGGGGCGGGGGTCTCTGTCTGTCCGTCTCTGTCCGGGCTGCCCTGCGCCTCCTGGGGGCCGGGGGTCGGGCCGGGGGTCGGGCCGGGGGTCGGGGGTCGGGGCCGGGGGTCGGGCCGGGGGTCGAGACTGGGGGTCGGGTCGGGGTTGGGGGTCGGCCGGGACTGGGGGGGCTGGGGGCCGGGGCCGGGGACCGGGGCCGGGGGTCGGGGCCCGGGGGCCGGGGGTCGGGGGCCGGGACTGGGGGTCGGGGGCCGGGGGTCGGGCCGGTCCCGGTTCGCTGCGGGGTAGCAGGCAGAGTCGAGAGGGAGGGAAGGAGTGAGACCGAGGCGCCCGCAGCGCTGCGCAGCCCTCACCCGCTTTCCCTGCAGCCGGGGCCTGAACCCGCGGCCTTGCGCCGTGTGAGTGTGTGAGTGTGTGAGTGTGTGTGTGAGTGTGTGTGTGTGTGTGTGTGTGTGTGTGAGTGTGTGTGAGTGTGTGTGAGTGTGTGTGTGTGAGTGTGTGTGAGTGTGTGTGTGTGTGAGTGTGTGTGTGAGTGTGTGTGAGTGTGTGTGTGTGAGTGTGTGAGTGTGTGTGTGAGTGTGTGTGTGTGAGTGTGTGTGAGTGTGTGTGTGTGAGTGTGTGTGTGAGTGTGTGTGAGTGTGTGTGTGTGAGTGTGTGAGTGTGTGTGTGAGTGTGTGTGTGTGAGTGTGTGTGAGTGTGTGTGTGTGAGTGTGTGAGTGTGTGTGTGAGTGTGTGTGTGTGAGTGTGTGAGTGTGTGTGTGAGTGTGTGTGAGTGTGTGTGTGTGTGTGTGAGTGTGTGTGAGTGTGTGTGTGTGTGTGAGTGTGTGTGTGAGTGTGTGTGAGTGTGTGTGTGAGTGTGTGTGAGTGTGTGTGTGTGTGTGTGTGAGTGTGTGTGAGTGTGTGTGTGTGAGTGTGTGAGTGTGTGTGTGTGAGTGTGTGTGAGTGTGTGTGTGTGTGTGTGTGAGTGAGTGTGTGAGTGTGTGTGTGTGTGTGAGTGTGTGTGAGTGTGTGTGTGAGTGTGTGTGTGAGTGTGTGTGTGTGTGTGAGTGTGTGTGTGTGAGTGTGTGAGTGTGTGTGTGTGAGTGTGTGTGAGTGTGTGTGTGTGTGTGTGTGAGTGTGTGTGAGTGTGTGTGTGTGTGAGTGTGTGTGAGTGTGTGTGTGTGTGAGTGTGTGAGTGTGTGTGTGAGTGTGTGTGTGTGTGAGTGTGTGTGTGAGTGTGTGTGAGTGTGTGTGTGTGAGTGTGTGTGAGTGTGTGTGTGTGTGTGTGAGTGTGTGTGAGTGTGTGTGTGTGTGAGTGTGTGTGTGTGAGTGTGTGTGTGTGAGTGTGTGTGTGAGTGTGTGTGTGTGAGTAGTAAACCAGGCGCACCACCTGGCCCCTCCTTGTCTCCCTCCCTCCTCTCTCAGTTTCTCTCTGTCCTGTCAAATAAAAATAGAAGACATAAATAATAAAGACTACCAGGGGCAGTGAATCTGTAGTGCTGGCACTGGGCAAAAAAAAAGAAAAAGAACTAGTAGAGAAAGGGTTTTTAGAAACCGTATTTCCATCCTTCCAAATCTCACTTAATGTACCTAAGTGACAGAAGATGTCAGCCATTAGAACCCTAATTTGAAATGTGTCTGGGGGAATGCACCTTTATTTAAACTGTTCAAACTTTACAATATAATAAACAGAGAACCTGAAAAAGTTCACCGCCGCTGAGTGCCAGTCTCAGTTCTCACATTCAGATGGTTGAAGGACTGGTGGCTTGCTTGTGTGACAGACAGCTGTTGGAGGGGCTGTCTTTGTAGAAGATGCAGGAGCGGGGAGGAAGGAGGAAGGCTGTGCGGACGGAAGGTGACAGTGTGGCCAGTAACAGCCGGTGTCTCCAGCCTTTACTTCACAAGTGGTTCCCGCTGCCGCCCTCCCTCCTGCCTGGGGGAACTGGTGCGATGGGCACCGGCTCTGCGGAGCCGGAGAGCAGGAGGGAGCTGAGTTACTGGCCAGCGCGCGAAGCCTCGGCCCAGGTAGTTGCTCCGTGGCCTACGTTCATATTTTTGCTTTAGTATGTAATCCGGGCCTAGAAAATAGCACCTTCAATTTCTTGTAGTTTTATGAAGTTATAACTGTTCGTATAGTTTATAGTTTATATCTTTTATGTGAGTAAGAAAGGAGAGAGAGAGAGAGAGGGAGAGGCCAGAGCTGGGCCCTGGCTTATTGTGGTGTGGGAGACTGAACCTCGACTTTGGAGCCCCAGGCATGAAGTCTGCTTGCAGAACCATGATGCCGTCGCCCCCGCCTAGAATTCAAAATATATACATGCCATGCTCCTTCCTTCCCTTTAGAATCAAGATAGGTACATGCCGTGCTCCTTCCTTCCCTTTAGAATCAAGATAGGTACATGCCGTGCTCCTTCCTTCCCTTTAGAATCAAGATAGGTACATGCCGTGCTCCTTCCTTCCCTTTAGCACACAGACACTTTAAGCTCGGCTGTGCTGAGCATGCGGAGGGCAGTGGTCGTGCATGATAAGTCGCGACCGTGATCTGTGTGTGGTGTCACGGCTGATTTCACGTTTCCTTCTCCATTGTTGATCTGGGCTCTGAGTAGGTGTGCTTACAAGAACAGCCATTATAAATAGCATTTTCACGAGATAAACTCTCACAAAAAAGTGGGTTAGTCCAGCTTCCACTTTCATCTTAGATAAATAGACTAACTTCTTATTTTTTGTGCATACACAGTCTCTTTTGAAATCATTTCTCAAGTGCTTAAAATTGAGCTATTTAAAAAGTATTGGGGGAGTCGGGTGGTAGTGCAGCGAGTTAAGTGCGGGTGGCGCAAAGCGTAAGGACCGGCATAAGGATCCCGGTTCGAGCCCCCAGCTCCCCACACAGGCGGTGAAGCAGGTCTGCAGGTGTCTGTCTTTCTCTCCCCCTCTCTGTCTTCCCCTCCTCTCTCCATTTCTCTTTGTCCTATCCAACAATGACGACATCAATAACAACAATAATAATCACAACAATAAAGGCCAACAAAAGGGAATAAATAAATATTTTTTAAAAATAAGTGGGGGCCGGGTGGTGGCGCACCTGGTTGAGCGCACATGTTACAATGTGCAAGGACCCAGGTTCCAGCCCCCGGTCCCCACCTGCAGGGGGAAAGCTCTGCAAGTGGTGAAGCAGGGCTACAGGTTTCTCTCTGTCTGTCTCTCTCCCTCTCTTGATTTCTGGCTGTCTCTATCCAATAAATAAAGATTTAAAAAATTATTAAGCAGGGCCAGGAGAGAGCCCACCAACTCAAGCATGTGCCTTGGGTCTGAGTCCCAGCACCACACAGGAGCTCTGGGGATAGTGGGCCAGCGTAATGTAACTTTCTCTCTCTGTGTCTCAGCAAGAGGCAAGATAGAAAGCGGGTCTGGGTGCGTCCTTAGCAGTGTCCGCATGGCCAGAGCCCCGGGCGTATCATCAGCCGGACACCCCATCAAGCACTGGAAACCAAGCTGACCTTGCAGAACCGGAGTAGACGAAACAGCTGTGAAGATGCTGTGCTCATGCTGGAGCTTTTGGACAGTTGCTTGAAGACAAGTGGCAGGAAATGGGACTGTGGAGACAAGCAGTTATGAGGGGCCTGGAGCAGAAACAAGGACTCTGTATTCACTGCAGTGTGTGTGTGTCTGTGTGTGAGTGTGAGTGTGTGTGTCTGTCTCTGTGTGTGTGAGTGTGTGTGTGTGAGTGTGTGTGTCTGTCTCTGTGTGTGTGTCTGTGTGTGTGTGTGTCTGTGAGTGTGTGAGAGTGAGTGTGTGTGTCTGTGAGTGTGAGTGTGTGAGAGTGAGTGTGTGTGAGTGAGTGTGAGTGTGTGTGTGTGTGTGAGAGTGAGTGTGTGTGAGTGAGTGTGAGTGTGTGTGTGTGTGTGTGAGTGAGTGTGTGTGAGTGAGTGTGAGTGTGTGTGTGGAGGGGCCTGAGGAGTGCTGAACAAGAGACTACTGAATCTGCAGAGTGGTGAAAGATAAGAGCCAGATGAAGTGGTGAAGCCAGTGACGGTGAGGTGGGTGGACGGCTTCAGAGTTCAGTGTTTTCTTCTCGAAAGGACTGGCCTGTTGGTGAGGTCAGTGGCGACGCTGAAGTGGTGTGCATGGCTTCAAGAGCGCCCAGCTCCCTTCAGCTACTGTTGTGACCCCAACAGGAGTTTGGGACTGTTAGTATGAGTGAGGACATCCGCTGGAGAAGGAGACAGAGGGGAATGCATAAAAGGAGGAGGGGGAGCAGCTCGCCCCTTTTTGCCGGATCACCTTGGTTTTGGATATCGGACCTGTCCTCACACATGGTGGTCTTGGGTGACTCGATTGTAGACTTGGACTTTGCCTGTTCTCTTAACTAGAATCATTTCTTCATGATTATTGTGCTTTCTAAATAAATCCCTTATTGGTTTAATCTTATATGGGCCCATGAGATTATGCCATGAGCCACAGCTGCAGAAGTGAGTAAAGTAACTAGTTGAGTCACCTAGAGAAGTACAGTTCTCCACATTATTAGAAATGCAGCCTCCTAAATTTGTAAGAAAATAAATTTGGAAGAAAGCAAAAATTGTAGCTGCACTATGGTGATATGTACCAGAAATATGTCATCAAAAAGGCACACAGTGGCCCGGGAGGGGGTACAGTGGATAAAACGCTGGGCTCTCAAGCACGAGGTCCCGAGTTCAATCCCCGCAGCACATGGACCAGAGTGACGTCTGCTTCTTTCTCTCCCTTCTCCTGTCCTCTTAATAAATAAAATAGGGCGCAGGCGGGGGCGCAGCGGGTAAGCGCAGGTGGCGCAAAGCACAAGGACCAGTGTAAGGATCCCGGTTCAAGCCCCCGGCTCCCCACCTGCAGGGGAGTCGCTTCACAGGCGGTGAAGCAGGTCTGCAGGTGTCTGTCTTTCTCTCCCCCTCTCTGTCTTCCCCTCCTCTCTCCATTTCTCTTGGTCCTATCCAACAACAACGACATCAATAACAACAACAAGAAAACAAGGGCAACAAAAGGGAATAAATAAAATTTTAAATAAATAAAAAATAAAATACCTTTCCATGAGAAACACTTTTTTCCCCTCATCACTTTACTTTTTCAGGTAGAGGAAGAGAGGAAGGTAGCACAGCTCTGACACCCCCCCCCCCGCCGTGAGTGACACCTGCTCAGACCTCCGTCACACACATGCCAAGCAGAGAAAAGGTAGCACTGACCCTCCCGTGAGTGACACCTGCTCAGACCTCTGTCACACACGTGCCAAGCAGAGAAAAGGTAGCACTGACCCCCCCATGAGTGACACCTGCTCAGACCTCTGTCACACACGTGCCAAGCAGATAAAAGGTAGCACTGCCCCCCCCCCCCCGTGAGTGATGCCTGCTCAGACCTCCGCCAAGTAGAGAAAAGGTAGCACTGACCCCCCCATGAGTGACACCTGCTCAGACCTCTGTCACACACGTGCCAAGCAGATAAAAGGTAGCTGGTCTGGGATGTGGTGCAGTGGATAAAGCATTGGTCTCTCAAGCAGATAAAAGGTAGCACTGACCCCCCCCCCCCATGTAGTGACACCTGCTCAGACCTCCGTCACACACGTGCCAAGCAGATGCACTGTCCAGGAGAGCTGTCTTGCCAGCCCACACGAAGGAA
Source organism: Erinaceus europaeus (assembly GCF_950295315.1). NCBI lineage: Eukaryota > Metazoa > Chordata > Mammalia > Eulipotyphla > Erinaceidae > Erinaceus > Erinaceus europaeus. The sequence goes on along the minus strand of NC_080172.1, from coordinate 688,114 downwards.
GGAAACACTTGATCCTACTCACCTCTCTCCAACTTTGGGTTCACCACTGTTAGTGCGTCACTTGCGCCCCCCCCCCACAGAGATCGGGCCAGGTGTGACCCCAGCTGCTCTGAAAGGAAGGACCTACTTGCTGTAGAATGTGGACACCCAGCCTGAGCAGTCACCTGGTGGCCCGCTGAACATGACCTCAGCAGTAAGGTGTTCTTTGTCACACTCTCAGAAGCTGGGGAGATGGAGGCACCCGGACTTAGTCACTCGTCAGGCCAGATAGAGCCCACCACACATGCAGAGTCTCTCTGTGTGTGCTTTATATGTGTGTGTGTGTGTGCTTTATATGTGTGTGCTTTATATATGTGTGTGTGCTTTATATGTGTGTGCTTTATATGTGTGTGTGCTTTATATGTGTGTGCTTTATATGTGTGTGTGCTTTATATGTGTGTGTGCTTTATATATGTGTGTGTTTTATATATGTGTGTGTGCTTTATATGTGTGTGTGCTTTATATATGTGTGTGCTTTATATATGTGTGTGCTTTATATATGTGTGTGTTTTATATATGTGTGTGTGCTTTATATGTGTGTGTGCTTTATATATGTGTGTGCTTTATATATGTGTGTGTGCTTTATATGTGTGTGCTTTATATATGTGTGTGTGCTTTATATATGTGTGTGTGCTTTATATATGTGTGTGCTTCATATATGTGTGTGTACTTTATATATGTGTGTGTGCTTTATATGTGTGTGCTTTATATGTGTGTGTGCTTTATGTGTGTGCTTTATATGTGTGTGTGCTTTATATATGTGTGTGCTTTATATATGTGTGTGTTTTATATATGTGTGTGTGCTTTATATGTGTGTGCTTTATATATGTGTGTGTGCTTTATATATGTGTGTGTGCTTTATATATGTGTGTGTGCTTCATATATGTGTGTGTACTTTATATATGTGTGTGTGCTTTATATGTGTGTGTGCTTTATATATGTGTGTGTGCTTTATATATGTGTGTGCTTTATATATGTGTGTGTGCTTTATATATGTGTGTGCTTCATATATGTGTGTGTGCTTCATATATGTGTGTGTACTTTATATATGTGTGTGTGCTTTATATATGTGTGTGCTTTATATATGCGTGTGCTTTATATATGTGTGTGCTTTATATATGTGTGTGCTTCGTATATGTGTGTGTACTTTATATATGTGTGTGTGCTTTATATGTGTGTGTGCTTTATATATGTGTGTGTGCTTTATATATGTGTGTGTGCTTTATATATGTGTTTGTGCTTTATATATGTGTGTGTGCTTTATATATGTGTGTGCTTTATATGTGTGTGCGCTTTATATATGTGTGTGTGCTTTATATGTGTGTGTGTGCTTTATATGTGTGTGTGTGCGCCTGTGCTTTCTCTCTACCCACTCTACAGTTACGAGCAAAAACACAGTCTAGTTAGGCTTTCGGTGAAAGTGAACATCAAAGCCGTTAACTGCTTACTTCTTAGTTGTGATCGTTGAGTACTGGGAACATATCCACTTACATAATATATTGAAATTTGCATGCATAGGAGCAATTCTAGGAATACATGATGCTAGCAATGCAATCAGTGTAAAAGCTATTCAACTCTTATTTTAAAGAATGAATTTATTAGTACAGGATAGAACTAGAGAGAGAGAGAGAGAGAACCAGAGCATCACTCTGGCACACGAGATGCTGGGCATCAAACTCAGGACCTCATGTTTCCAAGTCCGGCGCCCACTCACTGGACTCTCTCCTGGCCCCCAAACAACTGAACGTTCAAACTCCAAGAGCTAGCTTTCTGCTGGCCTAATAAAAATAGTGCCGAGGTGGGCAGACACTAGAAGGCTCGACAAGAGAAAGTAAGGCGCAAGGCCCGGATTTCTCTGGGTGGACTTGAGCGGCGGGACACCACTGCGGGGCTGCCTTATCCGCCTGCTGAAACCAACTCGTTTGAAGGCACTGCCATTCCCACTGAGAGAGAGAGACAGAGAGAGAGAGAGAACCAGAGCATCACTATGGCACATGCAGTGCCAGCCAGCAACCGACCTCAGGCTCGGGAGTCCGACGCCTTAGGCCCTGTGGCCGCCCCGTCCTCTCCCAGGGAACCGGGGTGCCCTCAGGGAACCTGAAGACTTGCTCTCCACCCTCCTTTTCTCCCCGGAGTTGAACTCGGCTTTCCAGTAAAAGTGACTTTTGTCAGTTCTTGTTTTTCTGTTCTGAACAAATTTCATCTCTCGAGACAGTTCCTTAAATATTTGAAAGCAGAAAGTCTGTTCTCTCCAGACTAAACCATTCCTCTTAGCTTTTCCCTTCGGGCCTAAACTTAACCACAGGTCTCTCTGGCCAGCACTCCGCTGACTCAGTCCCCCACTGTCGCAGACATTCTTCAGGCTGACGGTGGTCCCTGCCTGATCACACTGGCTGCCCTTCCCAAAGTCTAGTGTCCTGAGTCCGCAGTGCGTTTTGTGTTCTTGCTGCTGTATTTCATCCCCATCTTGAGACATTTGAGGAACCTGACCAATTATCAACTCACTATTTATGCTCGACTTTTGTAAATCCATTTGCATAAAATTTAGTGAGAACAGAAACAAGCGAGTCAGTATGAGGAGGAACAAGAAAGCTCCCCGTCCATAAAGCTGGGCCTGGCGTCAGGACTGAGCACGTCAAGGTAGAGCTGAGTTTCCTGTTGTTGGTATTTCATCTACTTCTTTCGTTTATTGGATAGAGACAGAGAAACATCAACATGGGCACAGGGGAGACAGCATAATGGTCATGCAAAAAGCCTCATGCCTGAGGCTCCAAAGTCCCACGTTCAGTCCCCACATCACCATAAACCAGAGTTGTGCAGGGCTCTGGCTGTGAAATGAAAGAAGGAAGGAATGAAGGAAGGAAGGAAAAGAAAAGGAAAGAGAGAAAGAAAGATGGAGGGTGGAGACAGACAGACACCGCAGCGCTGTCTTATCCCTGGCGAAGCCCCCCCCGCCCCCCCCCGCCCCCCCCCCCACTGGGGCGACTGACTGACCATTGGCCCCCAGCCCCAGGCTTCCTGCACTCCAGCTTCTGGGAGATGCTGCATCTCCAAGGGTCGTTTCAGGAGTTACCACATACTGACCTTTTCAAACATTATTATTTATTTATTATCGAGTATAAACAGAGAAAGGGAGTCAGGCAGTAGCACAGCGGGTTAAACGCACATGGCACAAAGCGCAAGGACCGGCGTAAGGATCCTGGTTCGAGCCCCCAGCTCCCCACCTGCAGGGGAGTCGCTTCACAGGCGGTGAAGCAGGTCTGCGGGTGTCTGTCTTTCTCTCCCCCCCTCTGTCTTCCCCTCCTCTCTCCATTTCTTTCTGTCCTAGCTAACAACGACAACAACAATAAAAAAAACAAAAAATAAAGGCAACAAAAGGGAATAAATAAATAAAAAGAAAAAAAGATATTTAAAAAAAGAAAGTTAAAAAAAACAGAAATTGAGAGGGAAGGGGAGATAAGAGAGGGAGACAGAGACACACCTGCAGCCCTGCTTCATCACTTGTGAAGTTTCCCCCTGTAGGTGGGGACGGGGGCTTGAACCCAAGTCCTTGCACACTGTAATGTGTGTGCTTAACCAGGTGCGCCACCACCAGGCCCCTGTACTGACCTTTTCAACATAAAATGAGCTCAGCAGAGGAGATTCATTCACAGGTGCCAGCATGGTGAGAGACAGGAGGCACCACCAGGAAATGGGGGGTGGCAGATGTGGCTCGGAAAGGTGGAGGCACCCGGGGCTGGGTGTTAAAAGCCAGAGCTGTGAGTGAGGCTTGCTCTCTGCCTAGGTCACCCTGTGGGTAAGAGCTCACGCTCTCTCTCTCTCTCTTATTTTTTTTTATTCTCTTTATTTGCTTATTGGATAGAGACAGCTGGAAATTGAGAGGACGGGGGAAACAGGGAGAGAGACAGGCCCCCGCAGCCCTGCTGCTCCACTCGTGAAGCTTTCCCCTGCAGGTGGGGGTCGGGGGTTCCAACCTGGGCCCTTGTGCACTAACGTGCGCTCAGCCAGGGGCACCACCCTCCCCCCCCCGTCTTTCTCTCTCTGCCTGCGTGGACCTCCCGTCAAGATGTGAGTAGGGGTTCTCCCTTTCTCTCTGCCTTATTCTCTTTCTCGTCCTAACTTGTGAGTGTCCTCAGTTTCCCTGAATAAAGTTTAAAATTTCTGAAAATCATACTCCCCTCTCAATTCTCATTATCTCAGTTTGTTGAGATAATGCATGACGGACTGTGTGTGTGTGTGTGTATGTGTGTGAGACGAATTTTTAAAATGTTGGGGAAATGAATGCCAGTCCACCTTTCCCCAATACAAGTACACCGTATAATCATTATTGCAGTAACAGAATCTTGAAAAATGCAAAACTTGCATCCTTCAAAGCATATACCATACGAAGGCATCTTCAAGTGCATTGTTACCTTGCATCCTTCAAAGCATATACCATACGAAGGCATCTTCAAGTGCATTGTTACCTTGCATCCTTCAAAGCATATACCATACGAAGGCATCTTCAAGTGCATTGTTACCGTCGCCATCTTTTCACCAGAGCACTGTTCAGCCCTGGCTTAAGTGGCGCAGGGGATTTGTTGGAACCTCGGGCGTAGAAGCGATTTTGCATAACCATTATGTTACCTCCCCTGCCCACTCCAGGAAAGCATTCTGTCATCTGGATCATGTTGACACATGGCTGATACGCAGTGGGGAACCTTAGCTGGTGCCACGACCCAGAACAACCAGCTCTCAGTGGACCTCGGGATTGTGGAGGGTCGGCACCCAGACCCGGCTGATGGAGGGAGGCTGCTAGGTATGCCGCCGGACTCAGGAGGGGCGTCGACAGGCAGACACACCGACACCCACAGGAACAGGTCGATGCTGTGTTTAGGTTCTTCTTCTTCTAGCGTTTGCCCTTCTTCCGTAGCCAGTCAACAGCCATTCCTCGTGGGAAACGTGCTAACTATACGCCTTGTCTTGTTGCTGAATGTGAGCAACTACTGAAGCAGTATGATGAGTCGGGCGACCCAGATGTGGCCGACCATCTCATTGCCTCCCTGGATGCAGCACGCCAAGCCCGCTGGCAACAACTCACGGAAAGTCTGAACTTCACCCACTCAAGTAGGAAGGCCTGGAAGCTTCTTCATAGTCTGGGTGCCGGTAGCCAACCCTCTCCCGTCCCCCATCCTCCCGTATCTCCAAGTGGCCAGTCACCTAACTCAAGTTGGACGTGTGTTTAGGTAAAACGCAGGGACATCTGTCAAACAGTAAGACCTTCAAGGTGTGGGAGACATCCAGCACACGCTAAGCCTTGATGGCAGTAGTCGGTCAGGTGCAGTTCTCTGAGGCCTCGGGAAATGTCTCTCTCGAGCACAAGTCCAAGGCCCTTCAGGGAAGGAGCCAGAGGCGAGTCACAGGGCTGCATTTTGTCTCGGCTCAAAGCATTCTAACTCTGACACTTCATCTTCTGCCTTAAGGGGGAAGAGCCTGGAGCCTTCCTTCCTGGGCACCTGTTAACAATCACCCAGACATGCTGGGTAAACATGGAGGCCTTGGGTGGAGTCAACAGGATCGATCTCTCTCTCTCTCTCTCTTTCTCTCTCTTACCACAGCACTGCTCAGCTCTGGTTTATGGTGGTGCAGGGAACTGAGCCTGGGAGTTTGAAGCCTCAGGCATGAGAGTTTCTTTGTAAAACCATTATGACTTTTTTAAAAAAAATTTTTATTTATAAAATGGAAACACTGACAAAAACCATAGGATAAGAGGGGTACAATTGGCAGGGGAGACAGCATAATGGTTATGCAAACAGACTCTCATGCCTGAGCCTCTGTAGTCTCAGGTTCAATCCCCCACACCACCATAAGCCAGAGCTGAGGAGTGCTCTGGTGTTTCTCTCTGTGTCTTTCTCTGCATCTCTCTCAAAAATAAAATAAATAAATATTTTTTAAAAAGAGGGGTACAGTTCTCACCAGCAGAACTCTGTATCCCATCCCCTCCCCTGATAGCTTTCCTGTTCTTTATCCCTCTGGGAGTATGGACCCAGGGTCATTGTGGGATGCAGAATGTGGAAGGTCTGGCTTCTGTAATTGCTTCCCCGCTGAACATGGGTGCTGACAGGTGGATCCATACTCCCAGTCTGCCTCTCTCTTTCCCTAGTGGGGCAGGGCTCTGGGGAAGCGGGGCTCCAGGACACATTGGTGGGGTCATCTGCCCAGGGAACCATTATGACTTTCTACGTACAACAATTATCAATAAATCTGGGATCAGAAAACTTTCTCTTGTCAATTGGTCCAACCTCTGTGGACACCAGTCTGGAGAACTCTCAAAAGGCTAGAAATGGACCTACCCTATGACCCTGCAATTCCTCTCCTGGGGATAGATCCTAAGGAACCCAACACACCCATCCAAAAAGATCTGTGTACACATATGTTCTTGGCAGCACAATTTGTCATAGCCAAAACCTGGAAGCAACCCAGGTGTCCAACAACAGATGAGTGGCTGAGCAAGCTGTGGTCTAGATACACAATGGAATACTACTCAGCTGTTAAAAATGGTGACTTCACCATTTTCAGCCGATCTTGGATGGACCTTGAAAAAATCATGTTGAGTGAAATAAGTCAGAAACAGAAGGATGAATATGGAATGATCTCACTCTCAGGCTGAAGTTGAAAAACAAGATCAGAAAAGAAAACACAAGTAGAACCTGAACTGGAATTGGCGTGTCGCACCAAAGTAAAAGACTCTGGGGTGGGTGGGTGGGGAGAATACAGGTCCATGAAGGATGACAGAGGACCTAGTGGCGGTTGTATTGTTATATGGGAAACTGGGGAATGTTATGCATGTACAAACTATTGTATTTACTGTTGAATGTAAAACATTAATTCCCCAATAAAGAAATAATTTAAAAAAAAAAGTGCAAGCTTCTTGGACACTGAGACTTGCTGTAATGAAGGGAGTAGAGTGTTTGACATGAATCGTGTGGACACGTGGCCCATTCCTTTTCTCAGTGAAGTGGACCTGTGGACCTGGCACACGAGAGTTGATTCCTGCTCTCTGGAGGCTGAATTAGTGATCGGCCTGTTTAGGAATGTCGTAAACTGTGCCCAGGGGACCTGTTTCCCACGGGTGTGTTCATGTCGCCCAGCCGGACGGCATGTGGAGAATGTTTACGTTCAACCTGCGCAGAAGCTCCAGCTTGGCTCACTTACTCGTGCCTGAGCGGTGTGGAGAGACAGATCGGCCCCCGTTACTGGCGGAGCCCTGCAGTTGGCTTCCAGGCTTAGTCTGCCCGAGCTTCACCCTCCCCTGGGCCCTGCCTCCCTGGGGGTCCTTAGCCACCCTCCGCCTCCTGTCCCAGAGTCCACGATGGGATCTCCGCCTACTTGCTTGACTTGGGACCCCACTTCTTTTGTATCTCTCCCGTGGCCCAGATGCCAAGGGCGCCTGTCTTCCCAGCCCCTGCAGCTGGCTGGGGTGAGTCTGGAGGCCGAGGTGGGCAGGGGTGCTCCCCACAGCTGCCCTCAGCAGCCCCTCACCCCCATATTTATCTCAGCGGCGTGAGGCCCTCCCCACCTCAGCTCCCAGCTCCCCTCTCCTGCTGTGCACTCTGGCAGTGCAGTTCCTAGGTGAGCAGAAACTGCAGGTACGTTTTCCGCCCCACATGCTCCCAGAGAGAGGCCTGGGTGTGAGAAGCTCCCCACAGCACACGGGAGCCGGGAGTTTGGACCCAAGTTCTCACGCACAGTGATGTGTAACGCTACCTGGTGTGCTGCTGCTTATCTCCTTTTAAATACTTACTCTTTTAGATTTCTGTTTACCAGGTGGTCCAGGAGGTGGCGCAGTGGACAAAGCAATGGACTCTCAAGCATGAGGTCCTGAGTTCAATCCCAGACAGCACTTGTACCAGAGTGATGTCTGGTTCTCTCTCTGTCCCCATCTTCTTCATGAATAAATAAATAAAATCTTTTAAAATCTTTTAAAAATTATGTTTACCAGAGCATTACTCAGCTCTGGCTTATAGTGGTGCTGGGGGTTGAACACCCTTTCTTTCCTTCCTTCCTTCCTTCCTTCCTTCCTTCCTTCCTTCCTTTCCAGAGCACCACTCAGCTCTAACTTATGGTGGTGCTGTGGATTGAACCTGGGACCTTCGGTGCCTTAGGCATGACCGTCTTTTGCAGAACCATGTACTGTCTTCCCAGCTGGAGGAGGATTCTGTTCAGAAGCTACTGAGGGGGTTGGTGAACTCTCACTCGGACAGTGTGACCCAGGTGAGCCCACCCTGACCGCAGCGAAGGAGGCTTTGGTGCTGTGCTGTGTGTGTGTGCGCCACCAGGGTTGTCACTGGTCCTGTTGACCATGGTCCCCCCTTTTAAAAAGAGATTCTGCCGGGCGTGGGGGCGCGCACCTGTAGCCCCAGCTCCCCGGGAAGCTGAGGATGGAGGGTGGCTGGAGCCGCGGAGTTCTGGGCTGCGTTCGCACTAGTCCCGCATCAGCATGGTGACCTCCTGGGAGCCGGGACCACCAGGTTGCCTAAGGAGGGGTGAACCGGCCCAGGTCGGAAAAAAAGATTTTTTTAAATTTTATTTATTAATGAGAAAGATAGGAGGAGAGAGAGAGCCAGACATCACTCTGGTCCATGTGCTGCTGGGGATTGAACTCAGGACCTCATGCTTCAGAGTCCCATGCTTTGTCCACTGCGCCACCTCCTGGACCACAATTTTTCTGTCTTTCTAACAGAAACAGAGAGAATATAGAGCGAAGGAGAGGGAGAGAAGGTGAGACACCTGCAGCACTGCTCCACTGGTCTGAAACTTCCTCCCTGCAGGTGGGGACCAGGGGCTTGAACCCAGGCCCTCACACATGCTAACCTGTGTGCTCCACCACACAGCTGGGCCACACCTGGGCCCCTTGTAAACAGGTATTTTAAATAGTAGCTTTCAAATGCATTTTTATTGGCATCCATGCTAATTTTCATAGCAACTCAGTAGGCACACAAACACAACAAATAAAAATACAAAGTAACTGAAATAGGCGTTTCACATGTTACTCTTGGCAGTACGTACTGCCTGCTGGTCTATTCTGTTTTGCCCCACCCCATGGCCCATCCCCCATCCCTCACCTCATACACCCACCCCCCACTCCATCCCCCATCCCATGCCCCATCCCCCACCCCATACAACCATCCCCCACTCCATCCCCCTAATCCCCCACCCCATCCCCCCACCCCATCCACACATCCCCCACCCCATCCACACATCCCCCCACTCCATTCCCCTAACCCCCCACCCCATCCACACATCCCCCACCCCATCCACACATCCCCACCCCATCCACACATCCCCCCACCCCATCCCATCCCCCACCCCATCCACACATCCCATCCACCCAATCCCCCCACCCCATCCCATCCCCCCACCCCATCCACACATCCCATTCACACATCCCCCACCCCATCCACACATCCCCACCCCATCCAAACATCCCCCCACTCCATTCCCCTAACCCCCCACCCCATCCACACATCCCCCCCATCCAAACATCCCCCCACTCCATTCCCCTAACCCCCACCCCATCCACACATCCCCCACCCCATCCACCCAATGCCCCCACCCCATCCCATCCCCCACCCCATTCACACATCCCCCACCCCATCCACACATCCCCCCACCCCATCCCATCCCCCACCCCATTCACACATCCCCCACCCCATCCACCCAATCCCCCCACCCCATCCCATCCCGCTAACCCCCACACCCGCCCCTACCCTCCCATCTTCAACCTCATTCTCCCCCAGCATTGACTGCATCCCACTAAGGCAACTCGCCAACCAGAATGTTGCCATTTGCAGCCGCTTTATGGAGGGAGATTTCTCAAGCTGAGCTGCAAACTCAAGTCATGACTCAGCTGTGTACATTCTGCTTTTTAACCCATCCATTCTTTTTTTAAGATGTCACCTGCTGCAGACTGGGAGGTGGTACAGTGAATAAAGCATTGAACTTTCTTCCTTTTTTATGATTTTTAAAAATATTTTTTAATATTTATTTATTTTCCCTTTTATTGCCCTTGTTTTTTTTATTGCTGTTGTAGTTATTATTGTTGTTGTTATTAATGTTGTCATTGTTGGATAGGACCAAGAGAAATGGAGAGAGGAGGGGGAAACAGAGAGGGGGAGAGAAAGACAGACACCTGCAGACCTGCTTCACCGCCTGTGAAGCGACTCCCCTGCAGGTGGGGAGCTGGGGGCTCGAACCGGGATCCTTACGCCGGTCCTTGCACTTTGTGCCATGTGCGCTTAACCCGATGTGCTACTACCCAACCCCCACTTTCTTCCTTTTTAAAGATTTTAAAAAATTATTTGGGTATAGACAGAAATCGAGAGGGGAGGGGGAGATAGAGAGACAGAGAGACATTGGCAGCCCTGCTTCACCATTTGTAGAGTGCCCCCTACAGGTGGGGAAAAGCATTGAACTTTGAAGCACGAGACCCTGAGTTTGATCCTTGGCATTGCATGTGTCAGGGAGCAAATTCTCCTCCCCTCTAAACAGTAAATATTTTCAAAAGATTCCATATGTAACATCCTTTTAAAACATTTAAAAATATTTTAAAACTTTATTTGATAGGACAGAGAAATTGAGAGGGAGAGAGACAGAGACAGAGAGAGAGAGAGAGACCTACAGCACTGCTTCACTGCTTGTGAAGCTTTCCCCCTGCGGGTGGGGAGCCAAGGGCTCGAACCCAGATCTTTGTGTGGGTCCTTGCAATTCATACTATGAGCACCACTGCCCCACCCCTCTCTCCCTATCTCCCCTTTTCCTCTCAATTTCTCTGTCTCTGTCCAATAATAAATTAAATTAAAAAAAATACAGAGTTTAGATCCAGGAAATTAACGTATTATACTAAGTAAATAAACACCAGACTGCAGAGGGTCTTGGATCAAAGGTGGCCCCTAGAAGGAAGACTCCTCTCTGAAATCGAGATGTGTGAGGTCTCCAGTGAAATTCCTGATAAAAACATACATCTTTCAACTTCTAATTTGGGGAGTGCAAGGCTGGAACAGGTGCCACAGCTAAGCTGTGACACTCGGAGCTCAGTGACTCTCTGTGCCTGGCAGCGGCTGAGAGGGCTGGCAGGTCTGCGTTCACCAAGTCAGTGGAAACAATTTTGCTATTATAAAACAATCAATGGGGTTTACAGTCAACAATATTTATACCCCTTTCCCATATTTGGGAGCTACTCTCTTCCCTGATCCAGCTTTCTGGTCCTTTTTTCAGCCATGACATCATCTCCCCAGACAATAACTTGGATCCACCTGCATATCAGATGTCAGGCTCAGGGGCAAAAAGAAAAAGAAAAAGAAAAAAACACTAGTATAGCCACAGGCCCTTTGGAATTTAACTAAAATATGCCTACTAGCTATCTACAAAATGGAAGACCCCCAACTCTTCATCTGCACTATTCCAGCCTTTAGGTCCATGATTAGTCAACAACTTGTTTGGCTTTGTATGTTAACTCTCTTTTCAGCCACCAGGTTCCAGATGCTACCGTTATGCCGACCAGATTTCCCTGGACAGACAACCTCACCAATGTGTCCTGGAGCCCTGCATCCCCAGAGCCCTGCCCCACTAGGGAAAGAGAGAGACAGGCTGGGAGTATGGATCCACCTGTCAACGCCCATGTTCAGAGGGGAATCAATGACAGAAGCCAGACCTTCCACCTTCTGCATCCCACAATGACTCTGGGTCCATGCTCCCAGAGGGATAAAGAATAGGGAAGCTAGGGGGTCAGGCGGCAGTGCAACGGGTTAAGTGCACAAAGCGTAAGGACCTGCAGAAGGATCCCAGTTCGAGCCCCCGGCCCCCCACCTGCAGGGGAGTCGCTTCACAGACAGTGAAGCAGGTCTGCAGGTGTCTGTCTTTCTCTCCCCCTTCTCTGTCTTCCCCTTCTCTCTCCATTTCTCTCTGTCCTATCCAACAACAAATGACATCAATAGCAACAACAATAATAACTACAACAATAAAAAGGGCAACAAAAGGGGAAAATAAATAAATAAATAAATATAAAAAAAATTAAAAAAAGACTAGGTGGAAATGGTGAAAATCTGTACCCCTCTTATCCTATGATTTTGTCAATGTTTCCTTTTTATAAATAAAAAAATTAATAATAATAATAAATTAAATAAATAAATGCCAGGCTAGCCTGAGGGTGTTTCTTCCAGGGCACATGCTCTCTGGGTTGGAGAGAATTTGACCGGAGCCAATCTAGGCTGCTGCTTACTCAGAGACACGGGAGAGGAACCATTAACTCTTGTGGCTGAGTGGGAACGCAATGCCATGCTGGCTTTATTCATCTGCATCTATATCTTCCGAGGCAGAAGTGGTAGGTCGGAAAAGGACACACGTAGGCGAGTGGGTGGAGAGAAGGAAAGCGTCCCTCTAACCCGTGGGGATTCAACCAGTGCCGGGCAGGCAGGGCGGGTCTCCAGCTGTCTCCAGCTGTTGCGAAGGTTCTAACCCGTGGGGATTCAACCAGTGCCGGGCAGGCAGGGCGGGTCTCAAACAAAACAATGATTATGTAAATAGACCACAGCGTTAAGCAATGCAGGGGGCCTGGCGTAATAACCAACAAATAAATAAATAAAACGCGTGTTTAGACCTTTGCTGGCATTCTGAATTCTTGAGAATTTCTGAGCCTTGCTCAGGCTGTGAAATGCTACAAAGTCGTTGCTGTTTCATCACAGGCTTGGTGCCAGCAGTGCGAATCCACTGTTCCTGACGGCCATTTTATTGGAAATTATCAGGACAGAGAGAAATTGAGAGGGGAGGGCAGGTAGAGAGGGAGAGACAGACAGAGAGACAACCCCTCTGCTGGTGGGGAATGGAGCATCAAACCCTGATCCTTGTGTGGGTCCTTGCGTTTTGTACTATGTACGTAACCAGGTGCGTTACCAGAGAGAAATTGAGGGGAAGGGGAGACAGAGAGGGAGAGAGACAGAGAGACACCTGCAGCCCTGCTTCACCACTCGAGAAGCTTCCCCCTGCAGGTGGGGACCAGGGGCTTGAACCTGGGTCCTTGCTCACTGTAGTGTGAGCGCTTAACCAGGTGCGCCACCGCCTGCCCCCCCCTTTTAAATATTTTTATATTTATTTATTTTCCCTTTTGTTGCCCTTGTTTATTGCTGTAATTATTGTTGTCGTCGTTGTTGGATGGGACAGAGAGAAATGGAGAGAGGAGGGGAAGACAGAGAGGGGGAGAGAAAGACAGACACCTGCAGACCTGCCTCACCGCCTGTGAAGCGACTCCCCTGCAGGTGGGGAGCCGGGGGCTCGCCGGGATCCTTGTGCTTTGCGCCACCGGCCGCTCGAATCACCTTTTTAGCCACCAGATTTCTGGCTAAAGGCCCCTCCTCGTGGGATAGGCGCCTCGGTGCCGACCTGGGCGCTGCCGTCTGTCTGTCCGTCTGTCCGTCTTGGCCTCATCTTCAGACGGGCCGCAGGTTCCCGAGAAGGTTCTGCAGCGGGTCACAGTGGGAAGGGCGCCGCCTGCCTGCCCGCCGGCCTGGAAGCAGCGCAACAAGAAACCCCAAGAAGGTCCCCCAGTCCCGGGGCCACCGCGACCGCGCTCGGCCAGCACCGCCCCTGCCGCCAGGGGGCGACCGCGCCGCAGGGAGGGTTGCGGGTCCGAGCCCGGGAAGCGGGTGCTGCAGACCGTGACCGGACCGACAGCTGCGTGGACAGACCTCCCGCGAGCGAGGAAAGAAAGTCGGACACAGCTGAGCTCACCCCATGACTCACTTCAGAGATCACGGATCCGCAACAGCCACCGAGCGGGTGCTGAGGGGGCGGGTCAGGGGAGGGGGCGGGAGGTGCGGGTCTGGGGAGGGGGCGCAGGAGGTGCGGGTCAGAGGGGAGGGGGCTCGGGTCAGGGGGAGGGGCGCGGGAGGTGCGGGTCAGGGGGGAGGGGGCGCAGGAGGTGCGGGTCAGGGGGGAGGGGGCGGGAGGTGCGGGTCAGGGGAGGGGGCGCGGGTCAGGGGAGGGGGCGGGAGGTGCGGGTCAGGGGAGGGGGCGCAGGAGGTGCGGGTCGGGGGAGGGGGCGCAGGAGGTGCGGGTCGGGGGAGGGGGCGCAGGAGGTGCGGGTCGGGGGGAGGGGGCGCGGGTCAGGTGGGAGGAGGCGCAGGAGGTGCGGGTCAGGGGAGGGAGCGCGGGAGGTGCGGGTCAGGGGGGAGGGGGCGGGAGGTGCGGGTCAGGGGGGAGGGGGCGCGGGTCAGGGGAGGGGGCGGGAGGTGCGGGTCAGGGGAGGGGGCACAGGAGGTGCGGGTCGGGGGGAGGGGGCGCGGGTCAGGTGGGAGGAGGCGCAGGAGGTGCGGGTCAGGGGAGGGAGCGCGGGAGGTGCGGGTCAGGGGGGAGGGGGCGGGAGGTGCGGGTCAGGGGGGAGGGGGCGGGAGGTGCGGTCAGGGGGGAGGTGGGGCACGAGGTGCGGGTCAGGAGGCAGGTGGGGCACGAGGTGCGGGTCAGGGCAGGGGGGCAGCGCACGAGCTTCTGGAACGTGGGTGCGCCCTGGAGCTTGACCCTTGAGCTGGCTTCTGGGCGCGAATGGCACAGTGAACTAAAAAGAAGCCTGAAGGAGAGGCAGACTTGAAGGAAGGCGGACACTTTCCGTGAGTTGGGAGCGCCTTGGGGAGGGGTGCAGGGTGCAGGGTGCAGGGTGCGGGAGGGCGAGGGGGCTGGTCGTAGTTTGCATCTAGAGAGCGCGGGGGGGGGGGGGGGCGCAGGGCGAGGCCGCGAGCGCCCTGGGGAGGGGACAGGGTGTAGGCGGGGTGGGGGAGGCCCTTCCTGGGTGCGCAAGGCCTTGGGGAGGGGACAGGGTGCGGGGTGGAGGGAGAGGTGGGGGGGCCTTCCTGGGAGTGCAGCCTAGTGCTGGGACAGGGTGCGGGAGGCAGGGCCCCTTCCTGGGCAAACCCAGGGTCAGGGCCTGGCCACCGGCTCTCAACCTCCCTGCACTCTGCGCCCGGGCCGCCTGCCCTTCGGCTCTGACCCGCGGGGGATCCCGGCGTTTTCTCCCAGACGTGCCAGAAGATCGTTTGTCCATTTTATTCCAAAGGTTTCCTGGGAAAGCCCACTGGGAGAATCCCAGAGATGCCTGGGGGCCTTTGGGGCTGGGGGGCTGCGTGGCTGCGGGCCGGGGGCTGGGGGCTGCGGGGTCGGGGCCTGGCCTCCAGGAGCCGTAGGACGGAGAACACGCTTCCCCTCGGTGTCATCTTCAGACCCACTGCGGCTCACCAACCCTCCATCCTGCGAAAAACGTGGTGTTTATTTAGATACCGACTAGTACTTAGAAAACTTAGGACTTTCAGATGCAAAGGGCGACTCCTTGCTAAGGGCTCCTGGTTACATCAACACAGCAATGAAATGCCTGATTAATAGTGCTGATTAGTGCGGGCCCGGGCTAATTAAGCGGCCCGGCCATATATCAAACGAGAGTCCGTGAAAGATCATTTATTTGGGACAAGGAGACGTTCTCATAGATCTTTGAGTTCTGCGAGGGGCTTTATGGGTCCTTCGCAACACGATTTTGATTTTAAAAGGTCTCCTAGATGGAGGTGTAGTTTATTTTTGTGACCGTGATTGATCAGGGCAATAATGAAACGTTTAAAAACATTGAAAGTACTTGTTCAGTAAAATCAAAACATAAACATACAGGGGAGCTGGTGGCTGTCCTCACAGAAAGGTTTTTGTCACGTGTTCATTTTAATCAGAAAGGCAAGACCTCGAGGTAAATAGGAGGAAACACACACTCACTCACTCCACAAGGTGTGATTGGATGTGTGGATCCACAAGTTAGGCGTTTGAGTTGGTGACAGAGAGAGGTAGGCTTGAAAGAGCATCATTTAAAAACTGTTTTCATTACCTCTTCACCTGAAAAGGAAAACTGAGCCGGGCCTTTCTAGTCGGTGAAGTGACAGTTCTGATGTTTCAGATGTGCATAAGCGAACATCAGCTTGTACCTATTTTTACAGAGCTTGAAATCTTATGCAGATCATTTCTTTTCATCACTGGCTATTGGAAATATTTAGTGGATTTCCATTTCTAAGACACAAAGTCGGTAAGTTTTATCAGTGTAGCTTTCTGCTACTAAGCCCTCCCGGAGAGAGCTGTGCGGGTATGCGCCGACTTAAGTATTTCTAACATCACTGTGAAGCATGGATGCCAGTGTTTTTCTTGGCATTATAAGCTCTTACCCCACTGTGAAAGTAACCTGAAGAAATTGTGTTCCTATGTGTGTATTTCGGTTTTCACTCACTTTTTTTTTTTTTTAATTCCTTCTCTCTGTTCAATCCCACTTTCTTCATAACGCCCATGGAATCCATCAGCTCCTCATTAGAGCGGACGGGTTAACTGTCAAGTTCCTCCAAGTATTTAGGGGCAGATAAGCGCTTAAAAATGCCGGCAGCCTAAAAGCATTAAAAAAAATAACAGATGGCGGAAGACAAACCTTTTGGGGCAGAAGAACCGCAAGGGACGGGTTAAAGGGTCAACCAACAATTATCATCGTCGTCGTGTTCAAACCGGGAGAGAAGGGGCTGTCCCGCCGCGGCTTCCACCGGGAGCCGCTCAGCCAACGCGCGTGTGGGGGGCGGGGGGCGGCGACCACGCAGCGGACCCCGAGCCCTCTGACCCGCGGCCCCGCAACACGCGAGCGCGGGGGTGGCGGCCGCTGCAGGCCGCGCGCCCGGGCCCAGGCGCCCAAAGGGCTCGGCCGCGCGGTGCGGGCGGTGGGGTGCGCCCCCGGGTCTCCAGCGTCTGCCGGGCCCCCTCCCCGCCCCGGGCAGCTCCGCGCGCCCACGTGACCCGCCGCCTCCCCTATAAGCCGGGCCGGGCCCGCCCCCCACCCGCGCCCGCCGGCCCGCCGCCCCTGCCCGGCCCCGCGCGGGGAAGGGAAGGGAGGCCCCGGAGCCTCCGAGTCCGCCCGCCCGCCCGGAAGCCCCAGGCAAGCGTGGCGCCCGGGGGCCCTGCCCGGCCGGGGCGGCCCAGCGCGGAGCGGGGAAGGGAGGCAGGGGCAGGCCCCCGAGCCCGCCCGGCTCCGAGCGGCGCCCGGGACCCCCGCCCGCCGGCCGGGAGCGGGAGCCGGGGCGGGGGCGGGGGCGGGGGCCGGGGCCGGGGCCGGGGCGGGAGCGCGGCCCGGGCGCGGCGGGAGCCCCGCGCCCCGATGCGGCCATGACCCTGAGCGCGGGGATGTCCGAGGCCCCGGGCCGCGCCGAGGAGGCCGACATCGACGTGGTGGGGGGCGCCGCCGCCGACGACGACGACGCGGGCCCCGGGCTGGCGGCGCCCGCGGAGGACGAGCCGGACGAGCCGGACGAGCCGGACGAGCCGGACGACGACGACGAGCGCGCCGCCTCCCCGCCCGCGCCCCGCGCCGCGCCCGCCGCGCCCGCCGCGGCGGGGCCGGGGCCGGGGCCGGGGCCGGGGGCCGGGGCCGCGGGGCCGCGCAGCCCGCCGGTGAAGCCGCCCTACTCGTACATCGCGCTCATCACCATGGCCATCCTGCAGAGCCCCCACAAGCGCCTGACGCTCAGCGAGATCTGCGACTTCATCAGCGGCCGCTTCCCCTACTACCGCGCCAAGTTCCCCGCCTGGCAGAACAGCATCCGCCACAACCTGTCGCTCAACGACTGCTTCGTCAAGGTGCCCCGCGAGCCGGGCAACCCGGGCAAGGGCAACTACTGGACGCTCGACCCCGAGTCGGCCGACATGTTCGACAACGGCAGCTTCCTGCGCCGGAGGAAGCGCTTCAAGCGGCAGCCGCCGCTCCCGCCGCCCGGCGCCGGCGCCCCCGAGCCGCTGCTGCGCCGCCCGGGACCCGCGGGGGACCCCGCCGCGCTCTTCCCGCCCGCCGGCCCCGCGCACTGCGGCTGCGCCTGCGGCCTGGCGCTGCCCCCCGCGTTGCCCCCCGCGCCGCCCCCCGCGCCGCCCTGCGCGCTCTTCGCCGCCGCCTTCCGCGCCCCGCCCGCCGCGCTGGCCCGCGCCGCCTTCGCCTACCGGCCGGCCGCGCTGCCCGGACCCCCGCGCGCCCCGGCGGCGGCCAAGGCGGGCGGCTCGGCGCTGGCGCCGGCGCGCTCGTCCTTCTCCATCGAGAGCATCATGGGCGGCGGCCTGGGCCCGGCCGCCCCGACACCCGCAGCCGCAGCCGCAGCCGCAGCGGGAGCCGCAGCCGCAGCCGCAGCCGCAGCCGCGCCCGGAGGCTGCGCGGCTCAGGCGGCCGGGGGGCCCGCCGCGCTCGCCCGCTCGCTCGTGGCCGCCGCCTCGGTCCCCGCGCCCGGCGCCCTGGGGACGCTGCTGCCCGGGGCCGCCCTGTCCACGGCCGACAGCTTCGGGGCCCGGCTGGCAGACTGCTGAGGCCGCGCCCCGCGCCCCGCGCCCCGGTGTTCCGTGGGGAGCCCCCCGCCCCGCAGCCCGCGCCCCGCAGCCCGTCACCGCCGCTGCGGCTGCCTGCGCGACACCCTCCCGCGACTGGCGCGGCGAAAGCGCCGGCCTTCCCTCTCCAAAACTCGGGGCGGCGACGGACGACGCGGCTCCGCTTCCTTTAGGCCCGAGGGACCTCCTTAACTTTGGGGGCTGTGCGGGGGATCTCTGCCTTTTTCAGGTTTAGAGAGTCTCAGGTCTGGGCGTAGAAAAAGGGGGAAAAAAGCAAGCAAGGAAATCCAAGTGTTCACTCAGAGAATGAATATAAAGGGATTGTAGCAGTCCCGACGAATACCCGCGAAGCAATAAGTACACTTTTAGTCTAGGACACTTAGGGTGGGCGCACTTTTTCATGGAAAAAGGATGAACATGTTTACACAAAAACAAGTCAAAACGAGCATTTATTTCTAACCTGTGTTTTGTGTAGTAGACATGCGGGAGTTTTAAAATTTTTGTGCTTAACCGCGTATTTACAAAGAGTACTGTAAATTTTACTGGTTGTTATC
This sequence comes from Erinaceus europaeus, assembly GCF_950295315.1. Classification (NCBI taxonomy): domain Eukaryota; kingdom Metazoa; phylum Chordata; class Mammalia; order Eulipotyphla; family Erinaceidae; genus Erinaceus; species Erinaceus europaeus. The sequence continues at coordinate 669,125 of NC_080172.1, read as the reverse complement.
ATTGTACTATTCTAACGTAAGATTCTTACATTTTTTTCAGAAATAAAATGCTTAATTTTCAGAGAAAACCCACCAAAGTGACTGGTTTCAGTCGCTCCTTGGTTCATTTTTCTGTTCAAGTTTCTCATGAATAGGCAGGAGTGGAGAATAGAACAGACGAATAATATTTTCAAAGAGTTTAATAAGAGCATTGTGCCAGGTTTTCCATTTATACTTTCTAAGTCAAAGTCATTGCAGATGATCAGAAATTATGTGAAAATGGCTACGAATAAAGTTATTTTTGGTGTACAGTTTTGAAATCTCATGTTATTCCATCTCGGAACTGTTTGAAATTAGAGCCACCGTTACCCTTGGGTAATTTTGTAGATCTTTAACATTTAGTTTTAAGCTTTCCACTTAGTTTCATTTCTGCTAACTTTTGAGCACGATGTTGTATATGCCAATAAAAGATAAAAGCTCTGTAGATAATTTTAACTCAGAATGGGAGCAGAACAGCAAGGGGGTGTTTATTTCAGTTAAAGGTTAATGGAAAACAGCAATAGGGATGCCATCAGCTGCATAGCACTGAAGTCCTGAGTAAGAGTACTTACATCTACAAAATAATTGTAACTCTCTAGTCCTGAGTAAGAATACTTACATATATAAAATGATTGTAACTCTCTAGTCCTGAGTAAGAATACTTACATATATAAAATAATTGTAACTCTCTAGTCCTTCAAACTGAAGGGATTCTAATAATTACATTCGGTTTTATTTCCCTAAAAGACAAACTGATCATTGAAATTCTGTTTTAAAGGAATAAATTAGGTAAGAGAAATCCCCAATTTTTGCATACTGTACACCTTTAATAAAAATGAAAAAACATCATCAAGTGCTTATAGAACCAATCACACAACTTAGGTGACTTAAAATGTTTTCTTAAATCACAAGTGTTTTGTTAGCTATTGTTGAAGGCTTTTTTTTTTAATGTTAGGCTATTGATTACAAATGTGAAAACCAAGGCATATGTATTGTGTAATTTAAATGCCCGATTTCTGTGTGTGACAGAGGAGGTTAACCCCCCCCCCCACTCTCTGGGCATATATATATAAACAGCTGCAGAATTAACTTAGGAAGTTCGTGGAAACCTCACAGGCGGTGCTGTGCAGTGACGTTCACTCTTGACTTTGTACACTCTTGTCTTTTAGGGAGGAAAAAACTGACTCCTGCAGCCTTTAAAGTAAGTTTGACTTTTTTCTGTCCATGATTGACTGTTTGAAAGAGTTTAGCGCATCATCACCATGAAATCTGCCACAGGTTTATGGATCCCAGTTGAAATGTTCTTAGGCCAGTATCTTCTCTGCAAAGGTTTCTCTTGCCTGGCTGGACGCTGGAACATGTGAGGAGTGTCATTCTCCGCCGCCATTATAGTGAACAGGTCCTTGCAGGCTGGACCCATCACACACTGACGACGCTGGTACAAGTCTGAAATAGGGACCTGAAAGTAAACGTAAGAGTGGAAGAACAGAATCATTTGCATGACTACTACAAGTATTCTTATTCCGGTTTTGTAGTATTCCGTCACTACAAGTATTCTTATTTGCAATACTCTGCCGGCTCAAATATGAGATTACATTGGACAGGAAAGATGCTTAGATGTACCCCAAGTGTAGGGCAATCCCAGTTCTGCTCTTTAAAAAAAATAAAAGGAATCCCAGTTCTGCTCTTCAAAAAAAATAAAAGGAAGAAAAAGTTCGAGAAGGGACTTTATCCACCTCTGCACAGGGAATGAATGAATTGCGAGGAGCTGGGAAGGTCGCTGCGCTGCAGACACAGAACTTGCCTGCGTGGGGCCTTGGGCTAGATCCCAGCAGCGCGCACACACAGCAGAGACTGAGCAGTGCTCGTGTTCCTCCACCCTCTCCTGAAATAGGTAGATCCGCGGGGAGCTTAAGAGCTGCCCTCGCACAGGTTTGGGGGCGCTGGTGGCACTTCTTGAAAGACAGCGAGCGCACCGTGAGCCTCTGAGCCATACAGCAGTAACTCAAAATGATTCACGGTACCGTGGAGCAGACCCGCCGGCTGGACCTGGACTTGGGTGCCCTGACAGTTGGGGCCATGCACCCGGCCGCCGCGGGTCCCGGGACCGGCGGGTGACCCGGGACGCGGTGCGGATGGGTGGTGGGGCGGGCAGGCGTGGGTCCTGGGCGCGGACCCCGCGGTCGGCCGCAGCGAGCAGGTGCGGGAACAAAGGCCGCGCGCGGGGCCCGGGACAGCCAGGGCCTTTGAAGGGCCAGCACGGATCCTCCGCGGGGTCCTCATTCGCATGCAAATCCAGCTCCAGCCCCCTTTTCTTTGAAGGCAGACAGAAGAATGTTTGTGTGTTTGTAAGAACGGAGCCTGCTTGAACGAGCCCTCCTCAATAGGCCCGGGGCTCGAAAAATAAACCAGTTGGACAAACATTGGCCACCAACTCCCCCCCCCCCACACTACAAAGTGTGGATTTGCTACAACTCATTAACCCGACGCTTTTCTCCCCGTCGCCTTGTTTCTCTGCTCATCAAACGCTCCCATCGAGCTTGGAGACAAATGACCGAGGCCCAGTCGGGAGGGAACTGCAGTTAATAGGGAGAGGATCTGTCGGGGCTAATGGTTCAGGCAGCTCCCGGAGGAGGACCACACAAAAAGGAGCCTCTATTCAGGGCTCTGTTGTGCTGGGGATTGAATCTGCAGCTAGATTGAGCCAAATGTTATCTATGGCGAGGGTAATGAAGCCCTTATGGATTGAACTGCTCCTGGTGCCACACATGGTGTCATGACCTCAGAGCATTTCTTGGCTGATTTCTTTCCTCCTCTATTGGGTAATTATTTTATTTCTTCAAAATAAGCTAGCGCTCTGCTCACCATACTCACTCACCCTGTGTGTGTATTTAAGAGCCACTTCCTTGAGAAGAGGGAAAGAGAAAGAGAAACGGGGGTGGGGGGTGGGGATGACAAAAATTGGGTACTATTATTATTATTATTATTCACTGCGGCATCTATCTGCATGTGTGTACCTCTCTACTTCCCCATGTCACCTAGTCAGCGTTCGGCAGTTCTTTCCAGTTCAAGTTCTCTGCTGTTGGAGCTGGAATGTTGGATATACTTATCACAATTTGTACAGTGAATGCAGGAAAGCTTCTGCCTTTCTAACTCTCCATTTCATCCTGTAGTCCTCTGAGAGTTGGTGGGGGTACTCTGGTGGGAAGTGATTATTTTGATGGAATACTGGCTGGGGTTGTTTACTCAATGCTGAGGCCAGTGTTGGAGGCTCTGACAGTCCTGTTTTTCTCTCTCTGGCCCCAGTGGCTCTGATTTCCCTGCTTGACTAAGGACTGTCAGCTCAGAGCAGCTAATGATGTTATTACAAGTGTGCTCTCTCTCTCTCTCTCTCTCTCTCTCTCTCTCTCTCTCTCTCTCTCTCAGTAGGAATCTGATCTTTACTAACCAAAGCCAGGAGTTTGGGACACCAACTTTAGTTTCAAAATTCCATACTACCTACACATTTTGCTCACACCTATCTTTACTACCAATGGAAAATAATTTGGGGGTCAACATAAAGGTCCTATCAGCCTCAAACTCAATCCAGACCAAGTATCTGTGCAGGAAACACCCTCGCTTCTCTGGGCTCAGCCAGCACTGTAACTGTCAGTCTGTCTAACTGAAGTACTAGGAGTCCCAGTCTCCTTTTACACAAGGACAAGCCTGGGGAGCAGAGGATAAGGGGAGGGGGCCCGGCATTGTCAGCCTCCATTCTTGTTTCCGCTGGTTTTCTGGTATTGCAGCTGGGAGACACACACACACACACACACACACACACACACACACACACACACACACACGCTGGATGTGAATTAGCTGCCATCTCTCTCCTCTCCTAGGATTTTGTAATTAGGCATATGCTTTTTGTTGGTAAATGTGTTTGATGTCACAGCCAGTGAAATGTGGTGTGTTTATAAGGCCATGAATGTAAATGTGTAAATATGTTTAGTGTAAAATCTGGCCTTTCGACTTCAGCAATAAATACCCTGCCAACTCAGATACGATTACATTTGACAGAAAGATGGAGAAACTGATCGTGGCCAGCTGCTCAGGGCTCTCTGGGGCCTGCACTTGCCCGACTGAATTCACTTTTCAGATGTTTCTTTGCATGTCACTTCTCTCTGATCACATCTTTGCTTGATGTGAACAGCTTGGGCTCCTTTTTATTTGTTGACCTCTGGCACACTGGAAATTTCCTGGTTCATCCCTCTTGCTTCTCTGCCAGGAATATACTATTCAGTAGTAGGCACATGGGGTGGGGGAGAGAAGAGAATGAGAAAGAGAGAGAAAAAGGAAACACGCACAGAAAACATCTGATTATTATCATTAACCCACTTTGAATCCCAAGTGAGTCTTTGGTGAGGTTGGATGGCTTGGAAGAGGAATGAGGACAAAGGCAGTGAGCTTCTGACCCACATTTGTAATGTTCCTTGTCTTTAACCACCATCACTCTTAATCTTAAGGAACATGTATGGATTAGTGGAAGACAGAGCGGGGGAGAAAGGCAACAAGAATGTCACTGTGGCACGTGGGATTCCGGGGATGGAACTCAGCTTCACCTGCTTGAGAGCCTAGTGATTCATCTTTTGTGCCACTTCCTGGGCTGCCAATCAGCCTGATCTCAAGGACCCCTGCGACACAGTAAGTCAAAAGCGTTTTAGGAAGCATCACACACACATAGAGAAGCACACAGATCTCACTCTTCACAGAATGGACTCACTGCTCATAAACTTTAGCTCAAGAAGCGGATGTCACCAGCGCCCCCAGAAACCTCACGACTGTCTATTCCGCATGTTAAAAAGGACTCTCATGACCATTCCTCTCAACTGCACTGTGAAATAATGAGAGCAAGATTACTGTTGACTCCATTTTACAAATAAAAGCGCCAAGGCTTGAAAGACATCAAGTTGCCCAAGGTCATAGCTTCTGGGACTTGAGTAGTTAACCCCCTTTTTATTTACTAGACTTCCAGCTTATCTCAGTGACGTGATATTGATTTACAGAATCACAGCAGGGGTCTCATCCCACACTGCTCCCCCACCAGCAGAGTTGGTGTACCCACCCTCCACTGGAGGGTCACAGACACGGAAAACCCATGTTCCGTGTTGTCGCCATTATCTGTTAGACAGACACCTACTGTCTCAGGGCAGCCGCATTAAGGTTCACTGTGCAGACGAGCCATTCATTTCCTCTACACTTCATTTTTTAAAAATATTTATTTTAATGAGAGATACAGAGAAAAAGACGGAGAAACACTAGAGCCCTGCTCAGCTCTGGCCTTACGCTGGTGTTGGGGACTGAACCTGGGAGCTTCAAGCCGCAGACATGAAAGTCTTCTGCAGAATCATTCTGCTGTTTTTATACCTGCTGGTTCCTCATCCCTGCCGCCATCCCTGCCACCTGCACTCAGGAGTCCCAGGAACTATCCTTGTTCTGATGCCCTTGCAATGCACACCTAGTATGCCCAGCCCCAGTGGAAGCTGTGTCCAGCTGCTGCTTGCTGCGTCTGCAGGACACCCTCCCAGCACTCTCCCTGCAGCATGCCTCTCTTCTTGCACCAGTGCCACCTTTAAGCATTACAGGCTTGTCTACCCCATCAGCTTTGCACTACTTGGCCTTCCCTCCACTTCGCTAAACAGATCTTTATAACCAGACATCACTCATGCCCTCCCTCCCCGTGTGACCAAAGGACGAATATATAAGCACGGATCAACCAACTTGACACGTCATTAAAAATCCAATCTTCTCTTAGAGAAATTGAATACCCCCCTCCGCCCAGGTAGTGTGCTGTCTTTGAACAGCCTTGCCTGGTGTGGCTTTGAGCAGCCCTTGTATCCCATTCACAGGCCACTGCACTGGAGCCTCCCGTGACTCCTGTCTGCTTGGCCAGAGGTCTCAAAAAGGTTTTGAGGAGGGAGAGGCATTCCAAAACACCCAGTGGAATCCCATCTTTCCCTGAACGTGAATGGTACGGACCCAGCTTTCTCAGGCCAGCACTGGAGCTGCAGCTGAGTGTAGCCTGGAACCAGTGGGGGTTAATTGTGCCTGGGAGCTGAGAATTACAGAAGGGGAGTGTTTGTAATGACTTTCCAAGGGCAAGTGCTTAGTGCAAACGTGATTTGGAGATTCTAGAGAAAAGGCATTTAAGAAATAGTCTGTGGAAGATGAGAGAGACCTGCTCCAGGGAGAAAAGCAGCCAGTTGACATCAAGAGGAGCCTGGAGAGGATTCTTGCCGGGTTTGGAGTCCAGAAGTTGAAGACGTCTAGTGTTCCACTTTTAAAATGAGATGGACTCTTTTCCAGCATGCTACTACTGCACCTAGTCCCTTCAGTGGGATGCAGGAAGTATGGGGTGTGCTTGCAAATCAGGCGGTGGAGTGTTGGAGATGGGGTGGGTCCCACATGTGGAACTCCGCCTGGGTCTCTGTCCCACAGCCGGTCAGGCACAGACTGAAAGTTCTCTTATCTGCAACCGCGAATAGTCTGGGGGGGGGGGGGGCAATGGGGGCGTGTGTTAGGGAAGAAGGCGGCTTCACACTCTTGGAGTTCCTGCTCATGTAAGTACAAGCTGATATGCTCAGCAATGAAAGGAAGTGATGTGTTTTGTGGAAAGTCACCAGCAAATCATGCATAAAAAAGTAACTTGGTTCTCTTTGTTTTTATGCAGATAGTTTCATACGCACACGTATCTGTGACAAGACTATTTCTATAATGTGACTACAGAGAGGAAAAAATTGCAAACAAAAATATCCAGCATCTACGACAGAAGAAATAAAACTAGGCTGAAATTAAATGCTAGATCAGTTTTTATACTCATAGCTTTTTGGGAGTGGAGAAATAGATTGTGAGACTCAAATAAGACATTTACATGTAAAAGTGTTGGGAAACATTAAACATAAAAATGTGTAACTTGTGTAGTCTTCCTCACATCTTAAAAATCACTTTAAAAAAAACTTGGAGCATATGCAAATCCTTAAATTTGTTCAAAGGAACCTCTGGCTACATGCAAGGGTTCTTCTTCAAGACCTGTGCCCTGTCTCTGAAGTGAACTGCCACTTAACCCTTCCTAGCAAAGGTGAGGAGAGGGCTGGTGGCGGTGTGTTTCCCATACTTCAGCCAGATGTGTATCTGGACAGATAACTTTCTTTTCCCTTCTAAAATAAACAAACCAATGGCATTTAAAATCCACGCTTCCATCTCTTTCTCTAGTTACTCATCTGATCATCTCTTTAGCCTCTAAGCTGTGAGAAGCAGGATTAGTCTACAGTGCTTACCGAGCACCTGCCTGCCCACGGCAAATCCCCTTACTGGTTACTCCTCCTTTAAAAGTGGGAAACAAATGAAAGAATTCCCTACCCCAAGCTACTCCGTGAGCACACACGCTGGGAACGTTAGGAAGCGCTGATGGCGTGGGGGCGGGGAGCCTACTAAGACAGATTTTTTTTTCCCTCCGATTAGCCACACCTTTCACAAATCTTTAGTCTGCAAACAAACCAAGGTTGTGTGCTTCCTGAGGACTTTTTTCCTAAGGTGGCCCCTCACCTACATGCCGCCCCAGTGCCTGTGTGTTATGGCGAGAACTCAGTGCCAGATTCTTCCAGGAGCAGACGGGGTTTCCTTACATCTTCCCCGACCAGATTCCCAGCCACCACGGCTCTGTAAAGAGGAGGGGGCTGGTGACTGTGCCCGTCCCACGTCCCATGCTCTACTGGTCCTGTGGCTCTGGGTGAACAGTCAGACTCCCAAGTGCAGGGAAGATTAGCAGGTCCCCCTGCTGAAGCGTTTGCTAGCACTCCAAGAGGAGCTGCACAGTGGACAGTGCATTTCTTTTTAAAATTATAATTACTTCTTTCTTTATTGCAGGATCAATGGTTTACAGTCAACAGTAAACACAATAGTTTGTATGTGCACAACATTTCCCAGTTTTCCACATAACAGGTCAACCCCCCACGAGGTCCTCCCCGCCATTGAGCTCCAGGACCTGAAGCCTCCCCCACCCCACTCTTTTTTTTTCTAAATTGTTTTATACTTATTTATTTTCCATTTTTGTTGCCCTTGTTTTATTGTTGTAGTTATTATTGTTCTTATTAATGCCGTAGTGATTGGTAGGACAGAGAGAAATGGAGAGAGGAGGGGAAGACAGAGAGGGGGAGAGAAAGACAGACACCTGCAGACCTGCTTCACCGCCTGTGAAGTGGCTCCCCTGCAGGTGGGGAGCCGGGGGCTCGAACTGGGATCCTTGGCGCCACCTGCACTTAACCCACGGCGCTACTGCCTGACTCCTCAGAGTCTATTTTAAATATTTTATTTATTTATTCATGAGAAAGATAGGAGGAGAGAGAGGAAGAACCATCCATCACTCTGGTACATGTGCTGCCAGGGACTGAACTCAGGACCTCCTGTTTGAGAGCTCAACACTCTACCCACTGCGCCACCTCCTGGACCACCCAGTCTTTCACTTTGGTGCCTGCCAGCACTGCTCCGCTTCCCTTCTGCTCTTGTTTCCTGCACCTGATCTTCACACGGGTCTTACAGGACTTCTCCTGTGTTGAGAGACGCCCCTGGGAAGTGAGTGTTTTTCCAGATGCAGGGCCCAGGCTGCAAGTGTGGGGTCCTGGTGCTGGTTCTGGCTGGGTGGGCGCCAAGGCAGGGGGCAGCCAGCTGCAGGCTCGGCCAGTGCTGCTCCTGGGGATGGGGGATGCACGCCTCACCCCACCACAGTCACCAGGTGCTGCCCATGTGCCGGGCTAGTGGGTGTGGGCTGGTGGGTGTCAGGATGGTGGGTGTGGGATGGTGGGTGTGGGATGGTGAGTGTGGGATGGTGGGTGTGGGATGGTGGGTGTGGGATGGTGGGTGTGGGATGGTGGGTGTGGGATGGTGGGTGTCAGGATGGTGGGTGTGGGATGGTGGGTGTGGGATGGTGGGTGTCAGGATGGTGGGTGTGGGATGGTGGGTGTCAGGATGGTGGGTGTGGGATGGTGGGTGTCAGGATGGTGGGTGTGGGATGGTGGGTGTGGGATGGTGGGTGTCAGGATGGTGGGTGTGGGATGGTGGGTGTCAGGATGGTTGGTGTGGGATGGTGGGTGTGGGATGGTGGGTGTGGGATGGTGGGTGTGGGATGGTGAGTGTGGGATGGTGGGTGTGGGATGGTGGTTGTCAGGATGGTAGGTGTCAGGATGGTGGGTGTGGGATGGTGAGTGTGGGCTGGTGGGTGTCAGGATGGTGGGTGTCAGGATTGTGGGTGTGGGATGGTGAGTGTGGGATGGTGGGTGTCTCGATGGTGGGTGTCAGGATTGTGGGTGTGGGATGGTGGGTGTCAGGATGGTGGGTGTGGGCTGGTGGGTGTCAGGATGGTGGGTGTGGGATGGTGGGTGTGGGATGGTGGGTGTGGGATGATGGGTGTCAGGATGGTGGCTGTGGGCTGGTGGGTGTCAGGATGGTGGGTGTGGGATGGTGGGTGTGGGATGGTGGGTGTCAGGATGGTGGGTGTCAGGATGGTGGGTGTGGGATGGTGGGTGTCAGGCTGGTGGGTGTGGGATGGTGGGTGTGGGATGGTGGGTGTCAGGATGGTGGGTGTCAGGATGGTGGGTGTCGGATAGTGGGTGTGGGATGGTGGTTGTCAGAATGGTGGGTGTCAGGATAGTGGGTGTGGGATGGTTGGTGTCAGGATGGTTGGTGTGGGATGGTGGGTGTCAGGATGGTGGGTGTGGGATGGTGGGTGTGGGATGGTGGGTGTCTCGATGGTGGGTGTCAGGATTGTGGGTGTGGGATGGTGGGTGTCAGGATGGTGGGTGTGGGATGGTGGGTGTGGGATGGTGGGTGTCAGGATGGTGGGTGTGGGATGGTGGGTGTGGGATGGTGGGTGTCAGGATGGTGGGTGTCAGGATGGTGGGTGTGGGATGGTGGGTGTGGGATGGTGGGTGGCAGGATGGTGGGTGGCAGGATGGTGGGTGTGGGATGGTGGTTGTCAGGATGGTGGGTGTCAGGATTGTGGGTGTGGGATGGTGGGTGTGGGATGGTGGGTGTGGGATGATGGGTGTCAGGATGGTGGGTGTGGGATGGTGGGTGTCAGGATGGTGGGTGTGGGATGGTGGGTGTCAGGATGGTGGGTGTGGGATGGTGGGTGTCAGGATGGTGGGTGTGGGATGGTGGGTGTCAGGATGGTGGGTGTGGGATGGTGGGTGTGGGATGGTGGGTGTGGGCTGGTGGGTGTCAGGCTGGTGGGTGTCAGGCTGGTGGGTGTGGGATGGTGAGTGTGGGATGGTGGGTGTGGGATGGTGGTTGTCAGGATGGTAGGTGTCAGGATGGTGGGTGTGGGATGGTGGGTGTCAGGCTGGTGGGTGTGGGATGGTGGGTGTGGGATGGTGGGTGTCTCGATGGTGGGTGTCAGGATTGTGGGTGTGGGATGGTGGGTGTCAGGATGGTGGGTGTGGGATGGTGGGTGTGGGATGGTGGGTGTCAGGATGGTGGGTGTGGGATGGTGGGTGTGGGATGGTGGGTGTCAGGATGGTGGGTGTGGGATGGTGGGTGTGGGATGGTGGGTGTGGGATGGTGGGTGGCAGGATGGTGGGTGTGGGATGGTGGGTGTGGGATGGTGGGTGTGGGATGGTGGGTGGCAGGATGGTGGGTGTCAGGATGGTGGGTGTGGGATGGTGGGTGTGGGATGGTGGGTGGCAGGATGGTGGGTGGCAGGATGGTGGGTGTGGGATGGTGGTTGTCAGGATGGTGGGTGTCAGGATTGTGGGTGTGGGATGGTGGGTGTGGGATGGTGGGTGTGGGATGATGGGTGTCAGGATGGTGGGTGTGGGATGGTGGGTGTCAGGATGGTGGGTGTGGGATGGTGGGTGTCAGGATGGTGGGTGTGGGATGGTGGGTGTCAGGATTGTGGGTGTGGGATGGTGGGTGTCAGGATGGTGGGTGTGGGATGGTGGGTGTGGGATGGTGGGTGGCAGGATGGTGGGTGGCAGGATGGTGGGTGTGGGATGGTGGTTGTCAGGATGGTGGGTGTCAGGATTGTGGGTGTGGGATGGTGGGTGTGGGATGGTGGGTGTGGGCTGGTGGGTGTCAGGATGGTGGGTGTGGGATGGTGGGTGTGGGCTGGTGGGTGTGGGCTGGTGGGTGTCAGGCTGGTGGGTGTGGGATGGTGAGTGTGGGATGGTGGGTGTGGGATGGTGGTTGTCAGGATGGTAGGTGTCAGGATGGTGGGTGTGGGATGGTGGGTGTCAGGCTGGTGGGTGTCAGGATGGTGGGTGTGGGATGGTGGGTGTGGGATGGTGGGTGTCTCGATGGTGGGTGTCAGGATTGTGGGTGTGGGATGGTGGGTGTCAGGATGGTGGGTGTCAGGATTGTGGGTGTGGGATGGTGGGTGTGGGATGGTGGGTGGCAGGATGGTGGGTGTGAGATGGTGGGTGTCAGGATGGTGGGTGTCAGGATGGTGGGTGTGGGATGGTGGGTGTGGGATGGTGGGTGGCAGGATGGTGGGTGGCAGGATGGTGGGTGTGGGATGGTGGTTGTCAGGATGGTGGGTGTCAGGATGGTGGGTGTGGGATGGTGGGTGTGGGATGATGGGTGTCAGGATGGTGGGTGTGGGATGTTGGGTGTCAGGATGGTGGGTGTGGGATGGTGGGTGTCAGGATGGTGGGTGTGGGATGGTGGGTGTCAGGATTGTGGGTGTGGGATGATGGGTGTCAGGATGGTGGGTGTGGGATGGTGGGTGTGGGATGGTGGTTGTCAGGATGGTGGGTGTCAGGATTGTGGGTGTGGGATGGTGGGTGTGGGATGGTGGGTGTGGGATGATGGGTGTCAGGATGGTGGGTGTGGGATGGTGGGTGGCAGGATGGTGGGTGTGGGATGGTGGGTGTCAGGATGGTGGGTGTCAGGATGGTGGGTGTGGGATGGTGGGTGTGGGATGGTGGGTGGCAGGATGGTGGGTGTGGGATGGTGGGTGTCAGGATGGTGGGTGTCAGGATGGTGGGTGTGGGATGGTGGGTGTGGGATGGTGGGTGGCAGGATGGTGGGTGGCAGGATGGTGGGTGTGGGATGGTGGTTGTCAGGATGGTGGGTGTCAGGATTGTGGGTGTGGGATGGTGGGTGTGGGATGGTGGGTGTGGGATGATGGGTGTCAGGATGGTGGGTGTGGGATGGTGGGTGTCGGATGGTGGCTGTGGGATGGTGGGTGTGGGATGGTGGGTGTGGGATGATGGGTGTCAGGTTGGTGGGTGTGGGATGGTGGGTGTTAGGATGGTGGGTGTGGGATGGTGGGTGTGGGATGGTGGGTGTCAGGATGGTGGGTGTCATGATGGCGGGTGTGGGATGGTGGGTGTGGGATGGTGTTGTCAGGATTGTGGGTGTCAGGATGGTGGGTGTGGGATGGTGGGTGTGGGATGGTGGGTGTCAGGATTGTGCGTGTCAGGATAGTGTGTGTCAGGATTGTGGGTGTCAGGATGGTGGGTGTCAGGATGGTGGGTGTGGGATGGTGGGTGTCAGGATGGTGGGTGTCAGGATGGTGGGTGTGGGATGGTAGGTGTCAGGATGGTGGGTGTCAGGATGGTGGGTGTGGGCGGTGGGTTTGGGATGGTGGCAGCTGGGTTCCTGGCACAGTGCTGCGTGCAGCACGTCTCTCCGCAGACACCCTCTGCGGGATGAGTCGCAGTCCGCAGGCACCAACCACTGTGCTTCCTGGCCTGCTGCGCTGTTGATCCCAGGGTGCGGGTGCGGGGTGCGCGAGCATGGCCTCTGCCCAACCTCCGTCAGTTCCCACACTCCTGCACGCAGGCACGCAGTCACGCACACAGCCACGCACACAGCCACGCACGCCGGCCAGCGTCAGGATGCTGAGTCCTGTCATGAAGCACAGAGGCCGATTGCTCGTGTCCTGCTGCCTAGTTACCGCGGCCCCCCCGCCTCCTGCTCGGCCCTCACCTGCCCCTGCCCCTCACCTGACCCCACCTGACCCCACCTGATCCCTCTTGGCCCCACCTGACCCCACCTGACCCCACCTGACCCCACCTGACCCATCACCTGACCCATCCATCACCTGACCCATCACCAGTCCCCTCACCTGCCCCTACCCTCTGCCCCTCCTCGCCCCAGCTGCAGGCCGCACAGCCCAGGGTTTGGGGCAGACTGGGAAGCGGAGGTGCCCAGCCCCGGCCTGGAAGCCATCATTTCCCACTGCCTCGTCCGCATCTCTCCATCTCTGTCTCTGTCCCTGCGTCTCCCGTGTTGTCCCCTCCTCGTCCCTTCAGGAGAAGCCATCACGGCAACAAGACAAATGCACTTGCTCCTGGGGAAGAAGAAAAGGAAGCAAAGCGACAAGTCTCCGAGCCAGCAGCGGCAGCTTCCCGACCCAGATCCACGACCCACTGCTCTGCGTGGGCCGGGCCATCTCGAGGGTGTGTGCCCCCTCTGCCCGCGGCTTCCCGGCCGGCCCATCTGGAGGGCCTGTGCCCGCTGTGCCTGCGGCTTCCCGGCCGGCCCATCTGGAGGGCCTGTGCCCGCTCTGCCTGCGGCTTCCCGGCCGGCCCATCTGGAGAGCTTGTGCCCGCTCTGCCCGTGGCTTCCCGGCCGGCCCATCTGGAGAGCCTGTGCCCCCTCTGCCCGCGGCTTCCCGGCCGGTCCATCTGAAGGGCCTGTGCCCACTCTGCTCGCAGCTTCCTGGCCGGCCGGCCCAGAGCACGTGTGGAGAAGCTGACCCAAGTCCTGACTCTACTGAGCGTGTGCTCGCGGGAGAGGCTGTGTGTGGGTAGACGAGCACTGAGATGGCAGGAAAGGAGAACAGGAGTGTGGAAACCTCTGCTGTGTGGTTGTGCTGAGGGACCATCTGACCCCCCCACACACACAAATTGGAAGCACGTTTGCTGCCCTCCTAGAATAAAGGTGACCGGTGGATTTGCTTCTCCCTCCTCTCCCTCCCCTTGACACTTAATCCCCCTTTCGGGAAACAAGCCAGATGCATAAAGAAATATCATCAGGTCACTCGCTGTGCTTGATCTTGTTAATTTAGAAAATGGAACTTCAGCAAGAGATGCTGTTCACTAAATGTCAACCCACAGCATGCAAAATTCCTTAGACCCAGACTTCAAAAAAAAGGAATGAGAGATGTCACGTGAGTGAAAGGAATCATGGAATTTTTAAGGGCCTAAACAGATCTTAATAGAGTTTTATTGCTTCCACACCCTGCCTCACAGTTTCTAAAATTTAACAGTGACAATATGCAGGGCACTGCCGTGCGAGTCCACAGAACTGTGGGAGGAAGAGGAGGAAAAAAGACGGCAAAAGGGATTCACTGTACTAGAGAAATTATCATCTGAGGAGTTCAAAAGATTGCTGGAAAAAATCAAATGACAACCCAAACCCTCTTCTGTCTGTGACTTTATCACTTCAGCTGCTAATTGAAAATCTTCACTAGAGAATTATTCATGAGAGAGGAGGAGGAGCAGGAAGAGGAGGAGGGAGAGAAAAAGAAGCTAAGAGTCATTCTGGTACATGCGGGCCCAGGGACTGAACTCAGACCTCACATTTGTGATGCTAGGGCTTTGTCCTCGGTGCTGTGCTAGTTTAATTTTTAGCCGAAGAAAGATCTAGCGCTCAGATGATAGAAAGAAAGACATAGGAAGATAGAGGAAATGCACAGACGCTCCTCTCACTCATTCACCAGGATGTTTCTGGGCTCCATCTGCTCAAACACTATTTAAAAACAATACGTCCTTCTCCCATTCTGTGAGGGGTCTCTTGGTTTGGGTAGTGGTTTCTTTTGCTGTGAAGAAGCTTTTTAATTTGATGTAGTCCCATAGGTTTATACTTGCCTTAGTCTTCCTTGTAATTGGATTCGTTTCATTGAAAATGTCTTTAAAATTTATGCGGAAAAAAGTTCTGCCAATATTTTCCTCTAAGTATCTGATAGTTTGTGGTCTAACATCCAAGTCCTTGATCCACTTGGAATTTACTTTTGTATTTGGTGAAATACAGTGATTCAGTTTCATTCTTCTGCATGTTTCAACCCATTGTTTCCAACACCATTTGTTGAAGAGACTCTGCTTTCCCCACGTAATAGTCTGGGCCCCTTTGTCAAAGATTAGATTAGATCTTTACATGCCATACATCAGATAAGAGTTTAATAACCAATATATATATAAAGAGCTTGCCAGACTCAACAACAAGACAACAAATAACCCCATCCAAAAATGGGGGGAGGACTTGGACAGAATATTCACCAGAGAAGAGATCCAAAAGGCCGAGAAACACATGAAAAAATGCTCCAAGTCTCTGATTGTCAGAGAAATGCAAATAAAGACAACAATGTCAGGAGTGAAGATATCACTTCACTCCTGTGAGAATGTCACACATCAGAAAAGGTAACAGCAGCAAATGCTGGAGAGGGTGTGGGGTCAAAGGAACCCTCCTGCACTGCTGGTGGGAATGTAAATTGGTCCAACCTCTGTGGAGAACAGTCTGGAGAACTCTCAGAAGGCTAGAAATGGACCTACCCTATGACCCTGCAATTCCCCTCCTGGGGATATATCCTAAGGAACCCAACACACCCATCCAAAAAGATCTGTGTACACATATGTTCTTGGCAGCACAATTTGTAACAGCCAAAACCTGGAAGCAACCCAGGTGTCTAACAACAGATGAGTGGCTGAGCAAGTTGTGGTCTATATACACAATGGAATACTACTCAGCTGTAAAAAATGGTGACTTCACCGTTTTCAGCCGATCTTGGATGGACCTTGAAAAAATCATGTTGAGTGAAATAAGTCAGAAACAGAAGGATGAATATGGGATGACCTCACTCTCAGGCCGAAGTTGAAAAACAAGACCAGAAAAGAAAACACAAGTCGAACCTGAAATGGAATTGGAGTATTACACCAAAGTAAAAGACTCTGGGGTGGGTGGCTGGGTGGGGAGAATACAGGTCCATGAAAAATGATGAATGAAATAGTGAAAAAAATGAAATATTGTTAAATGGGAATCTGGGGAATGTTATGCATGTTCAAACTATTGTATTTACTGTTGAATGTAAAGCATTAATTCCCCATTAAAGAAATAAATTATTAAAAAAAAATAAAAACAATAAAAACAATACGTCCTGTGAGACAGCATGAGGGGTCTGCAAAGGCTTTCATGGCTGAGGCTCTGAGGCCCTAGGTTCAGTCCTGGGCAGCTCAGTCCATAAACTGGAGGTGAGCAGTACTCTGGTAACAGTAAGTAAACATGCGCATGGGGAGCCGGGCGGTGGCCCAGTGGGTTAAGCGCACGTGGCGCAAATCACAAGGACTGGTTTAAGGATTCCAGTTCGAGCCCCCGGCTCCCCACCTGCAGGGGAGTCGCTTCACAGGCGGTGAAGCAGGTCTGCAGGTGTCTGTCTTTCTCTCCCCCTCTCTGTCTTCCCTTCCTCTCTCCATTTCTCTCTGTCCTCTCAACAACGAAGACATCAATAACTACAACAATAAAACAACAAGGGCAACCAAAGGGAAAATAAATAAATTCAAAAATATGCACATGATAAATAAATAATGCAATAATATAAGCAGTAAGTCAAGTTACGTGAAAAGGAGGGACAAACCCTGGTTAAATGCACATGTTACAGTCCACAAGGATTCAGGTTCAAGCCCCTGGTCCCCACCTGCAGGGGGAAAGTTTCACGAGTGGTGAAACAGGGCTGCAGGTGTCTCTCTGTCTCTCTCCCTCTCTATCTCCCCCTTCCTGCTTGACTTCTGGCTGTCTATATCCAATAAATAAATAAAGAGAATAAAAATATATATAAAAAAGAAAAACTGAAGCGAAATCCCGGGGCGGCAGTCATCAGAGCGGTCAGTGATGAGGAGGGAGATAATCCGGCGGACTGTTTCCCAGGAACCTACTGTATTTTCCTCATGCAGCTATGGCCTCTACCAGTCATTTTAGAGGCCATTGTTACTGGCTGTCATTGCTGTCATTGGCTTCCCTCTCCTACTTGTCCCGTCGGCCGGTGGTAAGTCCTCTGAGCCTCTTGACGGAGAAAGACATGAACTCGAGGGGAAAGTAAATTGCCTCCACTTTGTTCCGCCTCAGCCTCGCAAGCGCTCACTGCACCAGTGTGTCGAGCGCATTTTGCATTCTGCTTGGCAGTACTCATTCTGCGAGGAACCAAGCAGCCTGTCCTGTCCCCCAGAAGGGGTGGCACACAGGTGCGTTCACTTCTCCAGCAGTGAGAGCAGACCGTCCCGTCCAGTAGCAGAGCCAGCTCCTCTGTGAGCTCACGGTAGTGCCCGCCGAGAGCTGCCTGGTGCCGCCGCAGGTCCGGGTGTACCGGGTGCCAGCCGCAGGTCTGGTGTACCGGGTGCCAGCCGCAGGTCTGGTGTACCGGGTGCCAGCCGCAGGTCCGGGTGTACCTGGGAGTGTATTGGACACGGCTGGGGTTATGGCAGGAAGTTCTCACTGTTTGTCACGGGCCACGGGGGAAAGCCAAGGTTTTTCTTGTTTAATAATCTTAAATCTACAAATAATATAAAGGAAACGCTAGGAGTCCATGCTCTGGAAGACAGCGTGAAGAAAGGAACGATCCCTCCTGCTGTGTTGCCTCACGAGCAGTGGAGCAGGGCTGCAGGTCTCTCTGTCTCTTTCCCTCTCTGTCTCCCCCATCTCAATTTCTCTTTCTCTCTATCCAAAGAAGTAAGTCATCCCTACTGAACTGTCATAGTGCCAGCTACGTAAGCTGTATCATTGATTTCTTAAAAAAACTACAGTTAGAATAGCTGAATTAAAACTAGCAACAGTGCCGGATTCTCGCGAGGACACAGAGAAACTGGTGTGGAGGTAAATGGAAACTCAGCGTGGGCAATAGTTTGTTAGTTACCTATGAGACCAGATGTGCATATCGGGGGCTGACAGCTGTCCTGTGACACTGTGTTCCTGTGATGGCCACGGCCTCGCAGTTCAACGTTTCCGACCTCAGAAGGTGATGTTCTGAATGATGCCCTCTATATACCATTCTTGAAATGGAAGACTTTAGCACAGGGAGAGGGGAGGGCTGCTTACAGAAAGAAGTCAGGGAAGCAGAGTCCCTGGAGAAGTGGTGCACGAGTCAGGCCTTGCTGGGTGTTCCTGGGTTTAGATTGCCACAGGCACAGCAGAATGTCTGGAGCGGCAAAGGCCTACCGCGTCTTCTCATGACCAGTGGCAGTGCTCTGTGGCGTGACGTTGCCATGCACCGAGTTCCATAAGACGACAGCTTTTGAGGAAGCTGGGTGAAGGCTACGTGGAACTTTGCACACTGTTTTGGTTTTCTCTGTCTCTCTTTCTTTTTGGCAAAAAAAGCAGGGGGGGGGGGGCTGGGTGGTGGCGCAGCGGGTTAAAAAGGTGGCGCAAAGCACAAGGACCGGTGTAAGGATCCCACCTGCATAGGGGCCACTTTGCAAGTGGTGAAGCAGGTCTGCAGGTGTCTGTCTTTCTCTCTCCCCTTTGTCTTCCCCTCCTCTCTTCATTTCTCTCTGGCCTATCCAGCAACAACAGCTATAACAGTAACAGCAACAGTAACAGCAACCATAGCAAGGGCGATAAAATGGGAAAAGTAGCTGCCAGGAGCAGTGGATTCGTAGTGCAGGCACCGAGTGGAGGCAAAAAAATTTAACTAAATAAAAGTAAAAATAAAAAGCTGAGAGCAATGGAGGCTCCTTTCAGTGCAGCAGGGGCCAGGCTGGCACTGCGGCCTGAGTGGCACCGCGGCATAGCAGCTCGCTGTCCCGTGAGCTATTTCGCCAGCCAGCATGGACTGCTCTGACAGTCTCCTAGGAGCCTGCAGTTATTTCAGAGTAAGACGTAAAAGATCCCCTGCATGTGGGGGGCAGGGACTTGAACCCGGGTCCTTGTGCTTAATACTACTTGTGCTTAGCTGCCTGGCCTCCTGTAACTCCGAACCACTATAAGTGAACTTATCACTCTCTTTGTCTTTTTCTTAAAAAAAAATTAAAAAAAATATTTATTTACTTATTCCCTTTTGTTGCCCTGTTGTTTTATTGTTGTAGTTATTACCGTTGTAGTCGTTGTTGGGTAGGACAGAGAGAAACGGAGAGAGGAGGGGAAGACAGAGAGGGGGAGAGAAAGACAGACACCTGCAGACCTGCTTCACCGCCTGGGAAGCGACTCCCCTGCAGGTGGGGAGCCGGGGGCTCGAACTGGGACCCTCACGCCCGTCTTTGCACTGTGCGCCACCTGCGCTTAACCCACTGGGCCACCGCCCGGCTCCCTCACTCTCTTCCTGTGCCAAAGCATTAGGGTGTCAGCCACCCACGAGGTGAGCTGTACGGTGCCTGTGTTGATGGAGTCTGTCCAGTCGCCGCAGTCACGGCCTGGCCTTTGTGGGGACCCTGCAGTGGGATCCTGCCTGCTGTCCGCAAGTGGACCAGGGCACAGAACCTCTGTTCCACTGGACGCAGACCATATTATGAGTGACTGGGCCGCAGACAAGTCTTGACTTCTCGTACAAGTGTTTTAACCATGGGACTTGTCCTCCTGGAATGTTTTCTTATTTTATCTCCACTGGGAATTGTGGAGTTCTAAGTATTACTAGTGGCTTACCACTTTCACACACGTGTATCCCATTACCACAATTTAGAGACTTATATATGGTGGCGGGGGGGGAGAGGGGCAGGCTCTGCCTGTTCTAGTTCACCCACTCAGTTTCCTGTTCACATAGATGGGCTCCTCTCTCTGCTCAAAGAAACGGGGAGGAACCACAGAGAATCAGAGATCATGGTTAGTGGACAAAAATCTGGTTTAGGGAGTCAGGCAGTAGCGCAGCGGGTTAAGTGCAGGTGGTGCAAAGCACAAGGATCCCGGTTTGAGCCCCCGGCTCCCCACCTGCAGGGGAGTCACTTCACAGGCAGTGAAGCAGGTCTGCGGGTGTCTGTCTTTCTCTCCCCCTCTCTGTCTTCCCCTCCTCTCTACGTTCCTCTCTGTCCTAATGACGACAATAATAACCACAACAGTAAAACAACAAGGGCAACAAAAGGGAATAGATACATAAATAAATACATAAATAATTTTTTTTAAAAAAATCTGGTTTAATTATAGAAAACAAGTAATTTTGTTTAAGTTTTCACTAGCTTCTTGAATTGTTAATATTATTTAAGAGTCAAGTAACTTGAAGAGAAATTCTTGGAAAAACTGTATCTGCATTTAAAATTTAATATGATACATGAAAAGTGAATGAAAACCTCTTTTTAAAAGATTCACCTTGTTTCTTACATATAAAAGAGGGGAGGAGAGAGAGTTTCCCAGGAGACAGAAAGAGAGAGAGATTCCAGAATGCACTCTGGCGTATGCTCGCTGGGGATTGAACTCAGCACCCCAGGCTTGCTAGTCCAGTGCTCTGCCACTTGAGACATCGGCCAGTCACCTACAGCAGCTCCTCATGACACGCTCGGGAAGTGTCCAAGGTCAGCAATGTACTCACAGACTCGGGTCAAAGGTTGGCAGTGTACTGACTGACAGACTCGGGCCTGCGCGACACCCAGGCATAGAAATCACAAGGGCTGAGAAGATACAGTTGACGGTATATTAGAATACTGATATTGTAGCGAGACTGAATGGCCAAGGGGAAGCCAAGGGCCATGCTGAACGTCGATCTATTCACCCAGTTTGTGTGTGACGGCACTTCCTGCTGCTCACACATGGCGTGAGGTCTGATCGGCACAGAGGAAGTAAGACAGACTGGAGGCAGGAAGAGAAAGCGTGTCCGCTCACTGAAATGTCACGCGGTACACTTCATGAGGCATAGGCATGCCTGATTAGCAGAAGCTCAGAGAGAAAGGAAAAACTGAATGGGAGAACAATTAGTGGAGGAGAGAATGCTTGAGGCTTTATGTGGTTAGCTTTGTTCCTACTTAAGATTTATTTTCCCTTTTGTTGCCCTTGTTGTTTTTTTTACTGTTGTTGTAGTTATTATTGTTGTTGTTACTGATGTCATCATTGTTGGATAGGACAGAGAGAAATGGAGAGAGGAGGGGAAGACAGAGAGGGGGAGAGAAAGACAGACACCTGCAGACCTGCTTCACTGCCTGTGAAGCGACTCCCCTGCAGGTGGGGAGCCGGGGGCTCGAACCGGGATCCTTACGCCGGTCCTTGCGCTTTGCAGCATGTGCTACCGCCCAACTCCCAAGAACAGAAACTTTACAAGGGAATAAAACCCAATCTTGTTGAAGGCTTAAGCTGTGCGAGGTACAGGCGCGAAGGGGAACGGAGGCCAAGGTAGGGAGAGCAGGTAGGGAGAGCAAGATAGGGCTCGCTACACCCACTGCGGACTTGGCATTTGTCTGCTCATTTAGACGTCAAGGACAACAGCATTTGGCTGTGAGAGGAACTGGCTTAAGGTAACAGGCGAGGTAGCAGGTCTTACAGATTGGGATCAGATTTGGGAACTGGAGTCTGGGCTCTCTCTGCAAGCCCATGGAGGCCATGGAAGATGAAGCTTGAGAGGTGGAGAAAGACCTCCTCGACTGGGGGTGAGTGCAGCCCTGGAGCTGGCATTTCTGTGAGAAAGGCTGGACTTCACTGTTCACCCTCACTCCATAACTTGTAAAGGAGGACTACTTAGGCTAAGTACTGCCTGGAGAGTAGGTACTGAGTTCTAAAAGCATCTGCTTAGAGATCAATGTATGGTACTTAGATGACCAAGTGAATTTTTTTTTCTTTTGTTGTTTTGAAGGTTTTTTTTTTTTTTTAAAAGATTTTATTTATTAATGAGAAAGAAAACTTTTACTGATTATGAAATTAAATATTTTGGCCCAGGAGGTGGTAGAATGGATAAAGCTTTGGACCCTCAGGCCTGAGGTCCTGAGTTCAAACTCTGACATCAGTGTGTCAGAGTGATGCTGTGAAGAACCAGTCACTTGTTTCGGTGCCTGAGGTCTACTGCTTGAAAACCTTAAGTGCAGGGTAGGAGAAGTTTTTGTTTTGGACATGCCACAGCAGGTACTGGAAGTTGTCCATGGAGCAAGTCTTTGTCCATCAAGACCAGCAGCTCTCACAAACATGCTGAGCATGTGGGTGAACTTGCTCCTTTGAGGTTCGATTTTCAGGGCAGGAAAACTGGGAGGCCCAGCCGGCTGCTCCCTAAAACTTATTTACTGCACAAGATGGAGTCTCACGTAAGAGAAAGGGAGACCGAGCAGTCGGAGCATGTAAACCTGGTACTTGTGGAGCCCCAGGCCTGCAAGTCCCATGCTCTAACAGCTGAGCTATTTCCCTAACCACAGCCATGTTCTTGTTTTTGAGACAGTCATCATATGTTGCCAGCAAACATTCGGTTTTTACATTCTGGTACAGGGGAGCCAAACCCAGGGCCTGATAAAAGCCAAACACTCACTCCAACACTAAGCTACAGGCCAGGTGAGTCTGGTCCCCTCCCCCCTGGGTACTCCTCCTCATTCTCCTTCGCTGACTCATGCTCATCTTCCAGCATTTTCTTTTAGAGTGCCACAACTCTCATCCTTGGTCTTATTTCTCTTTCACTCACCCTCACTCCTTAGGGAGTCTTAGAAAAGCACAGGGAGGCTTTAAATGTCTGCCCCACTGTTATCTCCAGAACTGACCTCTTATCTGCTTACTTGGCACTTCTGCTACACTGTGGACTTAGCCTGGATTTACTCAAGTAACAGTTTTTAACCTTGGCTGACAGGCCTAAAGTACTTGAGAAGCACCATTTTTCAAAATGCTTTACTCCGACGCCCAACAGCCAGCCCGCTATGCTCCAGGACAGGCCCCTGCGCCATTCTTTCCCAGCCTCAGTTCTGCCTTCTGAATCTTTGTTGGGCTTTGTTTTGTCTTTCTTGCTTTGTGTGTTGACGCGCCCCCACTTTACAGCTTCACAGCCGTCTGACTTAGTAGGAAAACGTTTCCTTAGCTGTTGTTTGTCTGAAGAGCTCTTCATCCCTTCTTCAAACGTTGACAGTCTAACAGATAGAGTACTCTCGGGCGGAGCCTTCTCATTCAAAGTCTTGAATGCACCCTGTTAGTCCTTAGGCTCTAGACTTTCTAGAGAGAAATCAGCTGACAGTCTCATGAGATTTCCCTTGGAGGCAACTGCTTTTTTTCTATTAGACTGCAGAATCTTCTCTTTATCTTTGATATTTTAATTACTGTATGCTTTGAT
This sequence comes from Erinaceus europaeus, assembly GCF_950295315.1. Taxonomy (NCBI): domain Eukaryota; kingdom Metazoa; phylum Chordata; class Mammalia; order Eulipotyphla; family Erinaceidae; genus Erinaceus; species Erinaceus europaeus. The sequence continues at coordinate 645,931 of NC_080172.1, read as the reverse complement.
TAACTAGGGTCTGAATTTCTTTTTTTTAATAATTTTTTAAATTTTATTTATTTATTTATTTCCTTTTGTTGCCCTTGTGTTATTGTTGTAGTTACTGTTGTTGTTGATGTCGTCATTGTTGGATACGACAGAGAGAAATGGAGAGAGGAGGGGAAGACAGAGAGGGGGAGAGAAAGACAGACACCTGCAGACCTCCTTCACCTCCTTCACCTCCCCTGCAGGTGGGGAGCCGGGGGCTCGAACCGCGATCCTTAATCTGGGCCCTTGTGCTTTGCGCCATGTGCCCTTAACCCGCTGCGCTACCACCCAGCTCCCCTGAATTTATTTTTCTTGGAACTCTTTGAGCTTATTAGGTCTGTAGTTGTATCTCTTTCTTTAATGTGGGACATTTCTGAGCTCGTAGTTCTTCAAATACGAATTCTGTGTCTTCCTCTCTCTGTCCGTCTTCATGTGCCCGCACAGTATGAAAGCTGTCCCTTGGTGCTGAGGTTTGAGGTTCCGCCCTTACAGCATCAGAAGGCAGAGCCGAGCAGTGTTTTAGTGGAAGTGGAACTAGGAAAGCGGTGATGTGAATGCTTTTCTTTCAGTGCTGTCTCATGCAGACCTTTGGTGTCTCATTGATTTGCTTTACTTATGTCATCTTTTTACTTTATTTTCTGCTCTCCATTTCAGTCTTTGGTGTCTGTTTCCTATAGATGTTCCACTGTGCTGTGTGTTACCTTTTTTAAAATTTCGTTATTAGGAGATTAATGTTTTACAGTCGACAGCAAGTATAATAGTTTGTAATGCGTAACATACAACCTGTGTGTGTCACTGCTCATCACTACTCCATTCCTCCCAACACCATTATGAGTCTCTTTTTCCCCCAGGGCTATTGCTGGGGCTCTGTGCCTGCACTACCAACCCACTGCTCCTGGTGGCCATTTTTTTTCCATTTTATTGGATACGATAGAGAGAAATTGGGAGAGGAGGGGGATATAGAGAGGGGGAGAGAAAGACAGACACCTGCAGACCTGCTTCCCTGCTTGTGAAGTGACCTTTTTGTAGGTGGGGAGCCGGGGCTCGAACCAGGATCCTTGTGTAGGCCCTTGCGCTTTGTACTGTGTGCACCACGGCCTCCCCTCCCAGTGAGTCTTTGTATACCCTCCTCATTTCTCCGAGTTTGCTGTGGTCTTCCGCCATCAATTTTCAGCTAAGATCTGGCGTGTTCAAGGTCCTCCACAGATTCCCGCAGGCCCCGAGGGCCGACTTGATGTCTTCACAGCAGGTTTATAGAGCTCCACTGGGCCTGGCGCCTTCTTCAAAGCGAGCTCTTGATTCATTGCTGTAAGTGCTCCCGTTGTGCTTGACTCTGAGGCGTAGGCCCAGCGTCTGGGCGAGTCTTGCAGTGGCCAAGGACCCACAGTCACAAGTGTCTGGCTAAAGCCTGATCACCGAGGTCCCCACAGAGCAGAATTTGAATGTAGAAGTATAATTTTATTTTTGCCTCCAGGGCTATATTGCTGGGGCTCAGTGACAGCACTAGGAATCCACTGCTCCTGGAGGCCTTTTTTTTTAAAAAATTATTTATTGTATAGAACAGAGAGAAATTGAGAGAGGAAGGGGCGGTAGAGAGGGAGAGGGAGAGACACCTGCAGCCCTGCTTCACCACTTGTGGGGCTTCCCCCTGCAGGTGGGGGGCCGGGACTCAAACTGGGCTCCTTGCTCAGGTCCTTGCACTTGGTACTATGTACGCTTAACCCGCTGTGCTACTGCCCGGCCCCCTGGAAGTAGACATTCTCACCTCCTCAAAATACTTCACCCCAGCACAGTGCCAAACCCCCTCCATCAAGATCTGCCGGACCCTCTCCCTCCTCCAGTTCTTCCCTCAGCCCACCTGCCAATCCCAAGCGGCTGAGCAGCTTCCCGGAGGACTGTGGCAGTCAGTCTCTGCTGGGGGTGGGGGTCCTTGTTTCCCTGTGGCCCTGCCCCCAGGTCCTATTGCTCTGGGTAATCGATCACTGCTTTCAAATGCTTGGAGTCACCATGTGGCTTATAGCTGTGGCCTCTCTTTATTTCTTCCTCCCCGACTATTGTCAAGTCATGGACACACACAGACACACACACGTATTGGGGGGAGACAGCATCATGGTGATGCAAAGAGACAGACTCTCATGCCCGAGGCTCCAAAGTCTCAGGTTCAATTCCCCACACCACCATAAGCCAGAGCTGAGCAGTGGTCTGGTAAAAACAAAAACAAAACAAAAAGCCGTGGCCACACAGTTTGTAGAGGCAGGGTGTAAGAGAGGCAGAGGCGCGCAGCAGTGGATGCGGCTGAGTCTTGGCATCTTGGAGGAGACAGAGGCTGGAATGCAGAGTGGTGACTGCGGGCAGGTGACTGGCAGTCTTGTGGGGTGAGAGACAGCTGATGGGACCAGGTCCCACGGAGGGCCAGGACTGTGGTGGTGAGAGCCTGGCTGGCTGGGGAGTGTGCAGCGAGCGGGAGCGGGTCTTCACCGTTGATGTGAGCATTTCTGTCCTTTCCACCTGAGCTCCTGAATTCCCTCTGCATTCTGATTTTTTTTTTTTTTTGCCTCTAGCGTTATCGCTGGGACTCGGCACAAATCCACCGCTCCTGGAGGCCATTTTCCCCTTTTGTTGCCCTTGTTGCTTATTGTTGATGTTATTATTGTTGTTGTTGTTGCTGTCATTGTTGTTGGATAGGACAAAGAGAAATCAATAGAGGAAAGACAGACACCTGCAGACCTGCTTCACCGCCTGTGAAGTGACCCCCCTGCAGGTGGGGAGCCAGGGGCTCGAACTGGGATCCTTCCGCCGGTCCTTGTGCTTTGCACCACGTGCGCTTAACTCACCGTGCTACCGCCCAGCCCCCTGGATTCTGAATTCTTCTTTCTTTTGCTGTTGGTTTATCTGAACTCCAGACTCACTTCTGTGTGCGTGATAGTTTCTGCTGCGATGGGGGCAGTAGGAGGAGGCGCCTCCTGCTAGTCTTGGGGCATTGCAGCGGGCAGTGGCTGCCCTTCCTCCTCCTCAGGCTTGGCCGCCTCCCTGTCACCTGCCCCAGCGGTCACGGGACCTTCCTGCATGCAGTTTCGCTGCTGTGATGTTCCAAGTCTATCCCGAGGGCTCTATTCTCCTGGCGCTATCACCTTCAGATACCACTTTCTCTCTGTTTTAGTTTTTACTTCTCTTAAAGACAGAGACCAGACACCAGCCTGCTCTGTGGTGTGTGGTGTGTGGTCAGACCACAGCTCCTCAGAGGCAAGTCTTATATTCTCCTCCAGGTGCCACCTCCCTGGCCACAAGTGAGAGAAAAAAAGAAAAGAGAAGGAAGGCCTACTCATTTCTTTAGTGAAAGAGAATGAGAGGGTCATCAGAGGCTTACTCAGGCATATGTGATGCCAGGGATCAAACTCTGGGCTCTAGCTCTGAGTTACCTCCCCAGCTTCTCAGTGAGAATTCATTCTGCTAGTTTGTTGCTGATTCTAAACCCTTGTTTTGTATTCCAATAATAGCTATGTGACAAACAAGATCCTAATGGATTCTGAACAAGGAACCCCACCTGTCCGCTGGTCTCTAAGTATCTGGAGTATTTCTAGCAAGTGCCCAACTCTTCAAAGCCAGTGTCTGCTGGCAGACAAGAGCTACAAAAATCCTTAACTGGAACAGTTTATAAGTGGCCAAGAGAAACATTTCAGATCTGTAGGTCTGTAAGTGCTCCTGTGTATTAGTAAGGTAGGATTTTAGTTTTTCTTTTCTTGTTTTTTAAAAAGGATATATCCCTAATGCTTTCCTTTTTGTCAACATGTCTGAAGATAATCACCATAACAAGTTAGCAATGGAATTATATCATAAGAACTTTTTTTTTTACAATGACTACATGATTTGTGTATTAAAATCTGGGTGATCTAACTATTAATAGATAATTTATGTGAAAGTTACAAATCATTCACTTGCATGTTGGCTTTTTGCCCACATGCTCGAGGCGCCCTGGGGACAGTCGTAGCTGCACAGCCTGTGTCTACACAGAGTGAGTTTCTCAGCGTAATTTATGTAGATGGAGTGTGCGGAATGTTAGTGTTTGTTCTACATCTCACTGTCTCACCTCTGCATGAACTTCCCAAGCCCAGATCTGCTCCAAATACCCTTACTCCCCTTCTCCACACTTCCCTCCAGTGTGTTTGCTTTGGCAACTTTCACGTTCTTACAAACAATTCTCCCAACGAAATCAATCACTCTTGCACCCAGAGAGGAATACGGAGTCCTCAGCGTGATGACAAAGTGAAACATGTTGGAGACAAACCATGTGTCCCTGCGTGTCCGGAACCGGGCGGTTTGCTCCAGGAACATGTTCTAATGTGTTTGGCTTCTGTTACCCCTTGCGACTGTAACTTTCATAGTCTCTGGGAATTTATGATTCCAGAAGCAACCGCTTGGGCTCATCTAGTGGGACACTTGGACTGTGAAGCCTGGGGAATCACCAGCCAGTCTGTTCTTCTCAGGAACGTTCTGGTCCAGGTAAGGGCACCTGGCGTCTGAAGAGGCCTGGGGGACTGCCCTTATTCCCCATTCACAGTCCCAGACAAACAGCTTCTCTAAAGCACAGGGACTCATTGTGATTCGAAAGCTATTCAGCTCCTCACTCACATTATTTGGGAAGCAGTTCTTTCTCAAAACAACAACAACAACTACGCAAAATACCTTTCCCGTGATGCTTTCCTCAGGGGGACCGTGGACACTCCTAGATTTGTCCCTCAGCTCCCCACTTGGAGGCTCAGCACAGCACCCAGCCCCAGGTACTAACTAATCCAGGTCCCCAGCCTTGCTGTGTTTTTCTCCGTTGATGTCTATCTGCTTCTTCACCCCAAGGACCTGGTTCACAGCGGGTTCTGCAGACCCACCGAATTTTTGCACACAACATGTTTCTAGACTTTCTCTCTCCCCTCCCCCCCCTTAGTGAGCCCTGGGGTCACTTCCGGCCCCATTTCCCTGGGAAATGCAGTTCCGTGTTAGTCCTTTCTCTCTTCTCATCAGTCTTAGAGTTTCTGAAAAATGGGGTACGTAAACTTTCCCACCCGCCTGGTGTTAATATATGTAAAAATTAAAGCCATCGCTCACTCCCGGCGGCAGAGGGGTGACACTGGCAGGGGAGGTGTACCAGAGTCATTCGTCATCAGTCTCGGAGAGGGACCGACTTTAGTTTCAGAAGGGGAGGGGAGGGGCAGGGCTGAATTTACTGTGGAGACTGGAAATACTATTCCACCCAATAGGAAAGGTGTCACCACTCACAGTTTTTAGGCTTTCTTTGATGTCAGGGCACTGAAGTGAGAGTTCTGCATTGCCACCCTTCAAGACATGTGGGGGAGGGCGGCTAGGCACTGAGGAGGGGCAGAGATGGTCCTGGAGCAGCCCTGGGGGAGCACGTCCCTACGGCTTGTGAGCCCAGCGAGTGAGCTATACAGTGTCTCTGAGCCTCAGTTTCCTCATCTTCAAAGGGGCACTGGTGCTGTCTGCCTCCGGGGCTTATGTGAATGTGTACGTGTCACCTTGGGTGTCTGTCACCTTTCAGGAGGCAGTCCCACCAGTCACCTTAGAAATCGCTGTCAACTGGTGAAGCATCTTTTGGGTCAGTGGCTGACTAAAGGAGCTTTGGGGTCTTTTTATTCTGAAGGATTTAAAGTCATCAGCTGTAATTTTTTTCTTCCTTTTGGCTGTCTGGAACTCTTCTTTTCCTTACTCCCTTTATCTCTGTCAACCAGTTTCTAAATAAACGGGATCTTTCCCTTCACGGCTCAAATTCAGGGCAATAGATCTCTGATCAAAAGAGGCCGTGAGCTCCTTTCACCCTTCAGAGAAACGTTGATGGTTTAATTGCAGTTGGGGGTATGGGGCCACCATGAGACAGGTGGCCGCTTCCAGGGACCCTCTGGTCTGGACACTCAGTGGCCATGGTACACCAGCAAGTGGAGAGAGAGAGAGAGATAGCTGAAAGGAAGGGAGACTGCTTCTTCCCAAGTGGGTGCACATCCCAACACTCTGCTGGAAGGGATAGTGGGCTTGCCGTGGCTCAGTCTGCTTTGTGTCCATGGCACGGAGGAGCTTTTGCAAAGGGCCAGATTTGCAATAGGAATAGATGTCACTCCTTGCAGATCTCTGGAACACTCCTCTCTCTCTCTCTCTCCCTCCTTTCCTCTCCCTCTCTCCAGTCCTGCCTCATCTTGCACTGGGGGAGCCTTGTTTTTCACAACGGGTAAATGTACTTTTTTCCTCCTCTGAGCCAGTCTCATATATGTTGCTGTTTCTTTTTGAGGAGTCGTAGTCTCACACATGAGTGATTTCACCATCCCTGGCGATTTTTCATGGGGGGGTCACATTAGTGCCGCCTCACCCACTCCCACTGCATGACCCTCGCCGGTGCTGCCGGGGCCCAGACTGACCCAGTGAGCGGTCTCTGCAGTAAGTCTCTGCTCAGGAGGGTCTCCTGTTTCCCAGGAGAGTGTTAGCAAGGAGAAGTTCGCGACACAGCAGTGCGGTTTCTTAATGACGGGACTGCAGGATTTGGGGATTTTAAACCAGCTCCCACTCATGCCTTGTAGAGATTGCATTTACATTTTTGTAAAGGATGACTTTATGCCCAAGTTTCTCTGCTACGAGAGCTCATTTGCCCATTTTCAAATATGACTAAAAAATGACACGCTGGTTCAGGGCGTCTTCTAGAGAGTGACCCCCTCTGAATGAACTTTGAATAAAGTTTAATTACCCAGGAACTTCATTCCCCGGTGGGAGAGGAAGAAGCCAAAGAAGGAAGGGGGTGCGAGAAGGTAGTGGGTCTTGTGTGGCAAGGGTGCAGACCTGCAGTTAGAGTTGCCGGGAGCCTTGTTTTGGGTCTCCTTTCTCCAAGATGGGGCGCTCCCCGCTGACCCCTTTGCTTTCTTGGCCAGGAGAGCGTGTGTCCCTCGGTTAAGTAGTCCAGCTGGCTGCACCAGGCTTCTGCGCCTTTGGGGGCCCTTGGGGACCTCGTGGGTGCGTTCCCCGAGTCACCTGCGGAACATGGGTTTGGGAAGGCTGCTTTCCTGGCAGGACAGCCTAGCGAGTGGTCCTGGCGGCAGATTCAAGTCCCAACCGCAGCCCAGCACGGCAGCCCTCACTGTGGGCTCTGGAGGTCTCCAGCCAAACTGAGCTCTTGTAAAAATAAATACTCATCAGCAAATATTTGGATTACTTAAAAATGTTCTCAGTGACTCTACCCCCACCGTGGGGCGAGCGTGGAAAGGAGCCTACCCCCCCATCCTCCTCACTCCCAGGGTGGGGGCGCCCCTCTGCAGGCCCCTGGCTGCCCCTCCCGCCTGAGCCTCTGCGCACCCTCTCCATCCTCCGGAAGCCCCTCTCTCCATCCTGGGCTCCCCTTCCTGCCCCATCCCAGGCTCCCCCCACCCACCTCTGCGCTCAGCCTCTCCATCCTGGGCTCCCCTCCCCGGGGGTGCCCCCTCCCCACCTCTCCACCCCGGGCTCCCCCCACCCCTCCTCTCCATCCCGGGCTCCTCCTCCCCTGGGATGCCCCCTCCTCTCCTCTCCACCCCGGGCTCCCCCCACCCCTCCTCTCCATCCCGAGCTCCTCCTCCCCTGGGATGCCCCCTCCTCTCCTTTCCACCCCGGGCTCCCCCCACCCGGGATCCCTCTCCCCGCGGCCCTGCGCCCCTGGCCTCTCCACCCGGAGGCCTGCAGGGGCGGCCTCGCCTCGCTTCTCCCCTGGCCTGAGCCGCCTCGCCGCGCTCACTCGCCTCAAGCTCTTTATTCAGTCCGGGAGCCGCGCCTCCTGCACCCCGGTGGTCCGGCTCCTCCAGGCGGCGCGCACATGCTAAACAGATTAACGTGCCTGCGCTGACCCGCGCCTCGCAGCCCGGGCTCGGGTTTCCGCGCCCCATGTGGAAATTAGCCTGGCTGTCCGTGGTCAGCGGCGCCCAAACAAACCCGGCTACTCTGGGCCCCCGCGCCCTCCTGGCCAAATGCTTTTTGCAAAAGAAAAGGGGGGTGGGTTCCTCCTCTTTGGCCCCAGGTAGGGCCCACGTCGGAGGGCTCTTTATAGGCGGGGCTCCTGGCACTGGGGGAGGTGCGCAGGGAACCCAGACCCAGCGGAGGCTCTGGGCGGAGGCTCTGGGTCGGCCAGAGGCTCAGCACCGCCCGGCTCAGCTGGGGTAAAGCTCACTCCCTACTTCTAACCCGACACCAGGCCCAGTGCACAGCCTGGCTCAGCTGGGGTAAAGCTCACTCCCTACTTCCAGGCCCAGTCCACCGCCCGGCTCAGCTGGGATAAAGCTCACTCCCTACTTCTAACCCGACACCAGGCCCAGTGCACAGCCCGGCTCAGCTGGGGTAAAGCTCACTCCCTACTTCTAACCCGACACCAGGCCCAGTCCACAGCCCGGCTCAGCACCGCCCAGCTCAGCTGGGGTAAAGCTCACTCCCTACTCCCAGGCCCAGTCCACAGCCCGGCTCAGCTGGGGTAAAGCTCACTCCCTACTCCCAGGCCCAGTCCACAGCCCGGCTCAGCACCGCCCTGCTCAGCTGAGGTAAAGCTCACTCCCTACTCCCAGGCCCAGTCCACAGCCCGGCTCAGCTGGGGTAAAGCTCACTCCCTACTCCCAGGCCCAGTCCACAGCCCGGCTCAGCTGGGGTAAAGCTCACTCCCTACTTCTAACCCGACACCAGGCCCAGTGCACAGAACGCTTCTATCATTTTCCTGCCTCATCTGATTTTAGATGGAGACCGCAGTGGGCCGAAGGAGAGAGAATATAGCCCTGAAACTTCCTTCAGTGCAGTGGGGGGCAGGCTGGAACCTGGGCCTTGCTTCTGACAAAGCAGCTCTTTGATCAGCCCTCCATTGTCTAAGCTTTCTTCCTACCTAGAGGAACTGGAAACAGCAAAGACAGAAGAGCTGCCAGGGCTCCACCTGAGGCGAGAACCACACTGGCAGCCTCTGTCCCAGAAGGGCCCCTTGCTCCTTCAGTTCAGAGAGGGCTACAGGGTGCTTGTGGGTCTCAGGCTCAGTCATTCAGTTCAGGGGGCTACAGGGTGCTTGTGGGTCTCAGGCTCAGTCATTCAGTTCAGGGGGCTACAGGGTGCTTGTGGGTCTCAGGCTCAGTCATTCAACTTTTTTTTCCCTCCAGGGTTCTCTTTGGGGCTTGGTGTCAGCATTACAGACCCAATGCCCCTGGAGGCCCTTTCTTTCTTTTCTTTCCTTCCTTCCTTCCTTCCTTCCTTCCTTCCTTCTCCATTTTATTGGATAGGACAGAGAGAAATTGCGAGAGGAGAGAGATAGAGAGGGAGAGAGAAGGAGAGACACCTGTAGCCCTGCTTCACTGCTCATGAAGCTTCCTTGCTGCAGGTGGGGAGCAGGGCCTGAACGCGGGTCCTTGCGCTTAGTACCATGTGTGCTTAACCGGGTGTGCCACTGCCGGCCCCGCTGTTAAACTTTTAAAACGTTTGCCTCCTTTTCTACTCTCCACTTGATAAGTGCTTGCAGCTGGAGACTGGAGACTGTGGTGGGTATGGCTGCTTGGTGACTGGAGTGGCCCCTAATGTCCCTTCTCACCTTGCAGGTTACGACACAGATCCGCTGTTTGCAAAGCACAGGGGTGATTTTCTGAGCCTGCTGCTGCCTGAGGCTGGGCCATTGCCTGGCTCTGCTGCTGCCTGAGGCTGGGCCATTGCTCAGCCCTGCTGCTGCCTGAGGCTGGGCCATTGCCTGGCTCTGCTGCTGCCTGAGGCTGGGTCATTGCCTGGCTCTGCTGCTGCCTGAGGCTGGGCCATTGCCTGGCTCTGCTGCTGCCTGAGGCTGAGCCATTGCCTGGCCTGCTGCTGCCTGAGGCTGGGCCATTGCCTGGCTCTGCTGCTGCCTGAGGCTGGGCCATTGCTCGGCCCTGCTGCTGCCTGAGGCTGGGCCATTGCCTGGCTCTGCTGCTGCCTGAGGCTGGGCCATTACCTGACTCTGCTGCTGCCTGAGGCTGGGCCATTGCCTGGCTCTGCTGCTGCCTGAGGCTGGGCCATTGCCTGGCTCTGCTGCTGCCTGAGGCTGAGCCATTGCCTGGCTCTGCTGCTGCCTGAGGCTGAGCCATTGCCTGGCTCTGCTGCTGCCTGAGGCTGGGCCATTGCTCAGCCCTGCTGCTGCCTGAGGCTGGGCCATTGCTCGGCCCTGCTGCTGCCTGAGGCTGGGTCATTGCCTGGCTCTGCTGCTGCCTGAGGCTGAGCCATTGCCTGGCTCTGCTGCTGCCTGAGGCTGGGCCATTGCCTGACCCTGCTGCTGCCTGAGGCTGGGCCATTGCTCAGCCCTGCTGCTGCCTGAGGCTGGGCCATTGCCTGGCTCTGCTGCTGCCTGAGGCTGGGCCATTGCCTGGCCCTGCTGCTGCCTGAGGCTGGGCCATTGCCTGGCTCTGCTGCTGCCTGAGTCTGGGCCATTGCTCGGCCCTGCTGCTGCCTGAGGCTGGGCCATTGCTCAGCCCTGCTGCTGCCTGAGGCTGGGCCATTGCCTGGCTCTGCTGCTACCTGAGGCTGGGTCATTGCCTGGCTCTGCTGCTGCCTGAGGCTGGGCCATTGCTCAGCCCTGCTGCTGCCTGCGGCTGGGTCATTGCCTGGCTCTGCTGCTGCCTGAGGCTGCAGCGGTCATTGCCTGACTCTGCTGCTGCCTGAGGCTGGGCCATTGCTCAGCCCTGCTGCTGCCTGAGTCTGGGCCATTGCTCAGCCCTGCTGCTGCCTGAGGCTGGGTCATTGCCTGGCTCTGCTGCTGCCTGAGGCTGGGCCATTGCTCAGCCCTGCTGCTGCCTGAGGCTGGGCCATTGCTCAGCCCTGCTGCTGCCTGAGGCTGGGCCATTGCCTGGCTCTGCTGCTGCCTGAGGCTGAGCCATTGCCTGGCTCTGCTGCTGCCTGAGGCTGGGCCATTGCCTGACCCTGCTGCTGCCTGAGGCTGGGCCATTGCCTGGCTCTGCTGCTGCCTGAGGCTGGGCCATTGCCTGGCTCTGCTGCTGCCTGAGACTGGGCCATTGCTCAGCCCTGCTGCTGCCTGAGGCTGGGCCATTGCCTGGCTCTGCTGCTACCTGAGGCTGGGTCATTGCCTGGCTCTGCTGCTGCCTGAGGCTGGGCCATTGCCTGACCCTGCTGCTGCCTGAGGCTGGGCCTTTGCTCAGCCCTGCTGCTGCCTGAGGCTGGGCCATTGCCTGGCTCTGCTGCTGCCTGAGGCTGGGTCATTGCCTGGCTCTGCTGCTGCCTGATGCTGAGCCATTGCCTGGCTCTGCTGCTGCCTGAGGCTGGGCCATTGCTCGGCCCTGCTGCTGCCTGAGGCTGGGCCATTGCCTGGCTCTGCTGCTGCCTGAGGCTGGGCCTTTGCTCAGCCCTGCTGCTGCCTGAGGCTGGGCCATTGCCTGGCTCTGCTGCTGCCTGAGGCTGGGCCATTGCTCGGCCCTGCTGCTGCCTGAGGCTGGGCCATTGCTCAGCCCTGCTGCTGCCTGAGGCTGGGCCATTGCCTGGCTCTGCTGCTGCCTGAGGCTGGGTCATTGCCTGGCTCTGCTGCTGCCTGAGGCTGAGCCATTGCCTGGCCTGCTGCTGCCTGAGGCTGGGCCATTGCCTGACTCTGCTGCTGCCTGAGGCTGGGCCATTGCTCAGCCCTGCTGCTGCCTGAGGCTGAGCCATTGCCTGGCCTGCTGCTGCCTGAGGCTGGGCCATTGCCTGGCTCTGCTGCTGCCTGAGGCTGAGCCATTGCCTGGCTCTGCTGCTGCCTGAGGCTGGGCCATTGCTCGGCTCTGCTGCTGCCTGAGGCTGGGCCATTGCCTGGCTCTGCTGCTGCCTGAGGCTGGGCCATTGCTCGGCCCTACTGCTGCCTGAGGCTGGGCCATTGTTCGGCCCTGCTGCTGCCTGAGGCTGGGTCATTGCCTGGCTCTGCTGCTGCCTGAGGCTGGGCCATTGCCTGGCTCTGCTGCTGCCTTAGGCTGGGCCATTGCCTGGCTCTGCTGCTGCCTGAGGCTGGGCCATTGCTCGGCCCTACTGCTGCCTGAGGCTGGGCCATTGCCTGGCTCTGCTGCTGCCTGAGGCTGGGTCATTGCCTGGCTCTGCTGCTGCCTGAGGCTGGGTCATTGCCTGGCTCTGCTGCTGCCTGAGGCTGAGCCATTGCCTGGCTCTGCTGCTGCCTTAGGCTGGGCCATTGCCTGGCTCTGCTGCTGCCTGAGGCTGGGCCATTGCCTGGCTCTGCTGCTGCCAGAGGCTGGGCCATTGCTCAGCCCTGCTCCTGCCTGAGGCTGGGCCATTGCCTGGCTCTGCTGCTGCCTGAGGCTGGGTCATTGCTCAGACCTGCTGCTGCCTGAGGCTGAGCCATTGCCTGGCTCTGCTGCTGCCTGAGGCTGGGTCATTGCCTGGCTCTGCTGCTGCCTGAGGCTGGGCCATTGCTCAGCCCTGCTGCTGCCTGAGGCTGGGCCATTGCTCAGCCCTGCTGCTGCCTGAGGCTGGGCCATTGCCTGGCTCTGCTGCTGCCTGAGGCTGGGCCATTGCCTGACCCTGCTGCTGCCTGAGGCTGGGCCATTGCCTGGCTCTGCTGCTGCCTGAGGGTGGGCCATTGCCTGGCTCTGCTGCTGCCTGAGGCTGGGCCATTGCCTGGCTCTGCTGCTGCCTGAGGCTGGGCCATTGCTCAGCCCTGCTGCTGCCTGAGGCTGGGCCATTGCTCGGCCCTGCTGCTGCCTGAGGCTGGGCCATTGCTCAGCCCTGCTGCTGCCTGAGTCTGGGCCATTGCTCGGCCCTGCTGCTGCCTGAGGCTGGGCCATTGCCTGGCTCTGCTGCTGCCTGAGGCTGGGCCATTGCTCGGCCCTGGCCGGCACTTTGCTACACTGGTTTGCTCTGCGAGTGGGTACTGCTCCCCAAGGCCTGTGGCAGCCATCCAGTCACTCAGATTTCTCTCCAGTCAGCCCTCATTGCAGTGCCTCTTGCCACCTTGACTTAGACCCCACGCAAGGATGGCACGCAGCCTTGCGGCAGGAGAGCTGGTCCTGTGGCCTGCACGTGTCCGGCCCCACAGCTGCCCTGCCTGCAGTGGCCCACCGAGTGACCTGCTGAGTCTGCTGATTCACTCTGCCCTTTCAAGGAGTGTGTTTCTTGGGCACATTCCTGAGGTCAAGAAGCTTTCAGAGCTGCAGGCTTCCAGAAGAACAGCCAGGAACCAACTGGCAGCACGTTTTAGGAATGTCATTCTCCACGGAGGAGGAGAACTGGAATTGGTGCCCACAGTGCTCCCACAGCTAAGAAGCGCATTGGGACAGAGCTATGAATATGTGTGCTGAGGAAAAGAGAACTCGTGCTTCTACCATGCCCCAGTACACGAGAAGCCCACTATGGCGAGAGGGCCGCTGAGCCTGGTGATACGGCAAAGAGAGAAGCAGGCTGGAGGGCCAAGGCAACACGCACAGAGCCCAAGTCAGTCCGAGCTGGAGCCCTTTCTTCCTCTGGTTATGGAGAACTCGTCAAAATTCCACCTAGCTCTGCAGTTTAATCAGAGGCTGTGACAGCCTGCGTCTGGATTTCTGGGCTGACGTCGGGATCTCTGCTAATTCTGTTTCTTTCCTCATCAGCACCAATACTCGATAGCGTCCATATGGAGCCTGTGTGTGTGTGATGGGGAAGACACTCATATCACCGCAGCTTTTGTCTTTTCTCCTGAAGGACTGACACAGCAGTGAACACACACACACACACACACACACACACACACACACACACACACGGCCTCATCCACGCTGTGTGGCTCCAGCCCTATGGACGTCGTCATCCCAGGACTAAGCAAACAAACAGCAGAGCTGAGTCCACCAGCAGGCACAGAGGACTGCACAGTTCTCTCTGCAGAGATGCAACTGGTCTGTTTATTGAGTCCGGGAGGAGCTTCAGCAGAGGCTGCTATGAATAGTCATTCAGTTCTGTCAGGCTGGGAGGAGCTGGGCGACTGCTCCCTATGCCCCCACCCCGTCTTTGCCTCAGTCAATGTGAGCTTTCAGGGCTCTGTTTTCCTTGATGACTGCATCGTCAGCACCACTTTTTATAACCCTGAGCTTAAAGAAGTTTTTTTTTTTTTTCCTTTTGCTACAAAGTGAACACACTAAGCCCAATGGCATGGATGAAGGGGACACGCTCCTACCAGCCCCAGGCCTCCCCTGCGAATGTGATCTGGGTTCAGCCTGTCACCAACTCCTTTGCCACAGCCCCTTCCACGAGCACCTCGATTCATAGCAGGGAATGTTCCACTCTGGCAAAAGAACAGACGCGGCAGTCTGAGCCACAGCAAACACGCTCTCTGATCCTGACCAATTCATGGAGGCTTGTCATTGTTATTATTATTATTGAAAGAGTCGGTTATGATGGTAACATGAACAGAGCACACAATTTTCTTTTTCCAAGTTATGAAAGGAAGACTTTTCATTTCCTGTCTCTATATATGTGTTGACATCTCCAGGGCTATGTGACGGCTCCTGTGACCAGAGGCCTTTGAAACTGCTCCGTGGCCTGGAGCCCAGGACAGTTGTGCTCATTTTGACAAAAATCTGGGAAAGAAATGCTGCTGGAGAGCTTAGAGATTCTAAAACTCCTGTAGATTCCTGTTTGTTTCCTCTCACCTGCAAAGCCTCAGTTTTGTTCCAGGAAGGACCCCCCTCCTTGAGCTAGATGAAATGAGTGTTCACAAAGCTGGTTGTTATTGACAGAGAGGCAGGAGCGTGAAAGAGTCCACAGCATCTGAGTACCCTCAGCACTTCCTTGAGAGCAAGCACTGTGCTGGCCCTGAAGACGCCTTTCTCACACAAGGTGGCGGGTCCCCTTTGGGGAGGCCCTCCTCTCGCCCTGCAGGGTGACTCCAAGTCAGGGTGCAAGTGGTGCTTCTCTGTCTGTCTGAAAAGCAGGGGCTAGGCACGCAGAGAATCTGCCTCCGTTTCATTCTGGAAGATGAGGCTGGCCATGAGGAGGGGACAGGAAACCCAAACAAAACAAAAGTAAAACATGAAACTGAAGAAGAGTTTAAAAAGAGGGAAGGGGGGCCAGGCGGTGGTGTCTGACCTGGCTGAGCACACACATCACAGTGCACAAGGACCCAGGTTCAAGTCCCTGGTCTCCACCTGCAGGGGAGAGCTTGATGAGTGGGGAAGCAGGGCTTCCGAGATGAAATAAAATTCCTTAGTCTTCATAAAGTGTAGTTTCCAATCAGTAAAATACTGACAAACTCTGGTTAAGTGTATTTCATCTAGGAGTGCTGAGTTGGCACACCTTGTTCAGCACACCTGCGAGTGCTGGGCTGCAGGTGTCTCTGTCTCCCTCTCGATTGACTTCTCTGACACGACCTTCCATAGATCAGAGTATCTTTTTTTTTCCAATTTTTTTTATTGGGGAATTAATGTTTTACATTCAATAGTAAGTACAATAGTTTGTACATGCGTAACATTCCCCAGTTTCCCATATAACAATACAACCCCCACTAGGTCCTCTGAATCCTTCTTGGACCTGTATTCTCCGCACCCACCCACCCCAGAGTCTTTTATTTTGGTGCAATACACTAATTCCATTTCAGGTTCTACTTGTGTTTTCTTTTCAGATCAGAGGATCTTAAGTTTTAGTGTGTAACATTCTCTGGGGTATATAATTCAGATTCCTGGCCTATACACTGGGCAGTTCTGATCTTATGCCTCTGAGGTAGAGCCTAGGAATGTGCATTCTCTCACAGTTCAACTGGGACAAGTGTCCTTAGCTCACACTTTGAGATCCGTGGAGGCAGATGGTTGAATGGGCAGATTCTTAGGAGATTCACTGGGCTATTGTGGAGTGTCTCCTCAAGCCCGTTTTTGCTCTGTCTCAGCACTTTGCAATGGAGCCACGAGGATTCCCAGCAAACATCAGGAACCGGGGAGAGGCAAGGGAGGGAGGGCTCTGCCCAGGCCCTTTGAAGGAGCAGGGCCCACTGACACTTTGACTTCACCCTCACAGCCTCCAGAGCTCTCTTGAGAGTAAGTTTCCACCATTTGAACTTACCTGGTTAGTTGTGCTTTACTATAGGAGCCCTGGAAGCAAAGTGAAGCTTGAATAACATGCTACCACTAGACAGAAGCAGACGGCACCTCGGGACAGGCATTTTGTTGGTAGTGGTGCTGTGTACGTTTGTTTGCTCATTTTGAGATGCTAACGCTCTAATGTTTGGAATTTTCAGAAATGAGGTGGTAGATTATCAGTGTATCTAACTTTGCTGACCTAACCTGACCCATAGAAACAGGTTTTTAAGGGGATTTTGAATGTTTGAGACAAATAGCCTTTTAAAAAATATAATATTAAAGAAAAAGTGTAATTGTGCTCAAGATTGTTTACTAGTGACTCAGTAGTGGTTCACAGGATTCATAATTCACTTGATTGTGAGGTTAAAGGCTATGACTGCACATAGCACCCACCACCAAGCTTCCGTGCCCTGAGTCCCAGCAGTAACCGGCACAGTCCTCACAAAGCCTTGCTGCCAGTCTGCAGCCCCTTCTTTTGCAAGTTCATGTGTTTCAGCTCTGATTTTACGTGCGAGTGAAGCCATCTGGCAGTGGCCTTTCACCTCTTTACTTTCTCACTAAGCATCATCACCTCCAGTTCCGACCATGTGGTCCTGAACAAACACAATGTCACCTTCTTTTTTTTTTTTTTGCCTCCAGGGTTATCATTGGGGCTCGGTGCCTGCACTCAAATCCACTGCTCCTGGAGACTATTTTTCCCTTTTGTTGCCCTTGTCATTGTTGTAGTTATTATTGTTGTTTTTATTGCTGTCGTTGTTGGATAGGACAGAGAAAATTAGAGAGAGGAGGGGAAGACAGGGGGAGAGAAAGACAGACACCTGCAGACCTGCTTCACCGCTTGTGAGGTGACGCCCTTGCAGGTGGGGAGCTTGGGGCTCAAACCGGTATCCTTAGGCTGGTCCTTGCCTTCAAGCTGTGCTACGGCCCAGCCCCCACAATGCCACCTTTTTCAGCTGCAGAACAGTGTTCCATGAAGCATACATTCCACAGCTTCTTTATCCGTTCATCTCAAATCAGTGTTTTCGTGCCCTTTGGATATATGCTAAGAGCGGGATAGCTGTTCTCCCACCATGTTGGGAAATTGTGAGGATGTGGTAAAGCCTGGCAGGGCTTGACCTGAGGAGTGCGTCTATCCTGTCAGTGTCTCTCTCTACTGAGAGGTTGAGCAAGGAGGGACAGGAGTAACCCCAAAGGTTTGCACCGTCTTATCAGACTCCCTGTCTCACAAAGCACCCTGCATTCCTAATACTGTGTCCATTAGATAAAAAGAAAGGGGGAAATGCTGGGAAATTGTGAGGATGTGTTTGAGCTTGGCAAGGCTTGACTTGAGGGGACATCCATCCTCTAGTCTTATCAGACTTATTATCTATATAATCATTGTTTTGCCTGAAAGATCCCCACCCATTCCATTCCTTTGATCTATCTTCTTTCTACCCTCAAGACCCTCCCTGCCTGCAGGGTAATATTAATCTGTTGTTAAAATTCGGAAGCTCCAGCTGGCTGGGCTACCTTCACAGGCGGGTAACAGAGACGACCAGAGACATACGGCTGGGCAGGGAAGCTGTATTTCTTTATTCAGGAACAACGATCATAAACTAAACCAAACTAATCACCAAACAAAACTCTGCTGCCTCTTTCCCCCGCGGCGGCACCAAGCACTCTCTAACTCTGCAACTCTCGAACTCTCGAACTCTGGAACCCTCTCGGGGTTCCTTGGGGTGGGGCCAAGTGGGCCCGCGAAACTAGCAGGACTGATCCAAATTTTCTTGGCAGGGGGAGAGCTAGAACAACCCAATGTAAAGCATACAACATTAATCCTACCAGTTAAAACCCTCACAACAGTTGCTAAGGAAGTTCCTACCTTTCCAGCCCCTTTTGCCTTTCTCCGCCCCTTTCCAAACCATGTCAAGCCATTTCTGTTTCCGACTTGCCACTTCCAGGTCTGCCCTTTAAAAGCCTGGGCTCTCTCATCAGTAGAGAATTGAATCGCCTCACCACCACGAGTCTGTTCCTGAGTCACCTCTCTCATGTCGCTGAGTGAGTAGCAGCCTAAGCTGGCTCCGGTCGAGTTCTCTCCAACCCAGAGAGTACATGCCCAGGAAGAGGCACCCCCACGCTAGCCCGGCACCGCCACATTGCTGGAGGACTCTGGGAGCCGTGCTCCCGGCTGCACTGCTCGCTTTCCCACCCAGCGTGGGGTGTCCTTGCACACGGTTGCTATTTCCTGGTCTGTGGTGGCTACTTTCACTTGTGCTAGTAGTGGGGGTTGTATTGTCATGTGGAGAACTGAGAACTGTTACGCATGTACAAACTGTTGTATTTACTGTCGACTGTAGAACATTGATACCCAAGTAAAGGGAAAAGCTTGTGCAAGTGTAACACATGTGGAGAGCTTGCCCTCATTTTTGGCAGTGGCTTTGTGATTCATAAATCACATTAATGCACTTAGCTTCTCAAGACTGAATTCACTGTAAATTGTCTGGTTGGCACATTAGTGATTCTCACATCCGAGAGGCCAGTGGTCTGCTGGCACTTGACGTGCGCTGTCCTGCTCCTCAGAGAGGGCCTGCACCACACGGCGTGCTGGAACGGGGGCCAGCGACTTGGGCTGCTGCCGGCAGATCAGCTCTTTCCTTTAACAGAGCGCTCAGCTGAGACATTTTCTCTGGCCACTTTTCATTTGTGAAACATAACTTAAATCAGAGGACATGGCTGCTTCTATTGGCAAGACAGAAGATAAATCAGGGATGTAGAAATGGTAAAAGGAGGGTCAGAACAACCCCCGGACAGAGCAGGCTCTTTGGGCGAAAGTTTATTCTGTCAGCTTTCCTCTCAAGACACTTTGGTTTAAGGAAAACTTCATGCTGCTCTAGAGGAAAAGTTGGCTGTGTGTTTTCCTTTGGTGTTGAAGCCACTCTGGAAGGAATTCCTTTAGGCATAATTACGTAACATACGGTGTTTCAGACAAAGCACAAAGCAAAGGTCATTTGCATGTTTTAAACAGGAAAGCAGAAAATCCATCGTGGAGAATAATACAAAATCAGGAAAGGTTGAGGGACAGCTGTGATCAGCGAGACATGAAAAGTAAGCAAGTGAAAGTGACGTAAATCTCAAGCAAACACAAGTTTCTGCATGAGGACTGCACAGACAGAGGCAAAAGAAGAACACACACACACACACACACACACACACACACAGACAGACAGACAGACAGACAGACACACACACACACACTCACACACACCAACCAACAAAAGGCCTTGATATCGGAGAAGTTCAGGACCAGACCGGGCATACAAGTCCCCAAGACCAGCTTTCAACGTGTACTTGCAACTTGTTTTCAGTTGAACAGTCTACTCTTGCCCCTTTGGATGTTTTTCCTTTAAGGTTTTAGTTATTTCATGAGAGAGGCAGAGGTGGGGGCAGGACTTACCCCAGGGTGGCAGTGTCACAGGCCTCACCCAGGGCCTCCTGCAAGTCCTGCATTCTGTCTTCCCTCTTTTCCCCAGCTGCCTGGCACACGTAATCATTTAAAACTTTAGGAGCCTCCATTTTTAGTTTTCACTGGGTCCTGAAAATTATGTAGTCAAGTTCATCTAAAAAGTCTACTCTAAACTTTTTTTTAGACATTAAAACAAACAAACAAAAAAAACAGAAACAAACAAAGACCAAAAACAAGACTCGGAGGATAAGCAGCTAATCTGGTGGAGCTGGAAAATGAGCTGTTTTTCCCTGGCTCAGACTCCACAGCAAACCCCACTCAGAGGGCCTAGGCAAGGAGAAGGGCTTTTTCCACTCCCGTGTTGAAAAGAAGCTTCTTGATGCATCATGAAAAATGCGACAGAAACCATTCAAAGGAAACAAGCTGTCTTCTAAAATGATAGTGGCTACCACATAGATTTCCCCCTTCTTGTTCTTTCTTTCTTTCTTTCTTTCTTTCTTTCTTTCTTTCTTTCTTTCCTTCTTTCCTTCCTTCCTTCCTTCCTTCCTTCCTTCCTTCCTTCCTTCCTTCCTTCCTTCCTTCCTTGTTGGATGGTGGTGGTTAAAAGCAATTCTTTTGTCTTCATGTCAAAAGAAAGTTAAGAATCTAGTATTCCACATAACGTGTTTCATCCAGAGTCCACTGGAAGTATTAATTCTGATGGTGCAAAACACAGTATGGAGACCACCTCTGGCTGAGAGAAGGCTCCCTGGGCGAGTCGGCCGCCAGGTGGTGGAGGCCTGAGGCTGCACCGCACCCACCAAGTGTTCACCCTGCGGTGCTGGCTGTCAACTCACCAGCGCTGACCATGCGAGAAGTAACATGCACTTCCAGCAAAGCAGCGAGGACGCATCAGCAGGGCGTTTGGCTCAAGCACACACAGGGGCAGAGATGTGGCTTGAACATCTGCTGAGCCAAGCAGACCACTTGGTTCCCTGGGCTAGAAGACAGCCAGTGGGACCAGGTTTCCCTGACTTCTGAAGATTTGAAGGGCTGCTACCAAAATAAAGAAAATTAAAGGGCTGGGGAAACAGCATCACGATTAAGTAAACAACTTCCATGCCTGAGGCTCAGGGCTTCCGGGTTCAATCCGCAGTACACCACAAACCAGAACTGAACAGTGTTCTAATTAAAGAGGAGAGGGGGAGAAGAGAAGAGGGTTCAGGAGACAGCAGGATAATTATGCAAATAGACCCTCAAGCCTGAGGCTCCCAGGTCCCAGGTTCAGTCTCCCACCCCACCATAAGCCAGAGCTGAGCAGTGCTCTGGAAAAGGAGAAAGAAAAGAAAAGAAAGGAGAAGTGAGGAGAGGAGAGGAGAGGAGAGAGAGGAGAGGAGAGGAGAGGAGAGGAGAGGAGAGGAGAGGAGAGGAGAGGAGAGGAGAGAGAGGAGAGGAGAGGAGAGAGAGGAGAGGAGAGGGAGGGAGGGAGGGAGAAAGGGGCAGTGCAACGTGGTGTTCTTAGTCCCCTCTTGATTCCGACGCCCTGTTTGGCTTCCGGTCATCTCATTTATTCCTGTTTTAGCCTGTTTTTCTCACTCAAGTCTAGTGTATTGATGCTTCAAATCTTTTCAGACTCCAGCTGTAAAAATGCCTCAGTTCTCCCTTGTCTGAATGTAAATGCTCACTACTTCTGGTGGACGCAAGCTTGGGATGATGTGAATGCAGCGTTATAGCTTTGATTAGGTGCTTTTCAAATCCCCTGTGGTGTGCACGGTTTGGATTACTTACATTCTGCCAGAAGCTCTCCCCCCCCCCAGACTGACAAATCATGGTTTCTAGGGCTGGGGAGATGGCATAATGATTGTGCAAAAATATTCTCATGCCTGAGGCACCGAAGGTTCCAAGTTCAATCCCCAGCACCATCATAAACCAGAGTTGAGCAGTGCTCTAGTGGAAACAAACAAATCACAGTTTCTAAATTGCCTTAAAATTTAGAATGAAAAGGACAAAAATATTTAAGGGGCCAGGTGTGGCACACCTGGTTAAGTAAGTGCTCAAGGACCCAGGTTCAAGACCCTGGTCCCCACCTATGGGCGGTGGTGGGGAGCTTCATGAGTGGTGAAGTAGGGCTGCAGGTGTCTCTCTATCTCTCTCCCTCTCTACTTCTCCCACCACTCTCAATTTCTCTCTGTCTCTACCCACTAATAAATACATAAATATATGTTAGAAATCTAGAATGGAATGTGTTTAGCAAAACAAACAGTTATGTCTTTAGTAACAGATGTTGTCTTAGCCTATAGAAAAGACATCTTTTTCTTGGGAAAATGTCCTGTCCAGCTAAGGCTGCATGGGACGGACAGACTGCAGTGACTCTGCCTTGGCAGTGCGTCTGCTGCCACCCGCCTGTGCGTGAGCTGTCACCCCACGCGCACCGTGTGCCAGGAGGCCTGTGGCACTTTAAGACGGCGGGGACCCCTTTAGCCTCCTGGCTTGTCCAGTGCCCACAGACTGTGCCGGCTGCAGTGGGTGGGATCCTTCAAGAGGAGCAGAGTGCTGGGGGCTCAGGAGAGAGAAACTCACGGCCAAGTGGGGCATTCTGGTAAGCTCTCACAAGGGAGAGGCTCTCTGGCTGAAAAAGAAGAGGACATAGACTTCTGCTTACTGCACTGCAGATCTGGGAACACAGTTCGCCATACCGAAAGTAGCAAAAGTAGTATGGCGGGTCCCTACATATCTTTCCCTCACCCAGTTGACACATCTGACATTCGTCAACACCACAAAACCAACAAGACGCGGCCTTGGTACGTTGCCGGCAGCTCTGCTTCCCGCTCTGTGCTCATTTGGTCACGGACTCTGGGGAGAGTGCCAGCGTGCTCTGCTGGGAGTGCTAGGATGGTATGTGCCAGTCTGGAGAGCTGCCATGACTAGGGTCTCCATGCCCCCGTTTCCCACCTAACCGCCTGTTCACAGAAGCTGAGCAGAGCACGAGTGAGCAGCTCTTCTGAAGAGATGGAGGGAGGCTCTCCCAAGCACCCGTGGGAAGGTCTTCTTCTGTGGTTCTCCTCCCGGAGTGTGCACTGGGATTCTAAGTGTGGAGGGCCGGTCATGCCCTTTGCACCAGCAACGACATCATTAGTGCGTTCCACAAGAAATCAAGAAAAGGCGAGAGTTTGCCCCAGTGCTGTGTCACTCTCCTGTGGTCCTGGGGCTCAAAGCCAGGCCGTGTACAGAGTGAGACATGTGCTACAGACCGAGCTGTTTCCCAGACTCTAGTTTGAAAGGCCCTATGCAACCTTACATTCATAGCTGCAGTCGTCACAATAGTCAAAACATGGAATTGACTTAAATGCCCATCAACAGATGGCTGGATAAAGAAATTAAGGGCAATATACACCAGGGAATACCACCTGCCACTAAGGAGATGGCCGTGCATTGTTGAGGACCAAAGGGCCAGAACTGGAGGTGGCTGTGCTAAGTGAAATAATCGAGAGATGACAACTGCTTGGCTTCACTGGTCTGTGGAATATAAATAACTACACTGGACAAACGTGACAAAAACCAGTCGTGGTTATTGTAGGAACTACGGAGAGGGAGGGCTGTAGGTGGAGGGTGCCTTTTGGTGAGATGGCACGGGGACCCTGCTGGTGAGTGCAGAGTTGTGTTCACACACACACACACACACACACACGCACACACACACGCACACACACACACGTACTTCCAGAAATCTTAAACTAAGTCAATGTAAATCAATGTTAAGAATCGAAAACAGAGACAAAAAGAAGGAAGAAAAGAGAAAATAAAAAGAGAGAGAGAGAAAGGTAGGGAGGAGAGAGAGAAGGAAAGAAAGATAACACAAGAGACACAACTCTTTTGGCAAGTGGAAGCGGGAAGTTGACTTTGGGCTGCAGAGTGAGGAAAAATTGTGCAAGACCCATAGAAGTTCTCCTCGGTGAAGATTCTACTTCTGTTCTGCCCACTGTTTTCGTGGAGTCGCTTGGTATCTCGCGGCTGAGCTTAGTGAGTTCCTTGCATAACCTGGCTTCTAGTCCTCTCGGATGGATGGCGTGTCAAGATCTTCTCCCGTTCTGTATGGCGTCTTTCTGTTCTGGGGGTGGTTCCTTTGTTGCACGGCAATGTTCCCGTCGGATGTGGTCCCGTTGATTTATTTTTGTTTTCCTTGCTGTTGGGCTCAAGTCTCTTAAGACATTTCGGAAGCAGCGGCCATGAGATGTTCTCCTAGCGCTTTCTTCTGGTACTGGATAGCCTCTGGTCTCCTGCCCGCATCTCTGATCCACCAGGAGCCGACTTCAGTGCAGGGTGGGGTGTGGCGGTCCTGCTTCATCTTCTGCATGTTCTCGCCCACTTTGTCCCCCACCATCTGTTGAAGGGGTTCTCCTTCCTCTAACATTTTGGGTATCCTTGTCAGAAATTATTTTTCTGTAGGTGTGGGGGCTTATTTCTGGGCTTTCTATTCTGTTCACTGGTGTGTGTCTATTCTTGTTTTCTGCTGGGCCATTTTGACTGGAGTAGGTCCCGTAGTTTCATTTGAGGTCAGGAGGTGTCATGCTTTTTTGGCTTTATTCCTTTTTCCTCCAGATTGCTTTGTCAATCCTAGTTTGTTTTTTTTTTCTGGTTCCAGATATTTTTTTTTGTTTTTGCTTTTTAAAAAATATTTATTTATTTATTTCCTTTTTGTTGCCCTTGTTTTTTTTTTTAATTGTTGTTGTAGTTATTATTGTTGTTGTTGATGTCGTCGTTGTTGGATAGGACAGAGAGAAATGGAGAGAGGAGGGGAAGACAGAGAGGGGAGAGAAAGACAGACACCTGCAGACCTGCTTCACCGCCTGTGAATTGACTCCCCTGCAGGTGGGGAGCCGGGGGCTTGAACCCGGATCCTTGGGCTGGTCCTTGTGCTTTGCGCCACACGTGCTCAACCCGCTGTGCTACCGCCCGACTCCCCCAGATAAATTTTTATAGCTACTGTGCTATTCCCTTAAAGAAATTTGGGGGCCAGGTAGTGGCGCATCTGGCTAAGTGCTCACATCACAGGGCATAAGGACCCAGGTTCAAGCCTCTGGTCCCCACCTGCAGAGGAAAGCTTCATAGGTGATGAAGCAGGGCTGCAGGGGCATCTCTGTCTCTCTTCCTCTCTCTATTTCCCTCTCTCCTCAATTTCTCTTAGTCTCTAATACATAAATAAATAAAAATTAAAAAATAATTATTAGGAGGAGAGGGTAATTAGCTTTTCCCAGGCTTCATGGAAGAGGTGAAATGTGGTCATGCAGGATGGCATGGAGTGACAGTGGTAGAAAATGGCATATGGGGGTCTGGGCGGTGGTTGCAGTGTGAGAGGACCTGGGTTCAAGCCCCCGGTTCCCCCACCTGCAGGGGGAAAGCTTCACAAGTGGTGAAGCAGGGCTGTGGGTGTCTCTCTGTCTCTCTCCCTCTCCCCCTTCAATCTCTGGCTGTGTCTGTCTGTCTAGTAAGAATACATAATAATAAAAAGGAAATAGTGCATGCAACAGCTTGAGCAGAGGAACAGCCTTGCAGCTCTGCGGAGTGGAAGTGGTCGGCATTCCTCAGGCTTGACACAGAGTGTCAGCAGCTGTGGGAGACGCGGCAGGAGGCACGAGCTGCCCCAGGACCCATCCAGACCCTGGTCCGCCTCTGCTGTGCCTGCTTCTAGACCACAAGCTTCTGGGCTACGGCGGAGCTTCCCTTCCCACCACTGCAGCTTGATGCTGGGAGTGCAGACCCATGCGCTTCAGCCCTCACGGTATGTGGAAAGCGTAACAGTGCTCGGTCTGCGATTAGCCACAGATTCTCTGGAAACTGGTCTTTGCGCCGCTCAGGACTGAGTGGAAACATTCCGTTGTGCTTAGTGCCGGGGAGGGGTTATCTGTTGATCTTTGATCTGTGCACCCCCTGTGCACAGAGCTCTGTCAGTACACTGTGTCGCAAGGCTCCCTTACAGCTTCCAGAGTCATTAACTGCTAAAGAAAGCAGGGTTTTTCCAGCTCTGATCTCGTTATATGTACAAATTCCAAGAGCAGCCTCCCAGAAAATAAAAGTTTTTCTACAGCAGAGTGGATGTGTTCATGAAAGATATATTGTTTGCTTTCCTGCCATAGACTCAGCTCTGAGACGAGCTTACTCAATTGAAGCAGACATTTCCGGGCGCGCTGAGAAGCAGCACTGGAGCCAGGCCTCACCTCCTCTCTCTTAGATCACAGCCTTGCGTAGATGTATTCTGGGCTACTTAGTCCATGTGACTCTCAAACAAATCATTTCAGCTACTGAGCCGTGCAGCTGATAAGGCAGAATGTAACTTGATCCTACAGGCAACAGCTTGGAATTCGTTGTAATGCTTAGTCCAGAAGGTTCCCATGGTGTGTTGCCACAGTAGTTGCTTATTTATTTATTTATGGGCACAAAAATCTTAAATCTGGAAGCATTCAGCTCAAATTTTCATTCTACTAGGCTGCTCCTGGCTTTGGGTTACACAGCAACTCCATTTTTTTTTTTAATGTTATTTTTAG
Organism: Erinaceus europaeus; assembly: GCF_950295315.1. NCBI lineage: Eukaryota > Metazoa > Chordata > Mammalia > Eulipotyphla > Erinaceidae > Erinaceus > Erinaceus europaeus. The sequence continues at coordinate 619,910 of NC_080172.1, read as the reverse complement.
CACTTGAGGTCAGAATCGTGTTATTAACTGGTGTCCGTTATCATATTCTGTATATGCGCTTTACAGTGCATGTAAAGCATGGACACACTGACATGTCATGCACACATGCAGTGCATCAACACACGAACAATGTGCTTTTCCTGCATGACTCACTATAACATACTTGACACATTACACACAGTTCTGCTATATATATTATATGTACTATGATGCTATCGCATGCAGTTATTATAGTGAATATAATAACAGATGATGTATGTTTACAATCACTGGATTCTTACTGTATCATTTATTAATTTACTTGACCGGAGAGAGATACCTGCAGCATGGGTTCACTACTAGTGAAGGTCCCTGCCCCCACAGTCGGGAATAGTAGATGACGTATGGAGTAGTGTTCATACCAAGAAAGCTACTAGATCTATGTGCTGTGGAGGCATCTGGCTCCCCTAAAATACCTTTCCTCTTTTGCCTGGGTCGGTGGTGCAGGGCTAGTGTCACAGGAGAGAGAGAGAGAGAGACCGGGAACTCGTGGTGGAGCGGAACGCAATGCAATGCCTTTATTGATCAGAAACAATGCATATCTATATCTATATCTATATCTATATCTATATCTATATCTATATCTATATCTATATCTATATCTATATCTATATCTATATCTATATCTATATCTATATCTATATCTATATCTATATCTATATCTATATCTATATCTATATCTATATCTATATCATCTATATCTATATCATCTATATCTATATCATCTATATCTATATCTATATCTATATCTATATCTATATCTATATCTATATCTATATCTATATCTATATCTATATCTATATCTATATCTATATCTATCTTTAACTGGAAGTGGCAAGTGGGAAAAGGAAATGGCTAAGAGAGGGGGTAGAGCAAAAAAAAAGTGTGAAGGTAGCAAGCTTCCATAGCAGCTGTTGCGAAGGTTCTAACCAGTGGGGATAAAACCAACACCCTGCAAGCAGGGCGGGTCTCTGGCAAAACAGTGATGATGTAAACAGACCACAGCGGTAAGCCATGCAGGGGACCTGGCGTAATGCCCAACAGGTGGCTGTTCAGAACTGCTCCCCCACTCTTCTCTGGAACTGTGTTCTTAGCATCTGATGGGGTAATGTGACACAAGTAATGTGTGCTACTTCTCTCTCTTTCGTCTGTCCTCCCTTCCTTCCTTATTTCTTAATGGTTTACAGTAGATACAGTTGTTGACTCGAGTGTAAAATGTCTCATGAGAGGTGTCTGTAACACTTTCCTCCCAGCTTGGTCCTCCTCCACCATCAGCACCAGGACCTGAACCCCCCACTCTCTACCCCGGATTCCTGGGCTTTGCTGCCATCCACCAGACCCAGTCCAAGTTCTACTTTGTGTTTCTCTTTCTGGTTTTGTTTCTCAGCTTCTGCCCATGAGTGAGATCATCCCATATTCATCCTTCTCTTTCTGGCTGATCTCACTTTACATGATTCCTTCAAGCTCCTTCCAAGATGAGTTGAAGAAGGTGAATTCACCATTTTTAATAGCTGAGTAATACTGTGTGTATAGACCACAACTTGCTCAGCCACTCATCTGTTGTTGGACACCTGGGTTGCTTCCAGGTTTTGGCTATGACAAATTGTGCTGCCAAGAACATATGTGTACACAGATCTTTTTGGATGGATGTGTTGGGTTCCTTAGGATCTATCCCCAGGAGAGGAATTGCAGGATCATAGGGTAGGTCCATTTCTAGCCTTCTGAGAGTTCTCCAGACTGTTCTCCACAGAGGCTGGACCAATTGACATTCCCACCAGCGGTGCAGGAGGGTTCCTTTGACCCCACACCCTCTCCAGCATTTGTTGCTGTTACCTTTTCTGATGTCTGACAATCTCATAGGAGTGAGGTGGTATCTCATTGTTGTCTTTATTTGCATTTCTCTGACCATCAGTGACTTGGAGCATTTTCTCATATGTTTGTTGGCCTTTTGGATCCCTTCTGTTAGTCCAAAAGACCTTCCTTGCTAAGCAGAAGGGAGTCCTTCTAACTTATCAGCTTTGGGGAGACTACATGCCTCATTCACATTCATAGTCACCTGGGGAGAAACTCTTGTTAAAACAAACCTCAGAAACAATCCTGCCAACTAGAAACGCTAAACACTCTCTCTCTCTCTCTCTCTGTCTCCCTTTCCCAGACGAAGGAATAAGATGAACTTTGAAACCTGAGATTTAAAGACATACTTTAAAATTAGCAATGAATGCTGAAATATAAGCTCTTTCCTGTACATTTCTAACTCTGATCACTTATATTATAAATCTTTAATCCATGAACTCAAAATGTATATAAGTTGACAAATTTTGTCTGCCAGACCCAGCATAATACTTGTCTGGATTCAAAAACAGAAAAGCCATGTTTGAGCCCTATACAGAGGGTAAGAAAACAAGCAGAAATCGCCCTCCTCTCCTCTAGTCCAAAGCGGCAACGGTAACCAGGACCTTGACGAGGAGGGTGCCTGACTCCAGACCCCACTGGCATAGTCGCCTCTCATTTGCCGTCTGGACTTGCAGGTGGCATCTGTCTGTGCTGCAGGGCTGCCGACGGCAGCAGGCTTCTCTGACAGACACACACAGCAGCTCCCGGCCACCAGTCTGCATAGGAAGGCTTTCGCTGGACAGACCCCAGCCTGAGTTCAGGCTTCCGATTTCACTTGTCACCTGTGGCTGCATGAGCTTAGACGCTTTCAGTCCGTGTCGCCTGCCCACCAGGCATGACGTCCAGGAGAAACAAGCACAAGAACCGAGCCCACAGGCTCACAGACTAGCAAGTTTGAAGTAAACCTCCCCTCCCCCATGTTTACTGCCAGCAGGGTTCTTGTGGGGGCTCCGTGCCTGCACAGCTAACCTGCCATTCCTGGTGGTTGTTTTCCCGTCTTTCTTCTTACTTGGCAGGGCAGAGAAGAATTGAGAGGTGTAGGTAGGGAGAGAGAGACGGAGAGACAGAGAGACGTCTGTGGCAGGGCTTCCCCACTTGTGAAGCTTCCCTCTGTGGCTGGCGAGTGGGGCCTGTGCCCGTCCCTGTGCCCAGCTAGGTGCTGCCTAGCTCCGCCTGAGGCGGCTGGTCTCACTCGCCACCTGGCTTCAGAGTCGAGCTGTGAGGATTCATTTAACAGACAGGAAGAAGAGATCCATAGACTTCAGTTCTAGAAGTGCTCACTTCAGGTCATCAGAGCTGTGTAAGGCGTGGCTGCCTCAGGAAAGACAGAGGGAGAAACGAGAGTGCGGTGAGCATAGGTGGCCTCACCAAGCAGCGCCCGTCCGGCGGACCTAAGCCGCCATGAGGGCCACCGAGGAGCAGCCACGGAGCCTTTTACTGCACGAGGGAAAGACCGTTGCTCACTGTCACAGCCACCTTCACGACCTGCAAGCCAGCAGCGGCCACTCAAGCCTGACCGTCCTGCGTTCCCCAGGCCAGACTGAACACCCGGTCCAGAACAGAAAGTGGATCGTGCTGGGGGCATGTCACGGATGGTGGAGTGGGGGTGTATTAGCTCCGCTCTCTCCTTTTTCTGTCGGGTTCCCTCTCTCCAGCTTTTCTTCCCTCAAAGGGACACGTCAGGCGTGAGCTGAAGGTCTGCATGAACCGAGTGTGTGCAGACAGGCAGCTGGACCCCAGCGATGGGGCTTGTTGCAGACTAGAGGTTGCTTTCTCATTCGTGCTGAGGATGCTGGCGAGGCCCGTCTGCGGGTAGACTGCACCTCGGACTTCCTCTTGTGTTTAGCTCTTCATTTTGTGGAACCAGGACTCCACACATGTACCATGTCACTGCACAGGGTCACTTGCTATCTTGCCATTCAGACAGACTGGGAGAGACAGAGCCGGAAAGACACCACAGACTGAAGTCCCTCTGTTGTCATAGCACCTCAGTCTTCTTTCCTTCCCTCCCTCCTTCCTCCCTTCCTTCCCTCCCTCCTTCCTTCTTTCCTTCTTTCCTTCCTTCTTTCCTTCCTTCCTTCCTTCCTTCCTTCCTTCCTTCCTTCTGTTTTAATTGTCAGAACAGAGAGAATTTGGGGGGGAGATAGGGAGAGAGAAATAGAGACACCTGTAGATCGGTTTCAGGGCTTGTGAAGTATCCCCCCCCTCACAGGTGGGGATCTGGGGTCTTGAACTCAGGCCCTTGTACATGGTGGTATGTGCGCTTAACTCAGCGTGCCACCGCCTGGTCCCACCTCTTGTGTCCAATTCACTTTTCTGTTGCTTGTTCTACAAAGTTCTGAGCAACTGGGGGATTCCTGGGCGTGCCGGGAAGCTCTGAGCTCTAAGCTCGGGTCGGCTTCTTCCAGAGCCAGCATCCTTTTCTGCGTGTGTCGGGAAGACTCTGCAGACGGCCGCCTCCCCACACAGGAAGCCACGCTGGCCGGAAACAGCGCCATGGAGGCGTTGTCTGGAGAACACATGCAAGATGTTAGAAGCCACAACGTCGCACACCTGTCCAACACCCCTTCCGGACGGGGCTGACTTGCCAGGCCGCCTCAGCACTTGAGGGGCACCATTGCTAAGAAGCCAGTGTGGGCCGCCAAGTTCCCAGCTGCAGGCGGCTGTTGAGAGGCACACGGCCTGTCACGGCTTGGCTACCTCTGGAGCAAAGGGAAGAAAAGCCCCTTGCAAGGGTTTGCCCCAGCTCAAGCCAAAGTCATCAACTGAGGTTTCTGTCAGAGCAATTATGACCTCAGAGATTCTGCCTGTTCTTTCAAAGTCAACAGGAAACCAAAACAAACGCCATAGAGCTTGTGCCTAACAAAAAGCAGACTCAGCCAACCACTCCCTCTCTCCCTCGCTCACTCCTTGTGCAAAAGTAGCACTTACCACCTGGCGATAGTCCTATGGAAAACACATTCACTCAGTGAGTTTTGACGCCCTCCTAATGGTGGCATCTGAGAAAGAAGCAGGGCCCAGTGCCGGACTCAGAGAGGGCTCCCTGTGACAGGAAGCTTTCTGTTGACTGAGGTGTGAACACCTCCAGATCTTTCACTGTTCTCATTTCCTACTTAAACTCAGGTGGTAAACACTAGGACTATTGATGGTTTCACTGTTCAGAATACATGAAGTGCTCTTAAGGTTGATGACTATCTATAGTTTTGGGCAAGAGCCAAGACCATACATTCTTCTGTTTTCTTTTCTTTCTTTCTTTCTTTTTAAAATTATCTTTATTTATTGGATAGAGACATCCAGAAATCAAGAGGGTAAGGGGGAGATAGAGGGGGAGAGAGACAGAGATGCCTGCAGCCCTGCTCCACCACTCGTGAAGCTTTCGACCTGCAGGTGGGGACTGGAGTCTTGAACCTGGGTCCTTGCACACTGTGATGTGAGCACTTAACCAGGTGCACCACCACCTGGCCCCTAAAGCCCTCTGTTTCTGAGAGCTGGGGTGGGGGTAGGGCTACAGGTGGAGGCTGGTGGTGAGACTGGAAGTGGTAGAACTACAATGTCAGGTCAGCTATGACCAAAGAAGCCTTTCTGTTTGTTTTTTCTTTACTGGGGGATTAATGGTTCACAGTCGACAGCAAAACACAATAGTTTGTACATGTGTAACATTTCCCAGTTTTCCGCATAACAATTCAGCCCCCCCTAGGTCCTCCTCTGTCATCCTGTTCCAGGACCTGAGCCCTCTCCCCACCCCAGAGTCCTTGACTTTGGTGCAGGACACCAGCTCCAGTCCAGGTTCTGCTTTATGTTTCCCCTTCTGATCTTAGTCCTCAGCTTCTGTCCATGTGGGATCACCCCGTCTTCAGCCTTCTCTTTCTGGCTGATCTCACTTTACATGATTCCTTCAAGCTCCATCCAAGAGGCGATGAAGAAGGTGACTTCACTATTTTTAACAGCTGAGTGATGAAACCTTTTTAACTATAGGAATATTTAGGTTTCTTTGCTTTCTACTTTTGCTTTGTATTTATTCTTACAATCATTCTGCTTAAGTCAGCTTTCACCCTGGGCAGTGGGGAGACTTAGTCACAGAGGCCCTTAATGCTTTGACTCGCTGTGTCCCCGGCTGCCGGGAGTGATTTCAGCAAGTCTGTCTTTCTGAAATGGAACTTCCCCTGTTTCAGAGTTGCAACGAGGAACAGACATGTCTGCTTAGTAAACATCATATCCTTAAACATCTAAGGTCTTCTGACCTTTAAAGTTAGCAGGTAGCTTAATTATCCAGTACATTCATTTATATCGCTCTGTGTACAGCAAAACAATAAAGCATTTATTGCCTCAAAGTTTCTGTGAGTCAAACATTTAGGAGGGCTCTGACTGTGCAGCGCTGGCTCAAGGTCTTTCAGGAGGTGTAGCAGGGGCTGGTCAGCTGCTGTCATCCAAAGGTTTGATGGGGCTGGAAGGATTCCTTCCAGTGTGGTTCATCCATGTGGTGATGACAGGATTCAGTTTCCTTCTCTCTCTCTCTCCATTTTTTCTTCTTCTTCTAGTGATTTAGTAATGACTAATGATAATGTAGGACAAGAGGGATACAATCCCACACAGTTCCCACCACCAGAGTTCCGTGTCCCAGCCCCTCCATTGGAAGCTTCCCTGTTCTTTATCCCTCTGGGAGTCTGGACCAGAATTCTTTATGGGGAGCAGAAGGTGGGAGTTCTGGCTTCTGTCATTGCTTCTCCGCTGGACATGGGTGTTGGCAGGTGGATCCACACCCCCAGCCTGTGTCTGTCTGTCCCTAGTGGGGCAGGGCTCTGGGGAGGGGAGGCTCCAGGACACATGGGTGAGGGCGTCTGCCCAGGGAGGTCAGGGTGGCGTCATGGTAGTCTCTGAAACTTGTTGTCTGAAAGGCAGTGAGATATAAAGTTATTATTTAATAATTAATTTAATAATGAAATTATTATTTAATAACCAGGAACATAAAAGTAAGAATAGAGCAGATGGAACTAAGGGTCTTCATGTGGGAAGAAACTAGAAAGTCTATTTCAGGTATGTTCCAAGGGGCCCAGACTTGAGCAAATTTTTCCTGAGCCCGACAGCTAGCACGCAGGCGGGCTAAAAGTAAGAGTCATTTCTTGACATGCAGCTCTCTCCCAGGGCCTCCTCCGTGTGCGTGGCGGTGGAAGGAGAGCAAGGAAGAGCACTTCGTCTGTGGAGTCTCACACTGTCCCTCCGCCACAGCCGTGGCGACTGTACAGTCAGCGCCACTTGCAGTGGGTGAGCCGCACGCAAAGAGTGAGTTCTGGGCAGGGAAGATCACTGAGGGCCGCCCTGGAGGTTGGTCCGTACAGATGCGAGCAGAAGTGGCGAATGATGACGTGGATTAGAAGAGTGTTAAGTACACACTTGAGACGAGCATATTCGGTTTCCAAATACTTCCCCCTCCCCGCATAGACGCTTATTGACTGTCCCATTATTATCTCAGAAACCGTTAGCATAGAATCAGCATGAGGCCTGGCGGCTTGAGTCAGAGCATCCTGGGTGCAAATATGTCTCAGTTACTAACTCACTACAGTCTTAGCTGCTTTTTTTTTGTCTAAGTAGACACAACAGACTCACTCTACAAGCTTACCCAGTTATTAATGAAACCCCCTCCATAGAATAGTGTCTAGGTAGGCCATGTTGCCATCCACAAGGACCCGGGTTCAAGCCCCCAGTCCCCACCTGCAGGGGAAGCTTTGTGTGTGGTAGAATGAATGCAGTCAACATTCTGGATGCGGCATTGCTCATGAGAATGATACAGCTGGTCTTACTGTTTGTTCCCAGTGGTAGATGTTCTAGTAAAGATAGTTTACCTGGAAAGATAACTATAGTACATTATAGTCTACTTGTGCATTCTCTTTGAGATACCTGGCACTTTGGAGGTGATGACTGACTTCACTAAGGCAATGCAAACGCTAGTAGGTACACTGGACTCTCAGAGCAGAATGAGGACCAGACAAGCAAAGACATCTGTGCGGGTTAGAAGCTGTTACGAGGGAGTTGGGCGGTAGCGCAGCGGGTTAAATGCACGTGGAACAAAGCGCAAGGACTGGCAGAAGGATCCCGGTTCGAGCTCCCCCCCCCCCCCGGCTCCCCACCTGCAGGGGAGTCGCTTCACAGGTGGTGAAGCAGGTCTGCAGGTGTCTGTCTTTCTCTCCCCCCTCTCTGTCTTCCCCTCCTCTCTCCATTTCTCTCTGTCCTAGCCAACAACAATGACATCAATAACAACAATAATAACTACAACAGTGAAAAACAACAAGGGCAACAAAAGGGAAAATTAAAAAAAAAACTAAAAGAAAAAGAAAAAAGAAGCTGTTACGAATGATGAATTCACCTTCTTCACTTTACCTTGGAATCTGTTAAGTGAGATAAGTCTCTTCTCCTCTCTATCTCCCTTTCCTCTCTCAACAACTCTGTCTTATTCAATAAAATGGGAAAAAAAATGGCCACCAAGAGCAGAGGATTTCTAGTGCAGGCACTGAGCCCCAGAGACAACCCTGGAAACAAACAAACAAAAAAAGCATCCAACGACCCAGGTGTCCAACAGATGCGTGGCTGAGTAAGTTGTGGTCTGCACGCACAATTGCTACTCAGCTATTAAAAATGGTGAATTCACCTTCTTCACCTCATCTTGGATGGAGCTTGAAGGAATCTTGTGGAGTGAGATCAGCCAGAAACAAAAGTATGGGATGATCCCACTCACAGACAGAAGTTGAGAAATAAGAACAGAAAGGGAACACAGAGCAGAACCCAGACTGGAGTTGGTGTCCTGCGCCCAAGTCAAGGACTCTGGGGTGGGGGAGGGTCCAGGTCGTGGAGCATGATGGCGGAGGGGGACCTGGTGGGGGCTGTACTGTGATGTGGGAATGTCATGCGTGTGCAAACTTGTATTTCACCGTCGACTGTAAACCACTAACCCCCATAAAGGAAGAGAAAATGAAGTCGTGCGGGAAGATGCAGGACGTGGTCCTTCCACTTGGGCCCAGAGCCCGGAGGCAGCAGGCCTCACCGGACGCACTGCCGCCAGAGTGTGGGGCGTCTCGGGGACCCGGCAGCGGCCACCCTGGACGCTGAGCCCAGCCTGGGGCCGGACGCTGGGCCTCTGCCTGGCCGGAGCCCGGACACGGCTCATTTTCCAGCCGGCTGCCCCAGGCCCAGCTGTAAACCCGACCTGACGTGTGCTCATTAGCGTGGCAGCGATGGGCGCAGGGCCCTGGCGACGCACCCAGGATGCCTTTGTGTGCCCAGGGTCAGGTCAGAGGGCACCCACAACACGGCTGAACCTTGGGCCAGAGAGGCTTCCGGAGCCCGGGGGTGGCCACGCAACTCTCACCCGCAGGCTGCCCTCCTGCTCAGAGCTGGGGCGGCCAGAACAGGCCTAGTGTTTCCACGCTTAGGCTGGGGCCTACAGGAAGAGGCCTCCTGCCTGCCACTTTATTCCCAGGGCCCTCCCATGGGTAGGTGCCAGGCAAGTCCCCGACTAGTCCTGCTAGTCCCTTTCAAGTCTCTGGCTAGTCCCCTGCTAGTCCCTGCTAGTCCCTCTAGTCCCTGCTAGTTGCTGCTAGTCCCCTGCTAGTCCCCTGCTAGTTACTGCTAGTCCTTGCGAGTCCCTACAGTCCCTGCTAGTCCCCTGCTAGTCCCTACTAGTCAGTGCTAGTCCCTGCTAGTCCCTTGCTAGTCCCCTGCTAGAAACCTGCTAGTTCCTACTAGTCCCCTGCTAGTCCCTGCTAGTCCCTGCTAGTCCCTGATAGTCCCTGCTAGTCCCCTGCTAGTCCCTGCTAGACCCTGCTAGACCCTGCTAGTACCCTGCTAGACCCTGTTATTCCATACTAGTCAGCTGCTAGTCCCTGCTAGTCCCCTGCTAGTCCCCTGCTAGTCCCTGCTAGACCCTGCTAGTCCCTGCTAGTCCCTGCTAGTCCATGCTAGTCCCCTGCTAGTCCCTGCTAGTCCCCTGCTAGTCCCTGCAAGTCCCAGCTAGTCAGCTGCTAGTCCCCAGCTAGTCCCTGCTAGTCCCTGCTAGTCCCTGATAGTCCGTGCTAGTCCCCTGCTAGTCCCTGCTAGTCCCTGCTAGTCCCCTGAAAGTCCCTGCTAGTCCCCTGCTAGTCCCTGCTAGTCCCTGCTAGTCCCTGCTAGTCCCCTGCTAGTCCCCGCTAGTCCCCTGCTAGACCTGCTAGTCCCTGCTAGTCCCTGCTAGTCCCCTGCTAGTCCCTGCTAGTCCCCTGCTAGTCCCTGCTAGTCCCCTGCTAGTCCATGCTAGTCTCCCGCTAGTCCCCTGCTAGTCCCTGCTAGTCCCCTGCTAGTCCCCTGCTAGTCCCCTGCTAGTCCCTGCTAGTCCCCTGCTAGTCCCTGCTAGTCCCTGCTAGTCCCCTGCTAGTCCCTGCTAGTCCCCAGCTAGTCCCTGCTAGTCCCTGCTAGTCCCCTGCTAGTCCCTGCTAGTCCCCTGCTAGTCCCTGCTAGTCTCCCACTAGTCCCCTGCTAGTCCCAGCTAGTCCCAGTAGTCCCCTGCTAGTCCACCACTAGTCACCCGCTAGTCCCTGCTAGTCCCTGCTAGTCCCCTGCTAGTCCCTGCTAGTCCCCTGCTAGTCCCTGCTAGTCCCTGCTAGTCCCCTGCTAGTCCCTGCTAGTCCCCTGCTAGTCCCCTGCTAGTCCCTGCTAGTCCCCCGCTAGTCCCCTGCTAGTCCCTGCTAGTCCCCTGCTAGTCCTCTGAGAGTCCCTGCTAGTCCCCTGCTAGTCCCTGCTAGTCCCTGCTAGTCCCTGCTAGTCTCCCACTAGTCCCCCGCTAGTCCCCGCTAGTCCCTGCTAGTCCCTGCTAATCCCCTGCTAGTCCCTGCTAGTCCCTGCTAGTCCCTGCTAGTCCCCTGCTAGTCCCTGCTAGTCCCCTGCTAGTCCCCTGCTAGTCCCTGCTAGTCCCCCGCTAGTCCCCTGCTAGTCCCTGCTAGTCCCCTGCTAGTCCTCTGCAAGTCCCTGCTAGTCCCCTGCTAGTCCCTGCTAGTCCCTGCAAGTCCCTTCTAGCTTCTGCTAGTCCCCCGCTAGTCCCTGCTAGTCCCTGCTAGTCCCTGCTAGTCCCCTGCTAATCCTCTGCAAGTCCCTGCTAGTCCCCTGCTAGTCCCTGCTAGTCCCTGCTAGTCCCTGCTATTTTCTGCTAGTCCCCTGCTAGTCCCTGCTATTTTCTGCTAGTCCCTGCTAGTCCCCTGCTAGTCCCAGCTAGTCCCTGCTAGTCCCTGCTAGTCCCCTTCTATTCCCTGCTAGTCCCCTGCTAGTCCCTGCTAGTCCCTGAGAGTCCCCTGCTAGTCCCTGCTAGTCCCCTGCTAGTCCCTGCTAGTCCCCTGCTAGTCCCTGCTAGTCCCCTGCTAGTCCCTGCTAGTCCCTGCTAGTCCCCGATAGTCCCTGCTAATACCTGCTAGTCCCTGCTAGTCCCTGCTAGTTCCTGCTAGTCCCTGCTAGTCCCCTGCTAGTCCCCGCTAGTCCCTGCTAGTCTCTGCTAGTCCCCTGCTAGTCCCCTGCTAGTCCCTGATAGTCCCCTGCTAGTCCCTGCTAGTCCCCTGCTAGTCCTTGCTAGTCCCCTGCTAGTCCCAGCTGGTCCCTGATAGCCCCCGCTAGTCCCTGCTAGTCCCTGCTAGTCCCTGCTAGTCCCCTGCTAGTCCCCAGCTAATCCCTGCTAGTCCTTGCTAGTCCATCTAGTCCCCTGCTAGTCCCCTGCTAGTCCCTGCTAGTCCCATGTTAGTCCACTGCTAGTCCCTACTAGTCCCCTGCTAGTCCCTGCTGGTCCCTGCTAGCCCCCTGCTAGTCCCTGCTAGTCCCTGCTAGTCCCTGCTCTTCCCTGCTAGTCCCCTGCTAGTCCCCAGCTAATCCCTGCTAGTCCCCTGATAATCCATGCTAGTCCTTGCTAGTCCATCTAGTCCCCTGCTAGTCCCCTGCTAGTCCCTGATAGTCCCATGCTAGTCCCTGCTGGTCCCCTGCTAGTCCCTGCTAGCCCCCTGCTAGTCCCTGCTAGTCCCTGCTAGTCCCTGCTAGTCTCTGCTAGTCCCTGCTAGTCCCTGCTAGTCCCTACTAGCCCCATGCTAGTCCCTGCTAGTCCCTGCTAGTCCCTGATCGTCCCTGCTAGTCCCCTGCTAGTCCCAGCTAGTCCCCTACTAGTCCCTGCTAGTCCCTGCTAGTCCCAGCTAGTCCCTGCTAGTCCCTGATAATCCCTGCTAGTCCCTGCTAGTCCCTGCTAGTCCCCTGCTAGTTCCTGCTAGTTCCTGCTAGTCCCCTGCTAGTCCCTGCTAGTCCCCTGCTAGTCCCTGCTAGTCTCTGCTAGTCCCTGCTAGTCCCTGCTAGTCCCTGCTAGTCTCTGCTAGTCTCCTGCTAGTCCCTGCTAGTCCCTGTTAGCCCCTTGCTAGTCCCTGCTAGTCCGCTGCTAGTCCCAGCTAGTCCCTGCTAGTCCCTTTCTAGTCCCCTGCTAGTCCCTGCTAGTCCCTGCTAGTCCCCTGCTAGTCCCCTGCTAGAACCCTGCTAGTCCCTGCTAGTCCTCCGCTAGTCCCCCGCTAGTCCCCCGCTAGTCCACCGCTAGTCCCCTGCTAATCCCTGCTAGTCCCCTGCTAGTCCCCTGCTAGTCCCCTGTTAGTCCCTTCTAGTCCCTGCTAGTCTCCTGCTAGTTCCCTGCTAGTCCCTGCTAGTCCCCTGCTAGTCCCTGCTAGTCCCTGCTAGTCCCCCGCTAGTCCCCCTCTAGTCCCTGCTAGTCCCTGCTAGTCCCTGCGAGTCCCTGCTAGTCCCCTGATAGTCCCTGCTAGTCCCTGCTAGTCCCCTGCTAGTCCCTGCTAGTGCCCTGCTAGTCCCTGCTAGTCCGTGCTAGTCCCTGCTAGCCCCCTGCTAGTCCCTGCTAGTCCCTGCTAGTCCCTGCTAAGTCTCTGCTACTCCCTGCTAGTCCCTGCTAGTCCCCTGCTAATCCCTGCTAGTCCCTGCTAGTCCCTGCTAGTCCCCTGCTAGTCCCCCTCTAGTCCCTGCTAGTCCCTGCTAGTCCCTGCTAGTCCCCTGCTAGTCCCTGCTAGTCCCCTGCTAGTCCCTGCTAGTCCCCTGCTAGTCCCTGCTAGTCCCCTGCTAGTTCCTGCTAGTCCCTGCTAGTCCCCTGCTAGTCCCTGCTAGTCCCCTGCTAGTCCCTGCTAGTCTCTGCTAGTCCCCTGCTAGTCCCTGCTAGTCCCTGCTAGTCCCTGCTAGCCCCCTGCTAGTCCCTGCTAGTCCCTGCTAAGTCTCTGCTACTCCCTGCTAGTCCCCTGCTAGTCCCTGCTAGTCCCCTGCTAGTCCCTGCTAGTCCCTGCTAGTCCCTGCTAGTCTCTGCTAGTCCCCTGCTAGTCCCTGCTAGTCCCTGTTAGCCCCTTGCTAGTTCCTGCTAGTCCCTGCTAGTCCCCTGCTAATCCCTGCTAGTCCCTGCTAGTCCCTTCTAGTCCCTTTCTAGTCCCCTGCTAGTCCCTGCTAGTCCCTGCTAGTCCCTGCTAGAACCCTGCTAGTCCCTGCTAGTCCTCCGCTAGTCCCCAGCTAGTCCCCTGCTAGTCCACCGCTAGTCCCCCGCTAATCCCTGCTAGTCCCCTGCTAGTCCCTGCTAATCCCCCGCTATTCCCCCTCTAGTCCCTGCTAGTCCCTGCTAGTCCCTGCTAGTCCACTGCTAGTCCCTGCTAGTCCCTGCTAGTCCCTGCTAGTCCCCTGCTAGTCCCTGCTAGTCCCTGATAGTCCCTGCTAGTCCCTGATAGTACCCTGATAGTCCCTGCTAGTCTCTGCTAGTCCCTTGCTAGTCGCTGTTAGTCCTTGCTAATCCCCTGCTAGTCCCTGCTAGTCCCTGCTAGTCCCCTCCTAGTTCCTGCTAGTCCCCTGCTATTCCCTGCTATTCCCTGCTAGTCCCCAGCTAGTCCCTGCTAGTCCCTGCTAGTCCCTGCTAGTCCCTGCTAGTCCCCTGCTAGTCCCTGCTATTCCCTGCTAGTCCCTGCTAGTCCCTGCTAGTCCCCTGCTAGTCCCGGCTAGTCCCCTACTAGTCTCAGCTAGTCCCTGCTAGTTCCTGCTAGTCCCCTGCTAGTCCCTGCTATTCCCTGCTAGTCCCCAGCTAGTCTCTGCTAGTCCCTGCAAGTCCCTGCTAGCCCCCTGCTAGTCCCTGCTAGTCCCTGCTAGTCTCTGCTAGTCCCTGCTAGTCCCCTCCTAGTCCCTGCTAGTCCCTGCTCGTCCCTGCTAGTCCCAGCTAGTCCCAGCTAGTCCCCTACTAGTGCCTGCTAGTCCCTGCTAGTTCCTGCTAGTCCCTGCTAGTCCCTGCTAGTCCCCTGCTAGTCCCTGCTAGTCTCTGCTAGTCCCCTGCTAGTCCCTGCTAGTCCCTGCTAGTCCCTGCTAGCCCCCTGCTAGTCACTGCTAAGTCCCTGCTAGTCCCTGCTAGTCCCCCGCTAGTCCCTGCTAGTCTCTGCTAGTCTCTGTTAGCCCCTTGCTATTCCCTGCTAGTCCCCTGCTAGTCCCTGCTAGTCCCTGCTAGTCTCTGCTAGTCCCCTGCTAGTCCCTGCTAGTCCCCTGCTAGTCCCCTGCTAGTCCCCTGCTAGTCCCTGCTAGTCTCTGTTAGCCCCTTGCTATTCCCTGCTAGTCCCTGCTAGTCCCCTGCTAGTCCCTGCTAGTCCCTGCTAGTCTCTGCTAGTCCCCTGCTAGTCCCTGCTAGTCCCCTGCTAGTCCCCTGCTAGTCCCCTGCTAGAACCCTGCTAGTCCCTGCTAGTCCTCCGCTAGTCCCCCGCTAGTCCACCGCTAGTCCCCCGCTAATCCCTGCTAGTCCCCTGCTAATCCCCTGTTAGTCCCTTCTAGTCCCTGCTAGTCCCCCGCTAGTCCCCCTCTAGTCACTGCTAGTCCCTGCTAGTCCCTGCTAGTCCCCTGCTAGTCCCTGCTAGTCCCCTGCTAGTCCCTGATAGTCCCTGCTAGTCCCTGCTAGTCCCTGCTAGTCCCTGCTAGTCCCCTGCTAGTTCCTGCTAGTCCCTGCTAGTCCCCTGCTAGTCCCTGCTAGTCCCCTGCTAGTCCCTGCTAGTCTCTGCTAGTCCCCTGCTAGTCCCTGCTAGTCCCTGCTAGTCCCCTGCTAGTCCCCTGTTGGGTAGTTGCCATCTCCCCCTGGCTTCTTCTTATCCATATGGCTATATAGGGATTTACTGATCCAAAGGTTTGGTCTACTTACATAAATCACTTTTACATAAAGCACTCCAGGGCATTGGTGGTTCAGTTATAGGATTCTCGCCTGTTCCGCCCCCTCCTTGTCACACTCTGATTTTCACCAGTCACTTTTCTCTCCACCCTCTCTATATCACATCCTGTTTCCACCCTACTTGGAGAGTATAAAAACAGCTGCTCTTCTGATTAAAGACACTTGGAAATTGCTTTCCGGCTCCGAGAGTTCCAGAGTGTATCTCCTGCGGAAGTTGGTGCAGCACGCGTTCCTGATCCCTCTCCCACACAGCAGCCTAGATCAGCTCCAGTTGAGTTCTCTCCAACCCAGAGAGCACCAGCTCGGGAAGAAGTACCCTCAGGCTATCCCGGCAGTCCCCCGCTTATCTCTGCTAGTCCCCTGCTAGTCCCTGCTAGTCCCGGCTAGTCCCTTCTAATCCCTTTCTAGTCCCCTGCTAGTCCCCCGCTAGTCCCCTGCTAGTCCCCCGCTAGTCCCCCCCTAGTTCCCCGCTAATCCCTGCTAGTCCGCTGCTAGTCCCCTGTTAGTCCCTGCTAGTCCCTTTCTAGTCCCTAGCTAGTCCTTGCTAATCCCGGTTAGTTCCCGGGTAGTCCCTGCTTTTCCTGGCCAGTCTCCGGTCTAGTATTGGCACCTGGCGCTGGGCACCAACAAATCATGGAAGATGATGCTTGGGCTCGACCCGCCTCTGTGCTCCAGCCTGAAGCCTGGCCTGCCACTGCAAGGACCCACCCAGAATCCTTCTGCTCACCTGGGCTGCACACCTGGGCCTTTGGACCCTGCGTGTCCGGGGTCACTGGTAGCCCGGCTCGGGGTGTAGCTGGGCCCGGCGGACAGAATGGCCAGTTTATCCTGGATTTCTGGCTGTGCCAAGGCCCGGACTCGCCTGCTGGCTTGCAGAGAGGTTCTCCTTCACCGGTCGGGGGTGGGGTCTGGGCGCCTGGATCCAGCGCCTTCCCGGAACTCTCGGGGCTGTGGAAGCCTGCACTGTGCCCTGTGATTCTTTTTCTCCGCCCCCACCGTTAGGAATAGGAGACTCCTGTGAGACAAGTAGTCAGATTTGCAGACAAAGGGACGTTTCTACCTAGTGGCCAGGAAGGTGAGAGCCTAGCCAGGAGAGCTGAGCAGCCGCCCCGGGACAGACTGGAGGCCTTATGCAGGTCTTGGTTCCGGACTATTTTCAGTGGCGTTAGAAGGCCTGCTGCTCTTAGGAATACTTGTGGTCAGATGTGTCCGGTGCCGTCAGGCACAAGGTACGTTTTTCCCGTGTGCTGAGGGGTCTACTTGCTCCCCACACCCCCCTTCCATCTGTTTCAGCAAGTTCTTTCCATGAGGGTGGGGTCAGGCCTCAGCGATGCTGCCTTCAGCCCCCCAGGCTCCAAGTGTGCATTCAGACTTGGAAACCCCAGTGGCCTCAGCACCTAACTCCTCTGGTTCTTTCTTTTGCTTATTCGTTTATTTTTAATTTAATTAATTAATTTTATTTTACTGTTACTAAATAGGAAAGAGAGAGATTGAAGTGACCCCTCTGCAGGTCAGGAGCCAGGGGCTCAAACCAGGATCCTTACAGTGGTCCTTATGCTTTGTGCTCTGTGCGGTTAACCTGATACACTACCCCCCGCCCCCTTTTTTATTTTAGTGACAGAGACAGAGACAGAGACAGAAAGGCCAGAGCCCTGCTCAGTTCTGGCTTATGGCGGTGTGGGGGACTGAACCTGGGACTCTAGAGCCTCAGGCATGGGAATCTTTTGTAGCACCATTGTGCCAGCTCCCCCAGCTTCTTCCTTCCTTTAGCAAAGGCCCAAAGCTCAGAGTTAGGGGTGAGGGTGTGGGGGCGGGTTCTGCTTTTCCACAAGCGGCTCCATCTCACATTGATTTTAGTAAGTTTCCCCAAACAGAGCTGGCCCCCTTCTGTACCTTGAGGTGACTTTCAGCAGCCAAGAAGTAAGGATTTCCTGCTGTTCAAAGCTGAGCACATGTAATTGGCCCAGAAGTCTCATGTATTTGGGGGGGTGGTTTGCAATAGCCCATCTGTTTTCGTCTTGCTGTGTAAAGGAGCCTGTGTTTACCCTTCCATCAGAGAGCTTCTTCCCCCCCTTTTGTTGCCTTGTTGTTGTAGCCTTGCTGTGGTTATTATTGTTGTTGTTGATGATGTTATTCATTTGTTGTTGGATAGGACAGAGGGAAATGGAGAGAGGAGGGGAAGACAGAGAGGGGGAGAGAAAGACAGACACCTGCAGACCTGCTTCACCGCCTGTGTGGGGAACTGGGGGCTCCAACCGGGATCCTTCCACCAGTCCTTGCGCTTGGCGCCACATGCGCTTAACCCGCTGCACTACCCGCTGCGCTACCGCCTGACTCCCATCAGAGAAGCTTCTGCATGTGCAGCAGTCTCGGCCCGACTGACATAGTCCCTTGCAGGCACGCTACATGTCCACAGGCTTTGTACTGCTAATCGCCCCCAATTCTGTCTGTCAGGACGCATTTGGGAAGCTTGTGGTGGAGCCAGGAAGGAAAGCCAGATCCTGGGGCTACGGTAACTGTGTGAAAGCCAGTTCATCTGTGGCCACAGCCCGAGTCCCAGATGCACCGGCTGCGGGAGGTGGTGAGCGGTGGGGTCGTTGGGGTCGCTGGGGCCAGAGCCACGTGGCGGGTGGGGTGGAGAGGAGTCGCTGGCTGCTGAGAAGAGCCCTGTTTGCCTGTCTTTCCTCTGCACCTCAGGCCTGAGCTGTGCACACAGGCTCTGGCTCCCTGGCTGGAAGGGCTGAGGCTGGCGGCCGCCTGTAGCTCAGGGGTCTGCTTATACACTTTCTGGACCTGGAGAGAGCGCCTCACAGCTCCTGGGGAGATGGGCCTCTTGCCCAGGGCTGGAGAATGGGAAGAGGCTGGTGGGGGGCAGTGGGCTCTGAGGGGCTTTTGGGAGGCAGTGATGATGGCAGTGGTGTTGCTCTTGGCCAGCTGAGAGCTTCAACCACCCTCCCCCGAAAATCCCAGAGCCGTAAGGGTTGCTGAGGGGGCTCCCACAGTCCTGGAGGCCCCAAGACCCCGTTATCAGGGAACTTGCTCTGACGCTTGCCCTGGGTCGATGGGCCTTCACCAGCTCCTGGCAGGTGAGCAAATGCTGGTTGTGGGGAGTTGTCTCACCAACACTGGTGGTGAAAAGCTCAGTTACAGTGGTAGGCTCCTTCCCTGCCGGGCTGCTTCCTGTTCTGGTCTAGGGAGCAGAGCTGGTGCAAGGGGCCATGGGTCCGATGCTGACTTTTTTCCCCTAAGGATTGGGGACTGGGAGGAGAATGTGAAAATTGAACTGTTGACAGTCATGGCTGTGACCCTACAGCAGACACTTTCCCAGTGTCCTGGTGAAATTAACCGTTTCCTCTGGAAGGGGTAGCGAATGTGCTCTTTCAAGGTGTGTGTGTGTGTGTGTGTGTGTGTGTGTGTGTGTGTGTGTGTGTGTGTGTGTATTGTCTGGAGAGATGGTGTCATAGTTGGAAAAAGAACCAGAAAGCTGGATCAAGGAAGAGAGTAGCTCCTGAATCTGGGAAAATTATATAAATACTGTTGACTGTAAACCCCATCAATTTGATCTGGGGCCCATATTCAGCCCAGGAGCCTGTGTAGCCTCTGCATCCCTGTAGGTCTGAGCTCACAGTCTGTGGTTGCGGCTGGGAACACTCCAGGCTGCACTCATTTCAGGACCCGTCTTCCTCGGGTGATAGGCAGAGTCTGCTCTCCAACCTCTTTTTTTGTGTGTGTTTTCTCTCTCTCTCTCTCTCTCTCTCTCTCTCGCCCCCAGGGTTATCGCTGAGGCTCAGTGCCTGCACTATGAACCCACTGCTTCTGGAGGCCATTTTTCCCATTTTTGTTGCCCTTGTTGTTATTGTTGTTGGATAGGACAGAGAGAAATGGAGAGAGGAGGGGAAGACAGAGAGGGGGAGAGAAAGACAGACACCTGCAGACCTGCATCACTGCCTGTGAAGTGACCCTCCTTCAGGTGGGGAGCCAGGGGCTTGAACTGGGATCCTTGCGCCAGTCCTTGTGCTTTGTGCCACGTGCGCTTACCCTGCTGAGCTACTTCCTGGCCCTGGACTAAAATTCTTTATGGTAGCAGAAGGAGGGAGTTCTGGCTTCTGTAATTATTTCTCTGCCTGACATGGGTGTTGGCAGGTGGATCCACACCCCCAGCCTGTGTCTGTCTTTCCCTAGTGGGGCAGGGCTCTGGGGAGGGGAGGCTCCAGGACACATGGGTGAGGTCGGGGAGGTCAGGATGGCGTCACGCTAAGAACTGCTCACCATCATTTTAATTGTTGGAGAAGCGATCTGTGCACGCCAGCCAGGGCGGAGGCTCACTGCTGAGCAATGTGAGCAGACTCGGGCAAACCCCAGAGCCTGTCCCCACAGGGCCAGTACCCCCCTCGCCCCAGGCTTCTTCTTGCACACCCGGCATGCAGGGCGGTCCTGCTTCTCTGCACCATCGTCTACGTCCTGACTCATTTCACTTAGACCCAGGCAGTGAGCAATTCTGAATGTTAAAATGTTCTCAGGGGAAAAAGGGAGAATCCCCACCCACCCTGTCCTTAGAGCTCTGATAGCAAAACCCCAATAACCCCAGGCATCTTCCCTTCCCCAGAGGAATGTGGATTTAGGTTTTCTGAACTACTAGGAGTTAGGCCTGAATTAAAAGGGACAGGGAGAATCTAGATCTTAGAGCATCTTCTCTTTTGATGTTCTCTGTACATTTCTACTAAAAACAAATCCATAGAGGACATTAAAATCCAAGACGAAAGCTGCCGGAGTTGCAGGTTTTCAGAGTCCATGAAAATGGACTAGAAGGGTTTTCTTAAAGCTTTGTTTTTCAGAGAGATCATTTTTAAGGTTAATATTCTGCTTTTTATTCATGGTCAACATAGCCATATAGCTTGAGGAAAGACAGCATGCAGTGTGCAGGGACAATCAATCACAGACACAGGCAGTGGCACACCTGGTACAGGTATGAACACCTGGCTCAATCCCTGGTCCTCACCTGCTGGGGGTGGGGGACGGGGAAGAGTCACTGGTGATGAAGCAGTGCTGCAGCTGTCCCTTCTCTTTCCCTCTCTCTCTCTCTCTCTCTCTTTCCCTCTCTCTCTCTCACTTTCTGCCTCCAGGGTTATTGCTGGGGCTCAGTGCCAGCACTATGAATTCACTTCTCCTGGTGGCCATTTTTTCCCATTTTATTGTATAGGACAGAGAGACATTGAGAGAGGAGGGGGAGACAGAGAGGGAGAAAGACAGATACTTGCAGACCTGCTTCACTACTTATGAAGCTTCCCCCCTGCAGGTGGGGAGTGGGGGCTTGAACTGGAATCCTTGTGTGGGTCCTTGCGCTCCGTACTATGTGTGCTTTACCCAGTGTGCCGCCTGGCCCGTCTCTTACTTTCTACTGGAAAAAATTACAAAGAAAAGGCTTCCAGGGGTGCTGGGGTTGTAAGGGCACCGATAGCTTTGGTGGCAAAAGAACCAAGCGGACAAAGAAAAAGCCCAGGTTCCATTTTCACAGAGTATCTTAGTTGAGTTGACGCTGGTCACTCCCAGTGTCTGCTTCATTTTGCTTTTCTTACCTGTCAAGTTTAACTAACTGATAGAGACTTAGACTGAAGACACTCTTTTTTAAAAAAAAATTATTTATTTATTCCCTTTTGTCACCCTTGTTGTTGTATTGTAGTTATTATTGTTGTTATTGATGTCATTGTTGTTGGATAGGACAGAGAGAAATGGAGAGAGGAGGGGAAGACAGAGAGGGGGGAGAGAAAGACAGACACCTGCAGACCTGCTTCACCGCCTGTGAAGCGACTCCCCTGCAGGTGGGGAGCCGGGGGCTCGAACCGGGATTCTTATGCCGGTCCTTGCGCTTTGTGCCAAGTGCATTTAACCTGCTGCGCTACCGCCTGACTCCCGACTGAAGACACTCTTTACAATTCTTTTTGAGGGACTTCTGTTTGCTTAGTACCAATAAAAGGCGTGAAAGGAAGCCTTGAACTCTCTTGGGGGTTAGACAGTGTAGGCTGTTCACGTCACAGGGAGCACATGCCAAGACACAGGGCCAGCGTGAGGGCCCACAGGTTCAGCCAGAGCGGCAGGGGTGTGTCAGGCAGCTCCCCTGCTCCATCCTCCACTGCTGACACTATGGTCTATTTACAGAATCATTGTTTTGCCTGATCTAGCTTCTTTCTACCTCAAGACCCGCCCTGCCTGCAAGGTACATTAATCCCGCCAGTTAAAACCAAATCCTTCTACCTTCCTGCTCTTTCCATTTCTCCACCCCCTTTCCTAGCCATTTCCTTTTCTGACTTGCCACTTCCGGTTCTAAATATATAAAAGCTCGGTCTCTGATCAGTAAAGACGCACTGCGTTCTGCTCCACCACGAGTTCCTGGTCTCTCTCCCGCGTCGCTGAGTAAGCAGCAGCCCAGGTCGGCTCAGGTCGAGTTCTCTCCAACCCAGAGAGCACGTGCCCGGGAAGAAACACCCTCACGTGAGCCCGGCAGGTGTGGTCGCTGGGGTCTTTGCTGAGACCACCCCCCCACTGCAGAGCACGTCAGAGAAACACTAGACTGGACGACAGGGGACCAGAAGCCAGGTCGGGCTGCCTGCTCAGCTTGATGCTTTCACTTTTTTTCCACTTCTGTTTCTAGAGTGGGCACTGGGAAAAAATTGGAGACAAGTCTGGACTGGGGATGTCTGTCTGTGCATGTATAGAGTGGAGAGGGTGGGGGAAAGGCTGATAGGCTTTTGTTGTTGTTATTATGATTATGTTTGTTTATTTTTATTGGTGAGTTAATATTGATTTATAAAATTAGAGATAATAAGGATATAATTCCAGAATGTTCCCACTGTCAGAGCTGTGTGTCCTGACCCTCCACTGGAAGCTGCAGTAGCTTTTCTGTGGTCACAGATGTGGGTTGACTCTGTAACTATCCACGTATATCTACGTCTATATCTATTTTTTGCCCATATTTTTTCTTTTTTTCTTTTTAATTACATATTGACAGGGGTTTGAATCCACACCATTCCCACCACCAGAGTTCTGAATCTTCTCTCCCCACTGCAGTCCACCACAGTTCCCCTAAAGTTGTAGACATGGGCCAACCATCATCTCTACAACTATCTGTCCACATTTATACATAGTTGCCCTTCTTTTCTGATTCAATCTCTCTTCCCCTCTAGGCCACTCATAACAACATCACTGCCTCCATCTGTCCCTCTGCTTTTCCTCCTTTCTCTCTCTCTCTCCCTCTCCCTCCCCCTCCCCCTCCCCCTCCCCTGCCTCTCCCTCCCCCTCCCCCCTCCCCCTCCCTCTCCCTCTGCCTCTCCCTCTCCCTCTGCCTCTCCCTCTCCCTCTCCGTCTGCCTCTCCCTCTCCCTCTCCTTCTGCCTCTCTCTCTCCCTCTCCCTCTGCCTCTCCCTCTCCCTCTGCCTCTCCCTCTCCCTCTCCCTCTGCCTCTCCCTCTCCCTCTCCCTCTGCCTCTCCCTCTCCCTCTCCCTCTCCCTCTCCCTCTCCCTCTCCCTCTCTCTCTCCCTCTCCCTCTCCCTCTCCCTCTCCCTCTCCCTCTCCCTCTCCCTCTCCCTCTGCCTCTCCCTCTCCCTCTCCCTCTGCCTCTCCCTCTCCCTCTCCCTCTCCCTCTCCCTCTCCCTCTCCCTCTCCCTCTCCCTCTCCCTCTGCCTCTCCCTCTCCCTCTCCCTCTGCCTCTCCCTCTCCCTCTCCCTCTCCCTCTCCCTCTCCCTCTGCCTCTCCCTCTCCCTCTGCCTCTCCCTCTCCCTCTCCCTCTCCCTCTGCCTCTCCCTCTCCCTCTCCCTCTGCCTCTCCCTCTCCCTCTCCCTCTCCCTCTCCCTCTCCCTCTCCCTCTGCCTCTCCCTCTCCCTCTCCCTCTGCCTCTCCCTCTCCCTCTCCCTCTCCCTCTCCCTCTGCCTCTCCCTCTGCCTCTGCCTCTCCCTCTCCCTCTGCCTCTCCCTCTCCCCCTCCCCCTCCCTCTGCCTCTCCCTCTCCCTCTCCCTCTCCCTCTCCCTCTCCCTCTCCCTCTGCCTCTCCCTCTGCCTCTGCCTCTCCCTCTCCCTCTGCCTCTCCCTCTCCCTCTGTCTCTCCTCTCCCTCTGCCTCTGCCTCTCCCTCTCCCTCTGCCTCTCCCTCTCCCTCTCCCTCTCCCTCTCCCTCTGTCTCTCCTCTCCCTCTGCCTCTGCCTCTGCCTCTGCCTCTCCCTCTCCCTCTGCCTCTGCCTCTCCCCCTCCCTCTCCCTCTCCCTCTGCCTCTCCCTCTCCCTCTCCCTCTCCCTCTCCCTCTCCCTCTCCCTCTCCCTCTCCCTCTCCCTCTGCCTCTCCCTCTGCCTCTGCCTCTCCCTCTCCCTCTGCCTCTCCCTCTCCCTCTGTCTCTCCTCTCCCTCTGCCTCTGCCTCTCCCTCTCCCTCTGCCTCTCCCTCTCCCTCTGCCTTTCCCTCTCCCTCTCCCTCTCCCTCTCCCTCTCCCTCTCCCTCTCCCTCTCCCTCTGCCTCTCCCTCTGCCTCTGCCTCTCCCTCTCCCTCTGCCTCTCCCTCTCCCTCTGCCTCTCCCTCTCCCTCTCCCTCTCCCTCTCCCTCTCCCTCTCCCTCTGCCTCTCCCTCTCCCTCTCCCTCTGCCTCTCCCTCTCCCTCTCCCTCTCCCTCTCCCTCTGCCTCTCCCTCTGCCTCTGCCTCTCCCTCTCCCTCTGCCTCTCCCTCTCCCCCTCCCCCTCCCTCTGCCTCTCCCTCTCCCTCTCCCTCTCCCTCTCCCTCTCCCTCTCCCTCTGCCTCTCCCTCTGCCTCTGCCTCTCCCTCTCCCTCTGCCTCTCCCTCTCCCTCTGTCTCTCCTCTCCCTCTGCCTCTGCCTCTCCCTCTCCCTCTGCCTCTCCCTCTCCCTCTCCCTCTCCCTCTCCCTCTGTCTCTCCTCTCCCTCTGCCTCTGCCTCTGCCTCTGCCTCTCCCTCTCCCTCTGCCTCTGCCTCTCCCCCTCCCTCTCCCTCTCCCTCTGCCTCTCCCTCTCCCTCTCCCTCTCCCTCTCCCTCTCCCTCTCCCTCTCCCTCTCCCTCTCCCTCTGCCTCTCCCTCTGCCTCTGCCTCTCCCTCTCCCTCTGCCTCTCCCTCTCCCTCTGTCTCTCCTCTCCCTCTGCCTCTGCCTCTGCCTCTCCCTCTCCCTCTGCCTCTCCCTCTCCCTCTGCCTTTCCCTCTCCCTCTCCCTCTCCCTCTCCCTCTCCCTCTCCCTCTCCCTCTCCCTCTGCCTCTCCTCTGCCTCTGCCTCTCCCTCTCCCTCTGCCTCTCCCTCTCCCTCTGTCTCTCCTCTCCCTCTGCCTCTGCCTCTCCCTCTCCCTCTCCCTCTCCCTCTCCTCTGCCTCTCCCTCTCCCTCTCCCTCTCCCTCTGCCTCTCCCTCTCCCTCTCCCTCTCCCTCTCCCTCTCCCTCTCCCTCTCCCTCTCCCTCTCCCTCTGCCTCTCCCTCTGCCTCTGCCTCTCCCTCTCCCTCTGCCTCTCCCTCTCCCTCTCCCTCTGCCTCTCCCTCTCTCTCTCCCTCTGCCTCTCCCTCTCCCTCTCCCTCTCCCTCTGCCTCTCCCTCTGCCTCTCCCTCTCCCCC